>NW_027185697.1:4167770-4247633 GCF_028583685.1 Petaurus breviceps papuanus | reverse complement strand
CTGATTAAGTCTATCCTGTTCTTTTTAAATGTCCCTGAAGATTATCTCTATAAAGGCTAGGCTAGTTCCCTTATCCTGCATCTGTCCAATGGTGGACATTTCAAAACTCAGTCCTGTCCTCAACCAAAAATCTAGTGTTTGAAAAAGGATTGCAAAATCTTTGTCCAGATCACACTCTGATATTTTGTGTTTCTCCTAGAAAGCAGACTAACCTTTTTTTCAAGATAAACAAGGTTTCACTCCAGACAATCAATTTCTAGATAGACTTTTATCTTGCAATTGTCTTTTTCTTGACCGTTTGTGATTATGGCCCTCCACAAATTGATTATTATCCCACCCTTCACCTGCTGGTTCTTTTCTGATCTATACCACCCAGAATAATTTAAATGAAATTTCAATTTATGGGAGAATTCTATCCCAGAATTTATCTTCCTATCTTTCACTGAGGAAGGTAAAATATTTGTTTTGGGAGATGAGTGATACTTTTGCACACATTTACTATACTCACTGTCAAAGTGTACTCTATCTCACCTCAGGTAATAAAGTAAATTTGAGCCCAGTTGAAAAAAAGTATGCATAATAAGTTTGTTTATCACAAGTCATTTGCTTAGTTCCTTTTAAGAATTTCCCCTAGCCAGCTTTCACTCCCTTTGATCTATTCCAAGCAATGGATCTCTTCTTATTTCCAATTTTAATAAGAATCTACATTGATATCTATCTATTTACACCCATTTGCTCAAATGTTGTTGGGAAGGTCTCCCAGAACTAAAATTTCTGTGGTGTTCCTTCCTTTGATTTCCCTGATGCTTGTTTCCTGGCAAAATTCCCTGGAAGAATGTGTTACTGTCATCTCCCTCCTCCATGTGTATTTTCATTGCCCAAGGTTAATTATAAATTTGCCTTACTGGCAAATATCTGCCTGTATAGATCTGCATATATTGAGTGCTATTGTTTTTCCCCAGTTACCCATTTTTAGTATATGTTTTTTTTAAATTTTCCTAAATAATTTCTATTCTCCTAATAGATCTACTGAATATTTACATATGGAATTAAATCAGCAATATAAGTATAGATTATTGTAAATAAAATTTCATTATGAGCCATAAGGGAATTAAATATAAAACCTTAGAAAGTAGTCTATAATGATTTCCATTTCTCAAAAAACATTACCTTTCTTCAGTAACAATTTTGGTGATACCACTTTCTTTGGCCCCATCAATTAATAGTGTTTTTCCCCTCCTCTCTTATAATGTGTACTTTATATTTTGCTGTAGATGTCATTTCATACCAGGAGAGCATAAACTCTATGAAAACAAAGACATTTAATGATTTTCTTGTTTTAACTACAGTGAGTAATTTTCAGTTATTTTGCTGTTATATCCTTGTTGTTATATTATTTTAAGTGATTAAAACAATACTCACTAATGAGAGGGGTCCATAGTTCTCTTTCTCTAGAATGTCCTTCCCTGCTTTTCTTATCATGTCCAATTTCCCCCATGATATCAGATTTGTGAAGAGAGTTTTAGTTTTCCTTTGTTTTTGAAGAAAAAAATTGCATAGGCACTAATTTAATGAATAGTTTATTAATTTTATTGTATAAGAATTTCTGTACTTACGGAGTTATTTAATTATTAATTTACATATTTGTGATATTTGGTTATTAATCTATATGTCCACTGATTCTCTGAATTTTTACTGACTTTATAGTTTGCTTAATTTTTTCTGAGGTTGGTATATTAAAATATATTTTATTGTCATTTGGGTAGCATATATTTTGTAGGTTATCATTTACTTCTTTTGAACTGTCAGGTTTTCTGTCTTCTCACTTTCAATTTTTTTTCTTTTGTACTTGTTTGGAAGTAGATAATATCATCATTATTGTTGAGCGAATCAAAGAAGAAATCATATTAATAATGATGTGAAAAAATAATTATGATGTAAAAGTAAACTAATTTTGGCCATGTAGGTAAAACAGTCTGAGGCAGCAATCATATACTTACAAATACACAATAGCAATTAGAAAAATAGAAAGGATTAATGAACTCAAAATGCATTTAAAATCGGAATTCATATAAAATATAAAATCAAATAAGATAAATTTAAATTACAAATCAAATAAGCACAAAAGAGGGAATATTAAAATCAGTGGAAATAGATAAATTTAATAAAAATACAGAAATTATACAGAAAATCAAAGTAATTCTTTGAAAATATTAATACAATTGGTAAATATTTAGTTAATTTGATCTAAAGAAGAGAACAGAAAACGAAATCCATATAATATAAAATTATCAATATGAAATCTAAATAAAATCAGAAGAAAGAGAATAATTATAACACATATGCAGTTATATGCCAACAAAAAACATCCAAGAGAAACAGAAGAATAAAATAAAATATTGATAGACACAAAGATGCAAAGGGCAATGCATAGATTCATGATGCACACAGAGAGTGTCTTTATTGGCATGCCGAATAACATACACTTAAAAAGAGTCATTGTCTTATTCCAAAGAGGTAATTACATGAGAATCATTCTATCATTAAGTGCAGAATTGATAGCACTGGTCTACTTCTTCCTGGTCAGACGACATCCATAACATTTCTTTTTGTTTTTTCTTATATGGTTGCCAACAATTAGAAAGACATTCACCAAAAATGAGAGCATATGGAAGAGGGTAAGTGCGATTATAAAGGGCTATGAATTGACAACATATTATATTTGATTGAAGATAATAGGAATGTTTACAATGGTGAAAAGAAAGCTCAGAAGTGGTAGCTTTGGACTAGACGTGTATAATTTTGCTCTCAAAGTACGCAAATAGGATCAATAGGTAGAAGTTATAGGAGGTTAACTTATATTTGATGCAAGAAAATTCATTTTTTTTTCTATTGGAGTTGCCTCAAAAGTAGAAATTATAAAACTCCTTGTTGCCCATGTTAAAATGATATAATAGATATCTCTGGTGCAGGACCTTATCACATCATACTCAGATTATTATAATAGGTTACCAGTATGGTTGCCTTCTTTAGGTCTCTCTCCATTCAAATCCATCCTCCATTCAGCCACAAAAGTTATTTTCCTAAAGGGCAATTCCTATCATGTCATCACCCTGTAATGCAGTAAAATCCAGTGATATCTCATTGCCTCCAGGATCAAATACCCATGGTATTTTTCTTACAAAACCGTTCATAACCTATTCCTTTCCTACTGTTTTAGTTTTCTTATGCCTTACTACCCAAAATGTATATTTGATCCTGTGATACTGGCCTTCTGGCTGTTCCATGAACAGAACTTAATTTCTTGACTCTTGGAATTTTCTATGGCTATCCCCCATAATTGGAATGTTCCTCTTCCTCCACTCTGACTACTGACATTCTATTTTTTTTTATTTTTTGGAGGGCAATTGGTGTTAAGTGACTTGCCCAAGGTCACATGGCTGGTTTTTGTGATAAAAGTCTGAGACGGGATTTGAACCCAGGTTCTCCTGACTCTGAGGCCGTTGCTCCACTCACTGTGCCACTTAGCCACCACAACTACTGACATTCGCTCTGGCTTCCTTTAAATCCTAACTAAAGTCTCACCTTCCACAGGATGCTTTCCCAACCCTTCCTATTTCCAGAGTTTTCTCTTTGTTAATCAATATCTTTTTGCTCTGTATGTAGTTTGCTTTGTGTATATCTATTGGCATATTCTTCCTCTCATTAGAATGTTAACTCCTTAAGTCACTTAATTGATAGATATTAACACTCTGATATCTGGTGATTCAATGAATACCATGAACAATATTATCAGGGCTTTATGTAATCAGAAAAAAAGAGAGAGAAAACAGTCTTGTAATGAGATTATCATAAAACAGTTAGTTACTACATTGGTATACAGACAATTGATCCTGAATTGTATGTTTGTAGTTCAAAATGAACAAGAGGACAATTTCCAATTTCCTTTTGACTGAGTTCAAGTTTACAGAACAAATCGTTTTAGTAAGAGGGTTTATTTTGTGAAGATTTGATTCAGTCAAAGGGCTGCACTTGAAGACCTAGAGAGCCACATGTGGTCTCAAGGCCAAGGTTTCCCTAACCTTGATCTAGGTTATATGGTAATTAAAGATATAAATATTAATGCTTAACTAGGATTAACAAGGGTAGATGTCAGTGAGTATGAGTAGAACAATGACTATCTGGGTAAGATAAAGAGTAATCACATTTCTATGAAAAGAGTACTAAATCTAGCAATAAAGGTTTTGTGTTAAAATCTTGCCTCTGTCCTTGATCATACATGTGAAATACTGAAAATCACAACATATTTGGAGCTAAGACTTCTCTACAAAATGCAGGATTAGGTGATTTTGAGATCCTTCTTGTTCTACATCTATCATCCTTTGAGGAAATTGCAGATATGTCAATGAATAGCTTACTTCATTATATCGATTGTTGTTCTTTCATAACCGCTGCATATATATTCTTTTCACCCCTCATACCCACATGATTATAAACTTCTAAATTGCAGGAAAAAGAGGTATGATACTTTATTTTGATAACCTCATACATTATGTGTTATCTTGCATTTGCCCAAATTAATTTGTGAAATTAATTTGAATCAGTATACTACAGTATTAGAATCTAGAATTGAAAAGAGTTAATATCAGAGAGGAGAGGATTCGAGCAACATATTTCAATCAACCATCATTAGTCAAAACAGTTATTTGAGTTCATTTGTCCACATGGGTTTCCAGAAGCCTACCTTCCTTCGTATCTTCTTCTCGGACAATTGTGATATTAGAACCCCAGACAATCTTTACCCCTAAGCCTACATTATTTCTAACACTTACAAAGAAACACTATCTAAGGAGTGTTACCACTCCTTGACAGTTGCCTTGTTTCCTGAGTATCTTGAGTGGCTCTCCGTCACGTACTTAAAAGTTGTTTTAATGTCCATTTATGGCATGCTATTTCTTCCTTTAAATCCATTTTGGTTTCCCAGTTGTCAGCATTTCCCCATTCCAGTGCAATTTATAATCAAAAAGCAGAGTGGCCAGAATTCTCAAACACTTCTGTGGTTGCCCAAGCTCATAAATTCATTAGAATGGAGTAAGTGAATCTTCTGGTCATAGATATTCTGCCCAAATGTGGATGTGCTGATTACCCCATAATGCAAATGGATTACATCCCAAATCGCCATCCAGAGGAAGGAGTGGGTACTTGATCAGGTCTGGTCAGCATTATGGAAGAGAAAGTGGACATGTGTGTATTATTAAAGACTGCAAATGTGGCTGACTCCATGGTTAGGAATCTGGTGACAACAATTTGAGCAGTTGTATTTTTTGTGAATTTGTCTACCTGCCAAGATAAAGGAATAAAAGGAAAAAAAAATATATTCATTGTAGGACGTAGAAAACTCACATTTACATTTTATGGAGGGTTTTCCTGACAAAGGCTCGCAAGTAGTTTAATTTCATATATTAAATATCACAAGACTTAGTTCAAGTGTCAAGATAAAGAATGCTGGGTCAGAAATCAATTGACCTGAGTTCAAGCACCCCCTAAGCCACTTAATAATTTTTCAGCCTTGAAAAGTGATCAAACCTTTCTGAAACTCAGTTTTTTTCATCTCTAAAATGAGGTAGTTGAAATAAATGATTTAAAATATCTCTTAACCTCCAAATTCCTGACTCTATATTAAAACCAGATATTAACTATTAATACAGTAAACGCCTCATTTTACAATGAAAAAACTAAATAATTAGAGAAATGGGAATCTTTCATCATCTTTCTATCTATCATCCATTTGTCTCTAACTTGTTGTCTATTATTTATTTATATCTTTGAGGTAACTAGATGGCACTGTGAATACAGTACTGGATTTTGTGTCAGGAAGAACTGAGTTCAAATCTACTCTCAGGTTCTTAATTGTTGTGAAAATATAGATAAGTCACTTAACTTCTCTCTGTCTCCTCATGAGTAAAATTCAGATAGTAATAGCTCCTAGCTCCTTCAGTTGTGAGGATAAAATGAGATAATTTTAAAGTACTTTATAAGTTTGAAAGTTATATATAAATGCAGTTATTATTTATCTATATCAAGAAGGGATGAGGCTAAGTGACTTCTAATATCCCTTTTATTTCTGAATTAAAGTTGTTGTTTTAATTTTTCTAGTTATAATGCAATCCATGTTACAAGGGCCACTATCAATACATACTGAATTTAATGATTTGATTTTAAATTGGAAGCATCTTGTTATTGGAATAGTCAAAAACTCTTTGTCCCTTAACGCAGTGTCTAATGTTCATTTTGTTTTGTTGTGTTTTTTTTCTTTTTTTTTCTGTCAAGCTAGTTGAAGATAATGAAGTAACCAGTCAAATTTATTTATGGCACAATACTGATATGAATGGCTAATGCAATGAATAAAGAGATAAAGAATCAGCCAAAATATAAAGAGCTTAAGTGATAAAAACAAATCAATGTGATGATATTTCAAAATGGAAAACATAAAGCTTTGCATTTGAATTCACAGCATCAATTGCCAATGTATCAGATGGAATAAACATACTTTTGTAGATGTTAAGGGACTTTCATTGGACCATATATCAATGTGATTCAAATATTTCCTGCAGCTGCTGATGAAGAATAATTTCCAGAGTGGCATTCAATGAATTCAAGTGTCTAAAGCAAGAGAGATCAGTATCCCTCCGTAGTTTAGTGAACTGGTCAGCCAAATCAGTCACTAGATCAACTGAGATCTAGTCAACACATATTCTTTTTTTTTAAATATGCTTTATTAACTTCTGATTTACATCATTCATTTCAGCCAGATTTTGATTTACAAATTTTTCCCCATTTTTCCCCTACCCACTGCCCCAAAATAGCAGTCCCAAAGGATATCCCCTCCTCCACTCTGTTCTCTCCCATATCTTCACCCATACCCCTTTTGACTGTTCCAGTGGATCCTTATGCCCCAGTACCTATATATCTTATTTCCCAATTACATGTAAAATTATATATGTGCGTATGCATGTATGTATTGGAATATTTGATTTTAAACTTTGAATTCCAGACTCAATCCCTCCCTCCCCTGCCACCCACCCCCACTGGGAAGATAACCAGTCCAGTATAGGTTGTACATGTATGGCTAATGCAAAACAATAACATAGTACATATATTGTAAAAGACAGACTACATTTCCCTCCCTCCCATCCCACCTCCCACCTGCTCCACTCTCCGCCCTGATGACGTCCCTTCTCAAAACAAGGTGCCTCCAACCTCCCTCCCCCCCAACATTCCCTGCCTTCCATCATCCCCCCTCTCATCACCTTCCCCCTCTACTCTCATGTAGGGTGAGATACCCTATTTAGTGTGTATTTCATTCCCTCCTCAAGCCAAGTTCAATGGGAATAAGGTTGACCCATTCCCTTTTGCTGTCCTGTTTTCCCCTCCATTGTAACCATTTTCCCTTTCGTCTTCTATATGAGATAGTTTACCCCATTCTGTGTCTCCCCATCTCCTCTCATTATATTCCTCTCTCACCTCTTAATTTCACCTTTTAAGTATCATCCCTTCCTGTTAAATTGGCCCTGTGCCTTCTATCTATGTATACCTGTAAACATATATACACACATTCACATAGGTATTCATATGCCCATATACCCTCATATATAGACATATATATTTTTATATTCCATTTAACTACTGAGAAAAGTTTCATAAGTTACAATTATTGTTTTTCTATATAGGAATGTTAATAGTTCAACTTTGATAAGTTCCTACGATTTCTTTTCCCTGTTTACCTTCTCATACTTCTCTTGCTTCTTGTATCTGAATGTCATATTTTGTATTCAACTCTTTTTTTTTAAGCAAGAATGCTTGAAAGTCCTCTATTCCACTGAATGACCATATTTGCCCCTGAAACATGATACAGAATTTTTCTGCTTAGGTGACTCTTGCTTTTAACCCCAGGTCCTTTGACATCCAGAATATCATATTACAAGCCCTTTGATCTCTCAGTGTAGAACCTGCTATTTGCTGGGTTGTCCTGATTTTGATTCCACAATTTTCAATTTTTTTTCTTCCTGGCTTCTTGTAATATTATCTCCTTAATTTGGGAATTCCAGAAACTGGCTACAATATTCCTAGGAGTTTTCTTTTTGGGATCTTTATTAGGAGGTGATCGGTGGATTCTTTCAAACTCTATTTTGCCCTCTAGTTCTTAAACATCAGGGCAGTTTTCTTTGAGAAATTCCTGGAGTATGATTTCTAGGTTATTACTGTAATCATGGCTTTCAGGTAGTTCAATAATTTTTAAATTATCTTTCCTGGATCTATTTTCCAGGTCAGTGGCTTTTCCCATGAGATATTTCACATTGCCTTCTATTCTTTCATCTTTCATTTGTTTGGATCTGTTTAACAGCATCTTTATTTCTCATAAAGTCATTAGCTTCCACTTGTTCCAATGTAATTCTGAAGCAATGATTCTCCTCATTGAACTTTTGAGATTCTTTTTTCCATCTGGCAAATTTGGCTTTTTAAGGCATTCTTCTCCTCATTGCCTTTTTGAGCCACTTTTGCCATTTGAGTTAGTCTATTTTTTAAGCTGTGATTTTCTTCAGTCAGGCTGTTGACCCTAATTTCGTAATTTTCTTGCATTGTTCTCATTTCTCTTCCCAATTTTTCCTCCACTTCTCTTATCTGCTTCTTAATGTCCCCTATGGCCTGTAACCAGCTCGTATTTTCCTTGGAATCTTTTGGTGTAGGAGTTCTAACTTCACTGTCTTCCTCCTGTTCCATGCTTTGCTCCTTTCGGTCCCCAAAATAGAAATCTTATGTGGGAATCTTCTGTCTGCTTTGTTTACTTTGCCTGGTCATGTCGCTCCTCAGTCACTTGACCCCTGGGCTTTTTGCCACAGTAGGACTCTCCCACCAGACAGGGGATCTTTTGTCCCAATTCCTGTGGTTTTCTCAGCTCATGGAGGTATTAGATGGGTGCCCTCTCTGAGGTCTCCACACAAGCTGAACACAAACCCCAGGACCTCCACCCTAGATTGCAATCCATATGCAAGAAGGTTAACGCAAGTGTGATTACCCCTCAGACTGGTGCTTGGTCCCCCTACCCTCTGCAAGTCAGGATCTGAAGCTGCCACACGGGTGCTGTCTGGCTGTGCTGGCATCTCAGCGGCTTCTCACCCCGGGGGCAAAAGCCAAACACTTCCACTTACTGGGTCCCAAAGTCCAGACTGCACTAACCTTTCACTTTGTCCTTCACATCTATGTGTTGATAAATCTAGAAATGGCCACAGCTGCTGCTTATCTGGAGTCCCTCCAGCTGCAGCTGGTCATATTCCCCCTCCTCTGGTGCTAAAATTTAGGCAGGGGGGTGGGCTTGGCTCCCAGAGTGCTGCGCTAGCCGATTCCTGCCAGCCTGGCAGGCTGTCCTCAGAGGGAGGTTAGCTTCTCTGTGTCATTTTGTGGTTTCTGCAGCTCCAAAGTTTGTTTAGAGTCCCCTTGTTACATGGATTGGGGAAGGTGGAAGCTGGATAAGCAGGGAGGTCCTGCTTCTACTCCACCATCTTGACTCTGCCCCCTAGTCACCACATTTTCAGTGGGATGTTTACAAACAGTAATGGGCCTAGAGCAAGCTAGTATAGGGTTATAAGTTTTAAGAAAATAGGAATTGTTACTAAACTTAAGATATTTTAGCTTTGGGAAAGGAAATTAAATTGTAAATGATAATTTTCTTTATATATTTGAAAGTCTTGCATTTGGAAGAGGGAGTAGGGTAGTTGCACAGTAGTTTATATAGCAGAATTAATGCAAGGATGTGAAAATTATTGGAAATGAAACTAACACTTGTTAGAACTCAGAACTTTATGGAAATAATAGAATAAATTAGTGCAACAAAGTGGTGAGTGTAAATATGAAAGATAAAATATAGTAAGTAATATTCTCAAAGTTTAGAGAAACAGAGTTCAAATTTGTATTCTCTCACTTAATACCTGTATGGTTTCTTTCATTGTAGATTCATTAAGTAGAAAATGAGGGTATTAAACAACATGTAATTCTAAGGTCCATTTCATATCTCAATTGGCAATGCTGGTTGCTGGAAGAACTAAATGAGAGACTAGAGTACTCACAATTACAAATGAAACAGTATTTCAAATCCATCAGTGGTTTTGGTGACTTAAAACATCATGCTTTAAAGACATTTTCCAAATCTATCATTTTACAAATAAGGAAATTGAGGACCCTAAGACTTAAATGGCTTGCCTAAAGTCAAAGAGACTTTAAACAGATCTGGTGGTCTTCCTTTTAAGGTAAACTGGCTTATCACCCCATCATGCTGTTGTGTCAAGGAATAAGCACCTTCTGTCAAAAATAATATCTTGAATTGAAGTAATAGAGAACCTATATTCAAAATGTGGGAGTATGAAGACAAGAACTACACAGTGTAAATAAAAATGAACACTAATTAAATTATATAAAGATTAGCAATTAAATAATGATGTGCAAATTTGAAGCAGCAGGACAAAGCCCTAATAAGATACCTTAGCTCAAGGGCAATCTTATTTTATTTTTGTCACTTTTGTGTATACAACAAATAGAATCATGTAGTCTTTAGTGAGTTATTACAGATAACGTGGTTCTTCTGACTGGGTCAAGTACTGATAACTGCTCAGCAAACATCTGTTGACTAAAATCAAACAGTGGTTACTACTCTTTTTTACTTCAAATTAGAGATTCCTTCTACTCATGATGTATTGTTTTATAAAGTCTTCCATGAATGTGCAATGATGTCAACTAGAATGTCAACTAGTATAATTGTTAATTTCTTTTCTGATCTACAGAGAAGAACAGAGACTTGGCCAAAGGTGGGGAAAGTATGGCCTTCAGGCCACATGTGGCCCTTTAGGTCCACAAGTGCAGCCATTTGACTGGATCCAAACTTCATAGAAAAAAAATTCCCTTTAGTAAAATTTTATGAATGATAATATTAATAATAATTATAATGATAATGATAGGATTTGTGCTATGGAGTTTGGATTCAAGTTCCCCACCACTACAACCATGGTCATAAAGCTAATAAGTGTCAGAGCTTGCATTTGAATATAGGTTTCTAAAATCCAAGTGCAAAACTTAATTTATTCTACTGCTACTTTAAAGACTTCATCAAATAGAAGTTCTACCTTCATTTCTCAGATTAATATAATGCTGGAATTTTTGTAACGTTCTTTATGGATATCAATTCAGCTAATCAACACAATCCTGTGAGATCAATGTTATTTGACCAACTTTATAGGTGATGAAATTGAGTGAAAGAAAAGGTAAGTGAATTTCCCTGATCTTAGGATTTTTTCTCAGTCCGTATCCTTCTTGACCTCTGTGCATCATTGACACTCTTGATCACCCTCTCCCTCTGAGGACTCTCTTGTCTTTACATTTTGTGTCAATCTTTTTCCTTGTTCCCCTCCTACATTCCTTGTTATTCCTCACCCTCTTGTTCTACCTCATCATCCATCTCCCACCACAATTCTGTATATTATGAAAAACTCTGAACTGGACGTTTACAAATTCTTCCTCTGGATGACTTCATTAAATCCCGAGAATGTTTTATTTTTCAAAATAAAATGGCAAAATAGGGCAACAGATGAGATATATGCATGCATAAAGGTATGTGTGTGTTCATGAACAAGAATTAACGTGTTCCCCTATATGTATTGTAGCTGTATGTCCACGTGTGTATATGCATGTGAACATGCCTGCATATAGTATGCTGCTGAGATAAAGATAGATATCATGGAGACATAAAGGTATAAATGAATGGAAATAGATATCAATAGCTCATGCCCAAGTAATTGTGTTCCATTAGAAAATATTTCATTTTCAAAGTACTGTTCTAATGAGTATTGAAGGAAGTAAGGTATTTCATGGAGTGAAATTGATTAGGAATAACATCCAAGCAATAAGGACAAGCAGTCCAGGGACATGAGGATAAGAGATCTGAGGAACATCAAGTAAAACAATTTTCATATGGGGAACATATAGGTAGACTGATTTAGGTATGAGGTTTAAATAGCAAAAGGGTTTAATTTATGTTAGAAACTACAGAGAATCACACGAGTCTATTCAGTAGGAAAGTGTTAAGAGTCTTTTTATTCCTCCATATTAGTCAATTTCTCCCTACCAACTTGTTTCTTCTCTGTTGGCTAAAATACAATACATTCGAGGGGCGGCCAGGTAGCATAGCGAGTAAGATCACCAGCTACAGTGTTGAGAAGACCTGGAGATCGAATCCCAAGCTCAGACACTCAGCACCCACCCAGAAACACCTGGCTGTGTCACCTTGAACAAGATACTTAACCCCAATTGCTTTAAAAAAAATTAAATACAATACATTTTCAATATCTATTTTCCAGGGTGGGGATTTTTTTCCCTCCTGTTCTCTGATTTGCAGATTTTATGTCTTTCTTTTATCAAGTTTCAACTAAAACAACCCCATGTTCTTTCAGAAGCCTTTCTTGGTCCCCATTAATACTAGTACATTCCCCTGAAATTACCTCCAAAGCATCTTAAAGGAAACCAGAAAAGGCATGAAACAGAAATCAGGGTAGAGAAAAGGCAAGTCATAGAGAACAGCTGGTAAAAATTCATGATCCTGAAGGCAATATGGAAGGAATCAATTGATGTATAAAAGTTGATGATTAGAAAGAGAGAGAAAAATAAAAAAAAATACCTCACTTTCCTCCAGCAACCTATATATGTGTATATATCTATAAAATAAGTAAAAGTTAATTTTCTGTTGAAGTTCATTAACACTTTGGGGATCAAGAAGGGTTTCCTATTTAGAAGGTGACACTGAAACTGAAATTTAGAGGAAGATCATTTTTCTTTGTATTTTGCATGTAATTAAATATCTACTATTAAATGTCTCCCCTCTATAATTCCAAATCATGAGAGGAGATTTTTGCCTTTTTGTTTTATACATTGAGTGTCTAACACAATGGCATATAGTATATGATTAAAAAAGAATTATTTATTAATTTATTCATCATTTATTTCAACTTTTACACCTTATGTCCCAGTGACAGCTATGTGTTAACACAGACTACAAGTTAGTAGTTAAATATTAATGCTCAGAATTATTTTGTGATTGGAAAATAAATTTTACTATTCAAAATGCTTAAAGAAAATTACATACTGTACATCTAAGCCAATAGTCAAATTTGAAGAAAGATGATTGAGATTTTAAATATAAGCAATCTTTGTTTATCAAATGAAAGGTAGATTATGCTCTCTTCTCAGGGCTCTTGCAGTCAGTTTTAACAATCAAAGCACAACCATTTCAGATCATTTCCTTATACAAGGTAATGGTGCCTTATAAAATGTTTCAGATAGTATCTGAAATTAAATGTGGGATATTCAATACAATACTTCTGGGAGAAGATGATTTACTTAATTCTCGAGCTTATCAACACTGGGACAATCTTTAACACATGGAAACAAGGGATGCAGCAACTAAGACCACTAGAGAGGAATAAATTTTTCATTATAGGCAATGTGACAAAAAAGAAACTGAGACTGAGTTAGATAGCTGAAATGAATATCATGAATTGGAAATTCTCAAGGGAAGGAGAAATATTAAATTCTTCCCCACTAAACATACCTGAAGGCAAAGCAATGGTGGCAGAATGAAACAATTTATTGGGACAGTAGGGAGTGGAAAATGTGAAGAATAGTATTGTGCAATTAGAGAGAGAAGGAGCAGTGAGGTCAATTGTTTCATTATTATTAATGTTGTTGTTGTTGCTGCTGTTTAAGAAATATGCATCCCCTTCCTTTAGTGATGTATTTGCCCAGAAATTTTTCAGAAATATTTCAATCATTCATACATGTTCACATAGGATTACATGAAAATTATTGTGTTCTAAAATACTGGAACTAGACTGTAATAACTTCAAAGTAAGTTTGCAAAACTATCTACCAGGCTAGAAGCATATTACTTCTTAATTAAAATCAAGAATTAGATCCACCCTTCAAATCTCCATAAGGTTATTTACTTAATGTTATTCTGAGATTTTCTACCATTTCCTCTATTGACCTCATACTTTAAAGAGGTTATTGATGTTTTCTTTATCATAGTCCATTGTGAATTGTAAATGCATCATCTCTGAAGAGAAGTGATTAGTTTTGTCATACAAGTACTTAGCTAGTCACTGGAAAATTGTCATTTTGATCAAAAGTTTTCATTGCATTTTGTGTATCAATCTATCTGTCCTGTTCATTCATTCAACTGATCCATCAATCAAAAAGCACCTACTCTGCATAAAAGATTTGTGACAGGTCCTAGGTATATAAATACATGAATGAATTTTCCATGACTTCAAGGACCTTATATCCTATCATGGAAAACAGCCTGTGTGTATATGTGTGTATGAGTGTGTGTGTGTGTGTGTGTGTCCAAAAAATAAAATAAAATACAGTTGTTGGTGAAATGCCATAACAACTGTGATATCAGAAAAGTCCTTATATTTAATATGGGACTTTATCTCATATCTAAAAAAATGATTATAGTTCCCCTATATGACAGTTTCTAGGATTAGAGAAAAATAAAATAGATACTGTCACAAGGAATATTTGTTTTAATATGGGGGTGAGGATGAGTAGGAAAGAAAGAGATAGGAAAAGATAATGGTTCAAGATAATTAATCCAAAATCAGACATAAGGGGAAATCATATTCATCCCCATCATTGCCGTCATTATCAGTGCCATCAGTTATAATCAAATGACATTTTAAATGAATCCCAAGGTTAGATAAATATCTAATAAAGTCTTCTATGGCTTCACAGATCATAAAAATATGGTAAATAGCATTATATGATATAAAACAGTACAAGCATATAACAAATAAGGCAAAATTAAAAAGATGTCTAAGTGGATCCATAAGGAACAAGATTAGAAGCAAATATTTTCATAAAAGAAATTATAGAAACAATCAGTACCTTCATGCAAGAGAATGACAACAGTGAGACAACATACCAAAACTTGTGGAATGAGGGGCAGCCTCAGCAGTTGGCTCAGCAAGTAAGAGCACTAGCTTCAGCGTCAGGATGACCTGGGGATCAAATCTGGGCTCAGATACTTAGCACCACTCCCAGAAATAACTGGCCGTATAACCTTGAGCAAGTTATTTAACCCCAATGCTTTAAAAAACAAAACAACAACAACAACAACAAAACTTGTGGAATGCAGTGAAAGCATTTCTTAGGGGAAATTTTATATCTCTGAATGCAAACATGAATAAAATAGAGAAAATGAAGATCAATAAATTGGGCATACAATTGAAAAAGCTAGAAAAAGAACAAACTGAAAATCCCCAATTAAATACTGAAGTAGAAATACTGAAAACCAAAGGAGATATCAATAAATTTGAAATAAAGAAAAAATATTATATTAATAAATAAAATTAAGAGCTGATTTTATGAAAAAAATAAAATTGATAGACCTTTAGTCAATATAATAAAAAAAAACACAACATGAGAATCAAAAATGAAAAGGGTGAATCTACTTCCATGAAGAGCAAATTGAAACAATAATTAGGAATATTGTTTGCCCAGTTATATGCCCATAAATTTGACAATCTTAGTGAAATGGGTGAATATTTAAAAAATACATGTTGCCCAAAATAGCTGAAGATGAAGTAAAATACTTAAATAACCCCAATGCAGAAAAAGCAATTTAACAAGCCATCAATGAACTCTCTAGGAAAAAAATCTCCAGGACCACATGAAGTTACTAGTGAATTCTATTAAACATTTAAAGACCAATTGATTATAATACTCTACAAAGTATTTGGGAAAATTTGAGAAGTCCTACCAAATTCTTATAATGACACAAATATGGTACTGATACCTAAATCAGGAAGACAACAAATAAACAAAGAAAACTATAGACCAATTTCCCTCATGAATATAGATGCAAAAAATTTTAATAAAATGTTATCAAAAAGACTACAGCAACTTATCAAGAGAATAATACACTTTGGTCAGATAGGATTTATTCCAGGAATGCAAGGATGGTTTAATATTAGGAAAACTATCAGTATATTCAATCATCTGAACAATAAATCTAATAGAAACCACACAAATATCTTAATAGATGCAGAAAATGCATTTGCCAAAATACAACACCCATTGGTATTAAAAACAGTAGAAAGTATGGAAATAAATGAAGACTTGTTTAAAATAAAGAGTAGTATGTATGTAAAACCATCAGCAAGTATTATATTTAATGGGGATAAGGTAAAAGAATTTCCAATAAAATTGGGGGTGAAACAAGAATGTCTACTATCACCCCTCTTATTCAATCTGGTACTATAAATGTTAGCTGTAGCAATAAGAAAAGTGAAAATAATTAAAGAATCAGATTAGGCAAAGAAAAGACTAAGCTATCACTCTTTATAAATGATATGATGTTATACTTAGAGAATCCTAGAGAATCAAGTAAAAATCGACTTAAGAGAATAAATAAATTTATCAAAGTTTCAAGATATAAATAAACCCACATAAATCCTGAGCATTCCTACTTATTTCTAATGAAGTCCAACAACTAGAGATAGAAAGAGAAATTCCACTTTAAGTTACTGCAAACAATAAAAAATATTTTGGAATCTACATGCCAAAACAAACCAAAACCCTCTATGAACAAAATTGCGAAACACATTTCACACAAATTAAGTCAGATCAAAATAATTGTAATAATATCTGTTGCTCATGGATAGGCCAAGCTAATATAATAAAAATGACAATTTTACGTGAATTGCATATTTAGATTCATAGCAATCAATTTACCAAAAATTATTTTATGGAGTTAGCAAAAATAGTAACAAAATTGATCTGAAAGAACAAATAGTCCAGAATATCAAGGGAATTAATGGAAAGAAGTGCTAGGGAATGTGGTTTAGCCATACCAGATTTTAACCTGTATTACAAAGCAACAGTCATTAAGACTTCTAGGTACTGGCTGAGGAATAGAGTAGTATATCAGTAGAATATATTAAATAGATGAGACATAGTAATTGATGCTTATAAAAATTTACTGTTTGATATACCCAAAGACCCAGTTTCTTGGATGAAACCTCACTATTTGACAAAAACTTCTGGGAAAGCTGGTAAATAGTATAGAAGAAACTGGGTATTGATCAATATCTTACACCATATAATAAAATAAATTCTAAGTGGGTGCATAATATATGTATAAAGCCCGATAATATAACCAATCTAGGAGAAGGAATATTTTAAATGTCAGATTTATGGAGAATGGAAGATTTTATGACCAAGAACAGTTATCATTATGAAATGCAAAATGGATAATTTTGGTTCCATTAAATGGAAAAAAATTACTGGAAATAAAGTCAATGTAACCAAGATTATGAGGGATGTGGAAATCTGTGAAAGAATTTTTATAGGGAGTGTTTCTGATAAAGGCCTCACTTCTAAAGTATACATAGAATTGAATCAAATCTTTAAGAATACAAGTCATTACCCAACTCATAAATTGTGAAAGGATATGAAAAGACAGTTTTCAGGGGAGGAAATTAAAGCATATATATTTTTACATGCTCCAAATAACTATTGATTAGAGAACAGAGAAATGCATACCAACATAACTCTGAATTACCACATATCGCCAGTCAGATTGTTTAAGATAACAAAACAGGAAAATTATA
This sequence comes from Petaurus breviceps papuanus, assembly GCF_028583685.1. Taxonomy (NCBI): domain Eukaryota; kingdom Metazoa; phylum Chordata; class Mammalia; order Diprotodontia; family Petauridae; genus Petaurus; species Petaurus breviceps. Next base: position 4,229,919 of record NW_027185697.1, on the reverse strand, counting down.
AATGCTGGGGAGGATTTGTTTTAAAGGTGGAACACTAATGCATTGTTATTGGAGCTGTGAACTGATCCAGTCATTCTGGAGACCAATCTGGAACTAGGCCAAAATGGCAATAAAAAAAAATGAATAACAATTCTAGGGCTGTATCCCAAAGAAATCACAGAAATTTAAAAAAAGGACCTGTACATACAAAAAATATTTATAGCAGCTCTATATGAGGTGGAAAAGAATTGTAAATCAAGGGAATGTCCATCAATTTTGAAATGTCTAACAACTTGTGGTATACGAATGTAATGGAATACTATTGTGTTATAAAAAATGAGGAGCAGAAAGACTTCATAATAACTTGGAGACACAGATAGAGTGATGCTGAAAAAGGAGAGAAGAACCAGGAGAATTTTGTACACAATTACAGACACAACATATGTGTGACAACTTACTTTGATAGACTGGGCTCCTCTCAGCAATAAAATGTTAGAAGACAACTCCAAAAGATTCATGATGGAAAAGGACATCCACATCCAGAAAAAGAACTACAGTCTCGAGATTGAAGTAAACTATTTACTCACTATCTTTTGTCTTTTGTTTTGTTTCTAATTTTTCATTTTTAATTCCATTGGTTATAATACTTCTTTACAACATGATAAATGATCAATGTGAAGATATTTGTAGAAACTATATTTGATTACATGGCACCACAGGGAGAGGGGAAAGAGATGGAAGGGAAAAACAATTTGAAATTCAAGGCATTGTGGAACTTAATGTTGTAAACTAAAAATAAATAAATTTAAAATAAAAATTTAAAAAAGATTCACACTGAGGTATAGAAATCTCTCTTACCCTATAAGAAGTAGAAGGGGAAAGAAGCAAAAAAGGAGGGTGTGGATAGAAGACAGGACAGATTGAGGGAGGCAAGTCTTTGGAACAAAACACAGGTGGGGAGAGAAATGGAGAAGAATAGAGAAAAGCATAAATGGGGGTGGGCACAATATAATGGAGAGAAAGAAACAGTTAACAATTATAACTGTGAATGTTAATGGGATGAACTTTCCCCTAAAATGGAAGCACATAGCAGAGAGGATTAAAACCATAATTTTACAATATTCTGTTTGCAAGAAACACTTTTGAACAGAGAGATACACACAAGGTAAAAATAAATGACTTGCACAGAATATCTGCTTCAAGGAAAGTAAAAATAAGGAGGGTAGCAATCCTGAAGTTGGACAAAACAAATGCAAGAACAGATCAAATTAAAAGAAATAAGGATGGAAACTATACCCTTCTTAAAGAAACAGAATAGACAGTTTAGTAATATCAATACTAAACATACATGCAAAGAGAGAAAGAGGAGAGAAATGAATTGGGCATGCAGATAAAGAAAGTTAGGAAAAGAAAAAAAATCTATAATTTATAATAAATTAGAAATTTTGAAAATCAAAAGAGAGATTAATAAAACTGAAAGTAAGAAACTTGTTTAAGTAATAAATAAAAAATAAGTGTTGATTTTATAAGGGAAAAATCAAAATTAATAAAACTTTGGTTAATGGGATTTTAAAAAAGAGAGAAAAAAAATTACTGCTATCAAAACTGAAAAGAGTGAATCCACTACCAGAGAAGAGGAAATTAAGATGAGAATTAACAACTAATTTGCCCAACTCTATGCCAATAATCTGAAAATGTAAGTGAAATGTATGACTAATTACAAAAATATAAATTCCCCAGATTAGCAGAAGAGGAAATAAAATATTTAAATAACTTCTTTTCAGAAAAAGAAATTGAGCAAGCCATCAGCAGACTCCAAAAGAAAAAAATAATATCAGGGCCAGATGAATTTACAAGTTAATTCTACTGAATTATTAAAGAATAATTAATTCTAACACTATAGAAATTATTTGGGAAAATAGGCAAAGTAGGAGTCCTATTCTTTTTACAATACAAATGTGGTGCTGAAAGCTAAACCAGGAAGTATCAAAACAGAGAAATAAATGTATACAACAAATTCCCTAATGAATATAGATGCATTTTTTACAAATTCAATTCCATAAACAATGCATCCCCTATCAAAGAAACTGTTAGATACAACCATATCTTAAATGAGCTACATTTAATAGCATCATTAATTTATAGTTATTAAGGATCTTCAAGATCATTTGATAGATAAATAACTTCAGGCTTACATTGACAAAATGAATTAATCACACTTAAAAGCTAGTACTCGAGTTAGGATTCAAACCCAGACCTGCCAACTTTTGTGCCAGGATTTTTTCCATTACAAGAAAAGTAAAGAAACTATTGCCTCCCAAAGTTGAACAAAGACATGAATCTCTCACCTCTATGACCATAAAGTGTTTTCATCAAAATTATATAGTAATAGAACAGAGATTTAGGGCAGAGCACAAACACTCTTACTTTTAGTTCAATCATTTTTCAGTCATGTCCAACTACTTGTGATCCCATTGGGGATTTCCTTTGCAAAGATACTGAAGTGCTTTGCTATTTCCTTCTCCAACTCACCCATCATATGAGGAAACTGAGGGAAAGAGGATGACGTGATTTGTCCAGGGCCACACAACTTGTAAGTGTCTTAGGCCAAATTGGAACTCAGGAAAATGAATCTTCCTGACTCCAGGTCTTGCACTCCATCCACTATGTCACCTACCTGCCTAGTTATTATATTAGGGACCACCTGCACCCCATTACCCAATGCTATATTTGAAGAAACTGAGGTCCTGAGAAATTAAGTATCCACAGTCATATGACTAGTATATGTCAGAGGCAGGAATTTCTATCCAGGTTTATGGACTTTTCCATGAGCACTCCTTCCACTGTACTTTTCTCTTAGCAAGAATAATCTAATTCAACTGAATACATGCCTTATTAATTTCAGAAACACCCCCAAAAGTGTGTGCATATGTACATATTCATTAGCTGAAATATATATGTGTTGGCTAAATTATTATAATAAAATGTCCACATATTACAAGAAACCTACCTGCTATGTATAATGATTAGAGGAACAATCATAGTACTGGAGTCCAAAACCAGGAAAATATGGTGTAAAAGTTGAGGGACCAGGTGAAGTAATTTTTTTTTTTTTTTCTGAGGGAGAGAAGGATGACCCATGAAATACAGTTCCGTAACCTGGGCCATGGGAAAGCCATGTTCTAAAAGCCTCATGGCATTAATTGTATTCCATCCACATTGCAGTCAAGAAAATACCCATAGCTTTCCCTAATCAAGGAATTAAACCAACCTTTTTGGCCAGGGTTAGACAACAACAACAACAAAATCTTGAGACAAAACATTTTAATAAAATGTTTTTAAAATATTTTAAAAATATCACCAAAATTTCTATAGGCACATCAATAGACTTTCCTTCTTACTTGTCCATTTTATTATGATTCTTTTTTTTTGCCTTTTGGGGGGCAATTGGGGTTAAGTAACTTGCCCAAGGTTACACAGCTAGTTTTTTTGTGTGGGTGTTAAGTGTCTGAGGCCGGAACCGAACTCAGGTTCTCCTGACTCCAGGGCCAGCGCTTTACTCACTGCACCACCTGGCCGCCCCTATTTTATTATGATTCTTAAGCTGTGTTCTTTAACTCTGTGCTCATTCAAGTTTCTACAATAAAATGTCAAGGAGAATTCTCTTTTTCTTCATTTTAGTATTCTTAAAGTGACTGTTCTACAGTTTAAGTTCTCACTAAACACAAGAAAGCAAATTGTTACCTTTAGTAGTAATTCTGTAGGTTGCATAATTCATGAAAGTGATAAAAATATTTAAGCCCCACTGTTATTACATTAGTGATTCATTTTCTTCATGAAATCAAGAAATTTTGATGTAGTTAATATAGTTCTTCTCTTTAGTAAACCAGTGGACCTTATCTATCATCTGTAAGCTTTTTCCAAAACAAATTTTACACAAAATAATCATATTGGTTCCTTTTAAACTTTCTCTTGAGTCATTTACTTGAAAATCAAATTATCTATTCACCTGTGGTCTTTTATATCAAGAGTGGTTGAAATCACATTAAATATTCATCTATCCCCTGATGAATTGTAAACAAAATTTTATCAAAGCGATTATAGCAAGTTATCACAAAGATAATACACTGTTACCAAGTGGGATTTGTAGCAGGAATGTAGGACTGGTTTAATATTAGGAAAATAAATCTCAACATAATTGACCATATAAATTACAAAATTAACAGAAATCATATGATTGCCCCAATAAATTCAGAATTTTTTTTACAAATTACAACACCCATTCCTACTAAAACACTAGAGAGCATAGGAATCCGAGGAGTTTTCCTCAAAATGATAAGTAGCATTTCTCTAAAATCACCAGTAAACAATATATTTAATAGGAATAAGCTGGAAGCATTTCCAATAAGATCGGGGTTAAACAAGGATGCCCATTATCACCGTTGTTATTCAGTAACGTACTTGGAAATGTTACCTTTAGCTATAACAGAAGAAAAAGAAATTGAAGGAATTAAAATTGGCAACAAAGAAACAGAATTAAACTTATTACAATGATATGATAGGATACTAAGAAAATACTAGAGAAGCAAATAAAACAATGTACTTGAAATAATTAACAAGTTTAGCAAAGTGCAGGATGTAAAATAAACCCCTATTAATCCTTGACATTTCAATATGTTACTAACAAAACAAAGCAGCAAGAGAGGTAGAAAGAGAAATTCCATTTAAAGTTACTTTAGACAATATAAAATATTTGGAAGTCTACCTACCAGGATAAACTGGAATTATATGAACTTTTACAGAAATTGAAGAACTCTTTTCACATTAATAAAGTCATATCTAAACAATTGGAAAAAAAAATATCAGTTTCTCATTGGTAGGGGAGATGTTATATATGAAATAACCATCCTACCTTAATTTAATTATTCAGTGCTGAACCAATCAAATTACAAAAAAAAATACTTTGCAAAAATAATAACAAGATTCATATGGAAGAACAAAAGGTTCATAATATTGAGGAAATTTATGAAAAAAAATGCAAGGGAAGGTGGGTTAACCATGGCAGATCTAAAACTATTTTAATGTAACAATCATTAAAGTTACTTGGTACTGCCTAAGGAGTATTGAATCAGTGGAATAGAATAGGTACACAAAACACAGTAGTCAATGTCTATAGTAATCTACTGTTTGATAAACCCAAAACTGACTTCTGCGGTAAGAACACAGTATTTGACAAAAACTGCTGGGAAAAGAGTATGGAACATACTAGGTAAAGACCAATATCTTACAGTAAGTACCTAGATAAGGACAAAATGAGTATATAATTAAGACATAAAAGCTGAAAATATAAGCAAAGTATCAGAGCATAGAATAGAATACCTGTCAGATATATCGAGAAGGAAAGAATTTATGACCATTATAAAATGCAAAATTGATGGTTTTGATTATATTAAATTTTTAAAAAGTGTTTTTGCTCGAAGCCAATGCAAGCAATATTAAAAGGGATGCAGAAAGATGGAAAACTTTTTTTTTGTAATCAGTGTCTCTGATAAAGGCCTCATTTCTAAAATATGTAGAAAAATGAGTCAAATTTATAAGAAAAGAAGTGATTCCCCAATTGGTAAATAATCACAGGATATGAAGAGGCAGTTTTCAGAAGAAGAAATTAAAGCAATCTATGGTCATAAAAAAATACTCTAAAACACTATTGATTAGAGAAATGCAAATCAAAACAGCTATGAGGTATCACATCACACCTATCAGATTGGCTAACATGAAAAAACAGGAAAATGACAAATGTTGGTGAAGATGTGGTAAAATTGGAACACTAATGCATTGTTGATGGAGTTGTTAATGGTTTCAATCATTCTGGAAAGCAATTTAAGGAAGTATGCCCAAAGAGCTATAAATCTGTGCATACACTTTGACTCAACAATAGAACTACAAGGTCTACATTTCAAAGTGATGGTAAAAAAGGGAAAGGACTCACATGTACAAAAATATTTATGAGTTGTTTTTTTTTTGTCAAGGCCAAGTATTAGAAGTTAAGAGGATGCCTATCAATTGGAGAATGGGTGAAAAAGTTGTGATATATGAATATAATGAAATACTATTATTCCATTAAGAATGATGATAAGGCAGATTTTAGGGGAAAAAACTTGGAAATACTTTAATGAACTGATGCTGACTGAAGTGAGCAGAACAAGGTTCACATTATACACACTAACAACAGCATTGTGAGATGATTGACTTTTTTTTATTTAGCTTTTCTCAGCAATGAAATGAAGATAATCCCAAGAGACTCATGGTGGAAAATGCTATCCACATCCAAAGAAAGGACTATTGAATGTGATTACAGATTGAAGCATATTTTTTTCCTCTTTCTTTGATTTTTTTTCCTTTTTCTTCTTCTATTTCACCCCCTTTTTCTGATTCTTCTTTCAAAATATGACTAATGTAGAAATATATTTATTATTATGATGGTACCTATATAGCCGATATCAAATTGTATGTCATCTTGTGGAGGGAGATGTGAGGGAAGGGGAAAATTTATAATTCAAAATGTTAAAACAGTGTATGTTGAAATTTTAAAATAAATAAATGTTTAGAAAATATATATTATTAGATTAAGCACCAGCTGATGAGAAGCCACAGTATGTGGGGATGGATGAGTTATTATTGAAGGGAGTATTATTAAGGAATTTTGTGAAGTATGAACTGAGAAAATTTGACCATTGTCCTGCTGAAGGATAGTGAACTACCAAAGATGACATTAAGGTTCTAAATCCAAATAAGTGAATGGATGGCAGTGCATAGTGCAGTTCAAAAGCCATGTGGATTTTGAAGGACACCTAATGAATATATTTTGCATTTATTGAGCCTGAGATGTCCCTGGGACATCCAGATTACTATGTCAAATGCGGAGCTGCTCATGAGGGTTTAGTAGGTACTAGGTCTAAAGATTTAGATGAGGAAGTAACCTACATAGAAATAATTAAACTGAGAGCTGATGATATATAATTAAGAGAAAGTACCTCAGAATACTAAGAGAGAAAATCATCTATTTGATGTGAAGAGTTGTTTAAATATGTCAGGGGGAGTAAGAAAACCAGTGAGATACAGAAGTTCTTCATAAAATTGCTCCTTCCTTGGAACACCATTGAAGGAATGTGACTACCAATGAAAACTTCTTTCCCCACCTGAACATTCCTCTTCCTCCACCTTGTATCTTTCCATGGTCCACTTCAGGGTCCTCTTCCTCAGTCGAGCCAAATTTCTCTACAAACTATTACACTCCTTTGAGACTCTCCCGGTCTTTTTGACCCATGAGAGGAACTGCTGTCCCCGTAGCTTGATGTACTCATTTTCCCCTCAAATTTGTCCTTTTTCCAGTGTGATTTTTCCCTACTGAACGTGTGTGTGTATGTGTGTGTGTATGTGTGTGTATGTGTGTGTATGTGTGTATGTGTGTATGTGTGTGTATGTGTGTGTATGTGTGTATGTGTGTATGGGTGTATGTGTGTGTATGTGTGTGTATGTGTGTGTATGTGTGTGTATGTGTGTGTATGTGTGTGTGTGTGTATGTGTGTGTATGTGTGTGTGGGTGCGCTGGGCTCTATTTCTTCCCCAAACCCTGAAAGTGAATAAACCTGGATTACTTGTAAAAGCAATGGAAGTGGAAGAAGAGTATTCTCGTCTTTTTCAGCCATGATGACATGTTTCTTTTTCCTCAATTTCAACCTACTTCATAATGGATAGACTTGGGGCGGCCAGGTGGCTCAGTGAGTAAGAGCACCGGCTCCAGTGTTGAGAAGACCTGGGATCGAATCCCGGGCTCAGACACTCAGCACCCACCCAGAAACACCTGGCCATGTAACCTTGACCAAGTTACTTAGCCCCAATTGCTTAGGGGCGGCCAGGTGGCTCAGCGAGTAAGAGCACCGGCTCCAGTGTCGGGATGACCTGGATCAAATCCGGGCTCAGATACTCAGCACCACACCCAGAAATATCTGGCCCTGTAACCTTGAGCAAGTTACTTAACCCTGATTGCTTAAAAAAAAAATAATGGATAGACTTATTAGCTAGGTTAGACAGAAAATTAGGAATTATTTGACCACTGTAATCAATGTATAAAAGAGTTAAATCAAGGAAAAAAATACAGAAGAGTAAGGTGTTAGACAATAGATTTCACATAGTTGATTTATGGAGGAAATTCAAAACTTCCATTGGGTGGGGAAGCAGACAAGACCAATATTATGTCAAAGCAGTATGTAAGATAACATAAAAGGGAAGTTAGCTTTGGAAATGGGGAATACTTCAGAGAAATTGAGTGACTAGGATTAGGAAAACAAAAACAGCGGAAAGCAAAAAAAAAATAATTCAATGATGTAGCATTTCATAATTTCCTAACAGTTGCTGTACATCACACGAGGCACTGGGGATATGAAAACAAACACAGAAAAAGATCATTATCTCACAAATTTTAAAACTAGCTACAGAAGAAGACATTTTTGGGAGGGTGGAAATCAACTTTGCTGTTAAAAAATAAAAGACAGAAAAAATGGATGTCCTCTAATACTTCCTGAAATATTTTGGCAGTTCTTCCACACACCTACCTGTTTATTAAGACTTTGCTCCATGCCAAACATATTGAGGAAATTAAATTTTCTCACAGACCAGTAAAAATGAAATTCATTTTTGCACACATATACATATATAAAATCTATATGCATAATATATGCATATATTATAAAAGGATTTAGGTCATATCCTGAATCAAAGATACAGAAAGAAAATACTAGATTATTAAGGTAGCCTTGCTATAATTGAAAACTCTCATTGTTGGGACAACTAGGTGGTACAGTGGACTTCAAGTCAAGAAGGTCTGAGAGATCTAAGTTCAAACCAACTATCAGACATTTACTAGCTGTGTGACCCTGAGCAAATAACTTAATTCCTATTGCCACAACTATTCATCTGCAAAATGCAAAAATTGGAAAAGGAAGCCCAATTACTCTTTGGCAAGAAGACCCTATGAACAAAAAGTCAGGTAAGATTGTATGGCAGAACATAAAGGTATGTTGAACAAATACCCTTAATCCCTTTGATGTTGATGTAAAGGATGAGAATTTGACTTCTCCAAAATTCTTTCTTGACTACCTCTGTCAAAATGAGAATATTTGTATAAATATATGGGATTTATTAGGGGACTTCTGATGTTCTCAACCTTGGCATATAAATATATCCTCTGTGCAATGTGCTTCTGTTCAATACAATTCAATTCAGAAAGCAACTATTGCATCCTGGACACTGAAAGTGCTTAGAATACAGAGAAGAAAACCGAACAGATTCTGATCTTGTGGAGCTGATGCTTTACTAGAGATTTTTGTTGTTATTTAGTCATGTACACTTGACTTCATGGCACCATTTGGAGTTTCCTTGGCAAAAATACTGACTGATTTTCCCTTTCCTTCTCCAGCTCATTTTACAGAGGAGAAACAGAGGGAAAGACAACTAAGTGATTTAAACAGGGTCAGATTTGAAGTCAAGAAGATGAGTCTCCCTGACTTCTTGTCCAGCACTCTATCTATTATGTCAGCTAACTGTCCCTAGAGATTACAAAACAAAAATAAGTCCATGCAAAATAAATTCAAATAAATCATAAGAAATGAAGGACTGCAGCAAAATCCACAGGATTGCTGTAGGAGGTAGCACTGGAGCAAACAACTTAAAAGAGCTATCTATTTCAAGATCTGGAGATAAAACCTGAGAATATTCCAGATATGAGGCTTGTTCTTTACAAAGGCAAGGAATCGGCAACTAGAATGTCATAAATAGTATATATCACATAAGTCATTTTAGTTGGAAATTCAGTTAGACTGAATTTTGATATAATTGTATACTACATGAGGAGATATATACATATATGCACACATATGTACACAAATATGTGTGTATTTAGGCATAAATACATACATGCATACACACATGCATATGTATATTTGTGTATGTTTATATATACATATATTAATATAAAACTATGTAACTAGATAGAGATAAAAATATATAACTATTTTGCCAAATAGCCATGGAAAAGAATCATTAGCAGTACATGAAAACACACTCAATAACTGAAATGGACCTTAAATACTATTTAAATGACTCTTACAACCAATGAGCAATGTTTTTCTCTCACCCTTGAATGATGAGCATCTAGTGCAACCCTTTGACTGGATCCAAACCTCACAGAACAAAACCTTTCAAGGGGATTTGTTCTGGGAAGTTTGGATTCAGTCAAAGGACCACACTTAAAGACCTAGAGGGTCACATATGACCTTGAAGCTACAGTTTCCCCACCCCTGATCTCGTCACTAATTAAGCAAGGTCTCATCTGTCTTTTTTCTTTCAGCAGGGCAATTTGGGCATCTGAGCAGTATCATCCTGAATTCACTTGATTTAGTTAACCTCATCAATTATAAAATCTAATTTCATTTACACATTGTCTTTTGCAAGGTTTGGAAAATTCTTAACCTTCAACATTGTTTATCAAACTAAGTAGTTTAATCTGAAGCAAACTTTTATTTTGTTTGATTTTTTTTACTTACACATGAAATTTTTATATGAAAAGAGTATCTTACACTAAATAAATTCCAGAGTTAATGGAAAAAATGGCCATATGAGAACAATAATTTCATTATTTTACATACTTTGTCCTTCATTCAAAGCCCATGCTACAAACTGATCGTTCAATATGTATTTCTTAAACATTTGTTGTGTTCTAGGCACAGTGCTAGGCATTGGAGATTCAAAGAAAGAAAAAATAATGATTTCTGCCTTCAGTGACTTCATGTTCTGAGACAGAAGACAACATACTCATTACTATGTGCATATTATATGTGCACATATATGTACATAGGCATACATATGTGCATACATGTATATGTTTGTATATACATTATATGTGTGTGTATATATGTATAGAATAGAAGACTGTTACTTGCATACCATTATTGGGAACACGGAATGGACCTGAGATTTGAGGAGTAATGAAAAGAGACTTTGAATTAGTCCCTGAACTTCTCTGCCCCAGTGTCTACAATTTATGTTTTCCTTATCCTACTGTTTCACAAGTGAGGAATAATATGAGCTCCCTCTGATGACTAATTTGTCACCTAAAAATTCCCATGACACTCAATGAAGAGTTTCTTGGATTGTGTGCCTGTCTTATATAGAGAAGTATTTGAAGTTACAGGCCTGAAGGGAAAAAAAATACATACACATAATTTTAAGTAAGGGGACAAAACAGAAGCATGCACACACACAAACATGCATGAACACACACACATGGTCAAACATACCTACCTTACAGGTTTCAGTTGGTTCTTATTAGACCCCTGACAGGTACATTTCTCTCCCTTCTATCACCCTAAGCTCCCAAGTGGTATGTGTTCCAATTTCTTGGTGTATTTTATTTTGGCATCTACTATTTGCAATACAGTTTTCATGACATTTTACAATACAGATACACAATTGACTGGAGGCAAAAATAAAATAAGTAATGTGTAAAAAGACGATTGAAATAACAAGTCACTTTTTCTATATTAAGCAACAAAATACAATAGAATTGTGTGTTCATGTGTGTATGTACATATGCACATACATTTATGTATATATATAATTTATATAAACAAAATATTTTTAAATATTGACTGAACAAAAGTCATGTGTTCCTCACAATGCTCATTGTATGTGTATATGTACATATGTGTATATAAGCATGCACACTCTGTGGATTTTGCGTGTGCTTTTTTATGTTTATCTTATATTTTCCCCTCCCCAGGAGATTATCAGCCATTTTAGGTCAGAGGCCATTTATTTCTCATCTTTGCATCCTCTAAAACAAACACATAGTGTTACATTTTGTCTGGAATAAAGTAAATGATTAATAACGAAAGATTATCATTGGAATATGTGTCGCCCATATTCAAGAGGTTTACAAGGTGCCAAATTAGCTTATAGTTTCACAGATACATGTCATCTTGGTTATGGATATTTACTCAGTCTAGTGATTCAGCAGAATATGTAATGAATTTGGATTCTCATGACCTGAGTTGGAAAATTCTTTTTTTTTTCTTTTACTGCCTGTGTTACTTGGACAATTCACTTACCTTCCTTCCCATCACTTCAATTTCCTTATTTGTAAAATGAGAGGTAGGAGTAAATCGACCCCAAGGGCCCTTCAATTCTAGATCTAAGATGTTATGAACACATTCCTGATTAAGAAAGTGCTTCTGTAATATACCCAAAAAACCATTACTCAGACTGTTCTTGAAAATCTCTAGTAATAGGGAAGTATTCCTTTCATAAAATGATACATATAGGCTTGAGATAAGAAAAACAAATATTCCTAACTCCTTGCAATAGGCATATATACTTTTTGCCTAAATTTCCTCTCCTTTTCCTCTCTTTTCAATATAATTCATTGAGGTAACAAAGGAAGAAAGCAGGAATTCTAACTCAGATGCTGTTGTTTCAATGTCAGTAGCCTTTCAACTTGTATTATTGGACTGTATGATTAATTAATTACCTTCTAATTCTGAGAATACATGAATCTGAAAAGATAAATAAATTGGAAATTTCAGAAAAGTGAAATAAAATCATGGGAAACTATTCAATAAAAGAAATTGGAGCTTGGCTTCCAATTCATTACTGATCTGAAGCTTCTCTACAGTTATTGGTGACCTCATAACTGTCAAAGGTAATGCCCTTTTCTCAGTTCTCAAATTTTATGACATCTTTACAGCCCTTGAAACTAGGGGCCATGATTTCATCCTGGTTACTCTATTCTCCCTGCGTTTCTGTACTATTATCTTCTAGTTCTTCTTCCTTTTAGTTTCCTTAGGGAATTTATCATCTATTTCATACTGTATATTTCTAGGCCCTGCCCAGGACACTCATACTTTCTCTTTATTCTTTCTCCTTTGATGACCTCATCAGTTCCCATGGGTTCATTTGTCATCTCTATGAAGAAAATTCCCAGAACCATAAAGCCCTAAGGTCTCTCCTCTAAATTTGAGTTCCACATGATCAACTCCCTATTTCACATTTCAAACTGAATGTACCCAACATGTGCAAAACAAAACTTATTATCTTTCTGAGAAAAATGTTCCTCTTCTTAGTTTCCTGATTCAAATTAAGGAAAATGCCATTGTTAAAAATCACCAGAACTCCTAATTCTATAACACTCATAACTGCTCGCTCTCACTAACTTTCCAATCCCAATTAATTGGCAAACCTTATTATTTTCATGTGCCCAAGATTTCTTTCATATGCCATCTCATCAAAATTCATACAGCCTTCGATCTGGTTGATAAATTTGTTCCCTCTAACCTCAAGATGTACAATAACATTATATTTGGTTTTTCGGGAGCAAACTTTTCCTTACTCTAATTCATCTTCCAAAAATTTGGCAAAGTATTTTTAAACATAGGCATGATGATATCAAATGCCTGCAACCAATAAATCCTAAACAACATTTTTTTTTTGCTTTTTTGAGGGCAATTGGGGTTAAGTAACTTGCCCAGGGTTGCATAGCTAGTATTTTTGTGTGGGTGTTAAGTGTCTGGGGCCGGAAAAAAAATTGTTTCCTCCTGACTCCAGGGCCGATGCTGTACTCACCGTGCCACCTAGCCGCCCCTTAAAAAACATTTCTTATTGTCTCCAAGATTAAGTTGTATCTTTTCTACATACATCTCTTCAACATCGAGCCTCATTTTACATTTCTGCTTTCTTACACATTATTGCTATTCATCGATTTCACAATGTGTCCATGTTTGCTGTTCAACATACATGAACCTCCATCTCCTATGTTCATATCTTTTCAATGGCTGTTTTGCATTCCTAGAATGTACTATTTAAAAAAAATACCTAATAAACCATAAGGTTCTTCAATGTTTTGATTAATTATTATCTTCTACTTAATACCTTCTTTATTTCCTTCAAATACTAGCATATTTTATTCCCAAACTACATTGTAATTCTCAAGGTATATACAAACATGAATATATGTGTTTATATGCGTGTATACATATGTCAATATACATATACATATTGACAATACATAAACACATGTGTTATGTATGTATGTATGTATTGTGTGTATATATATGTACATATGTGTATATATATATGTACAAATAGAGAGAGAGTGAATATAATTCAGACTTTCAACATCTCCCTACATTAGGACATACTTTTATCATAGGGAATTTGAATTTAAATACTTCTTCTTCCAGGGGTCTATAGGTTAATACTGCAAATACCATTTGGATCATGAAACTCTAGCGGTGGATTTCCTCCATATGTCAATTATACAATCAAATTTCAATAGCTTTCAGGCGCATTTAATACCTTAAGAAGAAGAAGAAGGAGAAGAAGAAAATCACAAAACATTTTTCCCACAGAAGTACAGATAGACTATAGAAAAAAAAATGAACTCAATGTAAATGATCATGTGGCAAAGTAGTATTTTTCCTCTTTGATAGAAGGAGGTATTTCACATTTGTTTTTGTATTTCCATAATAGCAGGATTCTTGTCACATAGTAAGAGTTTAAAAATGAGTTTTTAATTTATTTTTTAAAATAACTTTCTCTCATTGTATTGTTTTCTCTAAGCTAAACACATACTGTTACTTTGGATGATAGTTACTGGTATGATATTTTATTGCTTCATCATCATTGTCCAACTCCTCTTTAAGCCCTTCCATTTACTCAGTAGGAGAGCTTCATTTTTATATATGCATAGGTTGCTCCCTTGAAAATAGTTTGCAGAAGTCATACAATTGATTCACATTTCCACTGTCTTTTCTCATATTACCCATGCTACCCTTTATCCCTCTTTATAATTTCATTGTCCCATGACTCACACTGATTTTCCACACTCCTCTAGTAAAATTAAACATATGGACACTTTATATGTCAGATATCTAGGGTTCCATTTAAGCTGAATATATTCCCTGAAGACCACACTATGTTCTTTCCAGGAAACAACTGTCGTCTCATTTTACAGCATTCAAGAATTTCTTGTAAATTCAATTGTGCAAAGAAAGAAGGGTTAGCTTTTCAGCAATGCAAATACCTAAAACAATTGCAAAGGACTCATGATGGAAAATGCCATCCACATCCAGAATAATAACTATGGAATTTGAATGCAGAGCAAAGCAGATTATTTTCTTTCTTTCTTTTTTTCCCTTCTCATTGTTTCTTTCATTCATTATAATTCTTCTATACAATAAAATTTTTGTGTATATAGGAATGTTTAATAAAAATGTATATGTAGAACCTAGATCAGATTGCATGCCTTCTTGGGTAGAGAAGAGGGAAGGGAGAGGAAGAAAATTTAAAACTTAGAGAAGTGAAAGTTGAAAACTAAAAAATAATTTAACTGCAAACAGAAAAAGAAGAGTTGGGTTTTATTTTTTTTTCATCTATATAGTTATGGCATTCAGTAATCCCAGCATACACTTGGTAGATGACATGAAAAACAAACTTAAAATAATTCATCTCTTTTGCAAGCTTAATGATTTTAAAGTTTACACTTCTAAAGAAAATGAAGGCACTTCAATCTTCCTCTGAAAATTTGGGTCATTTAGAAAGCAAGTAACATTTTTATCATCTTTTTGAAGGACACTGTGCTAGGTGATATTCTGTAGGAAACACTCTATATTCCAGTTGGGAATGGTAAAGACAGACTGGAAGACTGAGGTGAATGTATAAGATTAAATTTAATGGCCACACATTAAAATTTAAAGTCTTACTGGCCTTCAATTTATTTCATAAATATGAGTGAGGCAAGATATTATTAGCATATTTTTAAAACAAGAAATGGAAAATAATTTTATTGAATTTCCAATTAGAATGAATCAGTGGTCTGAAAAGACAAGCAAATAAGACAAAACCAAAATCAAAAAATATCAAGAATTGACACATGAAGAGAAGTGTGTCTTCCATGAATAAGTAGAAGATTGCCTCTCTGCTCTCACATACTCATAAAATTGGAAAGTTGGATAGTACCTTAAGAGCTATGCTGCTTAACCCTTATTTTGTCATGGTTGAATCGAAATTGGAATGCAATGTCACTTTCTGGATGCCACATATTAGAAAGGATATTGAGAAGTTAGATAGAAAGTCAACTAGAAGGATGAAGAGCCTTGAGTTTATGCCATATGCAGAGTACTTTTTTTTGACCAGTGAGATTTGGGCATTTTAGTTACTATGTCTAGTGCGGTTTATGCTTCCCTTTATGTCTAGGTAATCTAGGGATCCGTAGCAGCACTCTCTTCTAGGTAAAAACAAAAACTTCTCTCTCCTAGCATCCCATTGCCTATCATCCTAGACTCTGTATTCTCCAAATTGCTAAGATATTACTATCAGAAATCAGAATTTGTCTAACTTCTCCAATCTGTGGGTTGACTGAAAATTGAGGCCTGAGAAGTCAAAATAATAAAATGAACATGAAGAACACTGCATATTCAAAAGCATGGCACCTTATTACTTATATGACCTTGGCCAAGTCAATTAATGCTCCTGAGTCTCAATTCCCTTTAAAACAATAGGAAAGATGGAACAATGGAAAATGGATACCCTGTCTAGTCACTGCTTGGCCTAACTTTAAAAGACTATGAGTCATGCAACTCAGTAAATATAACTATGAAGGCAAGGCATAAACTAGACTTGAATAATGTGAATGAAATTTGAGAAAGCAGTATGTCCATGAAGGAAAATATATGGAAAAAGTAATGTTCAAAACTCACCCTGTATCACTTCATATATTGTATCATATAATATCATATTAGTAATGGAAAACCATTTTTAAGTGGGATTGACTAGAAGAGCATTGAGAACAACCCATTAGGAAAGTAAATCTGTCATAAATATGTAGAGTATTTTAAGCAGGTGCCAATTCAAATTGAAAATAAAATATCAACACATACATTTGGCTATCTGGTGAACTAATCCTTCCCATAACCAAACTTTGGAAGGTCCAGAAGATGAGGGATCCCTGTGGGCCAATGGCCACATTATTTGTTAAATAATGAAACTCATTATGAAGTAGCTAGAATTCTAGATTGGGAATAAAAAAAAAAGACATGAAATCAAAATCTCCCCCAGGTATATTCGAGCTGTGTGAAACTGAGTAAATCATTTAACTGCTCAATGCCTTAGTTTCCCCAAATGTAAAATAGGGGCAATAATAGCACCTTTCTCAAAAGGTTGTTGTGAATTTCAAGTGAGAAAATATTTAGAAAGTGTTTAGGAAATTCCCACAGATATAAGAGTTGTTTGAAAATTTATTTTTCCCTTCTCTCTTCCCCAATAGTTACATCATTGAAAGAGCTATGCTTGGAAGTATAGTGATTTCTGTTTGGTACAACCTGATGCATTTTTTTTCAGTTGAAAGCTTAGCATATTTAGGATTATATAGGGGAAGTGATTTCCTAATTTCACACAGATAAGAATCAGGACACCTGAAGGTCGGACCCAGGCTTTCTGATTCCAAATTCAATGCTGATTCCATTTTGTCATTTTAAGAAATAGAATTTTAAGAAACCCTTCAAAAAAGCAGCCACTCTGAGATCAGCATTTTATTTTTGAAGTTGTGTATGTCTGGACAAACATGATCAAGTGAGGTCTACACCAAACGATTTCTCTCACCAATAGAGTGAAGATAATTAAGAGGGGCATCAAGGAATTATCCATTACTGTCCATTCTACAAATTTCCTGGCTAAAGCAAAGGACCTAAATTTGTAGGTATATAGGCCATCTTATCCTGTCAAGAAATGGAAATGCTAACTCTGTTCTTTGAAAATAGTTCACAACCCATGACACAGTCAATTTCAAATATTTTCTTTCCAATCACAATACTTTTTTTTTAATTTATTCTTATCATGAGTATGACAATGGAACTGTCCAACAAGTGAGTGTGTGTATATATGGGTAGGTACTTTCTTAGGCTCTTCCTTAGTCAGAAGATTTCTTTCAATAAGTCTTGAATGCCAGCAAGTAGCCTTTTTAGTTACTATAAACATTCTCTATTAATCTTCTAAATTGCATTTCCCCAAGCATTACCCTTTTCCAACTCCTCAACCTTGATAACTGTCCCTCAATTTAATTGTGCAAAGGCAACCACCATAGTTTCTGGCTATTCACTGACTCACTCTGGGCATATTTATGAAGTGTGTTACAAAAGCTCACACTTCCGCTGTATCCCATTTAAAACAAGGAGGTCAAAGTCACTGCTTATCATTCAGAGACAGCATCACTTAGTCTGCCCCAAGTCAAAAGACATTTATTACTTTAGTCCTATATAGTCTGTTTAATCCATGAATGTTTCTAAATCTCTTCTATTGTGTTTTTATCAAGTGCTTTACTATCTTCTAGTTTACATTATTCATCCCTGCAAGATTTTGAGTTACAAATTTTCTCCCCATTTTTCCCCTAGTCACCACCCCAAAATAGCTATGCTACTAGATATCCCCTCCTCCAATATGCTCTCTCCAATATCTTCTCCCATAATGCCTCTGACTTTCTGGTAGGGCATGGTGGATCTCTATGCCCCAGTGCCTACATGTCTTATTTTCCAATTACATGTAAAATAATATTAATAACAGTATATATATATGTATGTATATATATATGCACTACACACAGATATATATATATATATATACACACATATGCATTTTATTTTAAAACTTTGAATTCCAGATTAATTCCCTTCCTCCCTTATCACCCACCCCTACTGAGAAGATATGCAATTCACTATAGGTTGTACATGTTTAGCTATACAAAACAATTCCATAGTGGATATATTGTAAAAGACTGACTATATTCCCCTCCCTCCTATCCCACCTCCCACTTGTTATATTCTCTACTTTGATCCTGTCCCTTTTCAAAAGTGGGTGCTTCCAATTTCCCTCCTCCTCAGCTGCCCTCCCTTTCATCATCCCCCCTCTCATACCCTTCCCCCCTATACTCCTGTAGGATGAGATACCATATTTAGTGTATATGGCATTCCATCCCTATTTCAAATTTAATGAGAATAAGGTAGAGACATTCCCTTTTGCCTTCCTATTCTTCTCCTTCTTTGTGACCATTTTTCCTTGACTCTTCTATACGAGATAGTTTACCCCATTCTGTCTCTCCCCATCTCCTCTCATTATATTCCACTTTCACCTCTTAATTTCACATTTTAAGTATCATCCCATCCTATTAAATTGGTCCAGTGCCTTCTATCAATGTATACCTGTACACATATATGCACACATTCACATATATATTCATACACCCATATACCATCCAATATAGACATACATATGTATGTGTGTGTATATACATTTCTTTTTCCTTCAGCTATTCTCATACTGAGATAAGTTTTATGAGTCACAATGAACATTTTTCCATGTAGAGATGTAAATTTTTCAACTTTGATAAGTTCCTTATGATTTCTTTTTCCTGTTTATCTTCTCATGCTTCCCTTGCTTCTTGCATCTGAATTTCAAATTTTCTATTCAACTATGGTTTTTTTTTTCATCAAGAATGCTTGAAAGTCCTGTATTCCACAGAATGACCATATTTCCCCCCGAAACATGATACTCACTTTTGTTGGGCAGGTGATTCTTGGTTTTAATCCCAGCTCCTTTGACCTCCAGAACGTCATATTCCAACTCCTTCGATCTCTCAGTTTAGAAGCTGCCAGATCCTGTGCTATCCTGATTGTGTTTCCACAATATTCAAATTGTTTCTTCCTCGCTGCTTGTAAGATTTTCTCCTTGATCTGGGAATTCCAGAACCTGGTTATAATATTACTAGGAGTTTCATTTTGGGGATCTTTTTCAGGAGGTGACCTGTGGATTCTTTCAACCTCTTTATTGCTGGCTGATTCTAAAGCATCAGGACAATTTTCCTTGAGTATTTCTTGAAGGATGATTTCTACATTCTTTTTTTATCTTGTCTTTCAGGTAGTACAATAATTTTTAAAATTATCTCTCTTGGATCTATTTTCAGGTCAGTGGTTTTTTTAATGATATATTTCATTTTGCCTTGTATTTTATCACTTGTTTGGATCTGTTTAATAGTAAGTATCTTTATTTCTCATAAAGTCATTAGCTTCCATTTGATACAATATAATTTTGAACAAATGATTCTCTTTAGTGAATTTTTTAATTTTTTTTCCATCTGAGAAATTCAGCTTTTAAAGGCATTCTTCTACTCGTTGCCTTTTTGAGCCTCTTTTGACATTTGAGTTAGCCTAATTTTTAAGGTGTTATTTTCTTCAGTCAGGTAGTTCACTCTCATTTCATAATTTTCTTGCATTGTTCTCATTTCTCTTCCTAATTTTCCCTCCACTTCTCTTATTTGTTTGATTTTCAAAATTCTTCTTAAGGTCCTCTATGTCCTGTAACCAGATCATGTTTTTCTTGTAAGCTTTTGTTGCAGGAGTTCTGACTTCACTGTCTTCTTCCTGTTCCATGCTTTGATCCTTTTTGTCACCAACATAGGAGTGTAAATTTGGGTTGCTCTGTTTACTTTGATTCCCTCGTTTGCTCATGTTGCCAGTCAATTACTTGACTTTGGGGTTTTTTTTGCCACAGTAGCACTCTGCTACCAGACAGGTGAGCTACGTACCAAATGCTGGGGTTTTCTCAACTGCCAAAGGTATTAGTTGGGTGCCCTTCTTGAAGCCTCCACACACTCTGGCAAGCTGGTCTTACACCCCAGGACTTCCACCCTCTCACTGTGTCCTTAGCATCTATGTGGTGATAATTCTAGAAACTGACACAGCTGCTGGTGAACTGAAGTCCCTCTAGACAGTGGCTGGTCAGGCAGCCCTGGGGCTAAAACATTTGGCTTGGGCAGGGCTGGGCTCCACTCCCTGAGCACAGTAATGGCCACTTCCTGTTGACTTCCAGGGCTGTCCTCCGTGGGAGGTAAGCTTCTCTGTGTCATTTTGTGGATTCTGTTGCTCCAAAGTTTCTTCAGAGTCACCTTTTACACGAATTGGAGGAGGTGTGAGCTGGAGCCCCACAGAAGTCATGTTTCTACACTACCATCTTGACTCCCTCTAATTCTCCTTCCTTGAGAAGGAGAGAATAGGTAGAGAGGTAGACAGAAAAGAAGGAATGGGAGATTCTAGCAGAAAAGTGACAGTGGAAAGAGAAAATGAAATGACTGGGGATAGTGGAAATGTAAGGATGGGAGGGGACTAAGTACAAGAAGACTTAGGGTATGAAAGATATGGGAAAGAGATGAGGCAAAGGGGAGAAATAATAAGGAAAAGAAGTGATTTCTTCCTACATAAAAAGGAAGATAATTATATTTCATGTAAGTAAGCCTGGAGTTTCTTTTCCATAATATTCCCTATAAAACAAGTTTTGGGTCCCAAAGCAAGGCTAAAATTTCATTTTATTCTTCTAAGGAGATAGCTTGTTTTGGTGGCAAAATTCTTTTTTTTCTGAATGCAAGTCATGACCCACTTGCTTTCCTCAAAAATTACCAATTGAAAAATAATTTTACTCAACCAGTTACAAGTAGTTTATAGAAAGAGGCTTTTCTGAAACTGATATAGTAATAAAAGTTTGTAAAAATTCTCCATTCCCTATTCCCAACTTTTAAAAATAAGTCTGTGATTCATACCCTGTGAAATAATCTGTGATTCACAGATACATATAGTCCAGGAGAAAATGGTTGCAAGCTTAGAACGTAAATTAATAGCTCCAGTCAAGTACAATTGAAAATGCTGCTGTCAGTCAAACAGATGTCACTAATTCCTTGATGGGAAATCTAATGCCCTCTAGAATCTTCCAAGCTTTCTAGGTCCTCCAGATATAGTTGAGAGATGGTGAGAAGAGTGGTAGAGGAGACTTATATCAAGACTGAAGATGAGGCCTTTCCTCACCACACTAGTCATTCTACCACAGAGTATTCATGGAATCCTCATTACTGGCATACTACTAACTGGAAGCAATGCATCCTACTTAACTTGATATTATCATGTAGGATCCAAAGGATGCTAAAACAACAAGCATTTGTTAAGCACCAAATGTTTTCCAGGGGCCATTGAAAGATCTGTGGATTCAAAGAACCGTGAAATATAAACACAAAAACATATAGTCGCAGTTCTCAAAATGTCCACATTCTTCTTGTTGTCCTTCATTCTCAAAAAGGACTGAAATAACATCACTATGTGAGGATAAAGGTACAGTGCATCCTATTGTGGTTGATTAGACTAATATGAACTCGAGAAAACTCTACCACAGGTTGGGCACAAATAGCCCATATGAACATTTAGAGTGGAGATTTCTGAAAATGTGTGCATTTCATATTTCTTTTGAGCAATTGCAATTTGACTTTGCTTATACAGAACAGTGCTTTATTTGATGCAGGTACACCATGCTGGGCTATCTTGTGTTAGTGTCTCTCATGTCTCTTGATCAATACCACAGTTCTTCAGAATGACCAAAAGAGTGTCCTTGTGTTTATTTCTTCTTCTGACCTCTATGTGAGCAGTTGCCTTGTGTGAATTCTCCATAAAATAGTCTTTTAGGCAAACATATATGTGGGCTTCAAACAATGTCCCTAGTATGATACTCTGCAGTAGAGTTTGAATGCTTGTCAGTTCAACTAGAAAAACGACCTCAATGTCAGGTATTTTATATTGCCATGTGATCTTCAGAATATTTCTGTGAAAATTCAAAAGAAGGAGATTCAGTTTCCTGGTATGCCGCTGGTATACTGTCCAAGTTTCATAGACATATGACAATGTGGTTAGCACAATGACTTTGTGGACTTTCAGTTTAGTAGGCATTCTAAAACCTCTTTTCTGACATGTTCCTTCAAAGCCTTCCAAACATTGAGTTAACTCTTGAAAATGCATGAATGAATTTCATAACTTATGTGCACTTCCCTAGAAACTATACTGTCAAGGTAATTAAACTTATCCACAACATTCAAAATTTCTCCACTTACTGTAGTCAATGGTTCCATATATGCATTGTATTGCACTGGCTGGTGAAGAACATCTGTTTCTTTGTTTTATTTGTTAGAGCAAAATTAGCATAAGCAGGAGAAAACTGATCCACCAGTTTGGTGTTTCTCAGCCTCTTAGGCTGCATGGAGGGCAATCATCAGAAAATTTAAAAAGAGTGCACCAACACTACCTCCTCCTTCGACGTGACTTGTAGTATTTACACTTTAAATAGTTTACCATCAGTGTGATAACTGACTTTGGTTCTGTATTCTTCCTCATTGACAGAGTCTGAAAATATTGCTGAAAACATCAAGTTAACATGGGAGCAAGGACACAACCCTGCTTCACTCCATTCATGACTGGGAAAACATGAGAACACTGTCCATTATCCAGAACCTAGGAAAACATACTATTATAAAACTGAGGTAAAAAGAAAATTTAATAAACTTCTCTTGGCAATGGCATTTTGCCATAATTTTCCACAAGACATCATGGCTAAAAGCACCAAAGGCCATCATTAGCTCACTGAAGGTTGGATACAAACCTTTGTTTTTCTCCTGGTATTTCTCATAGAGTCGTTGGTCAGAAAACACCATATGACTCTTCCTTACTTCTTTCTGAAGCCTCACTGGCTGTTCAATAAATGACCTTTTACCAAGTCAATTTCATGACCTGCCCCTTCACTTTAGTCACTTGTAGCAGCAAGCACCCCAAGCTTCCCCAGGGTTTGCTGCCAACACAGGATCTTGGATCTTCTTTGTTAAAGGAAAGCAACTCAAAATGGGTTAACAAGCTGACTTTAATCAGTCAAATATGTGTTGTTTACCTAGTTCAGGGGAAAAAGGTCAGCACCCCGAACTTCAGAGTATACAGACAGAATTATCAAGACAGAAAAATAGATCAAACAGACAGTTTCCAAACTGTCCAACCATTACATCCATTCCAAATCAACATCTGGGTTTCAAAGCCAGGGGGCCCTGGACAACGGCTTCCCAGAGTTTCATCTGATCAAATCACAGAACACTTCTCAAAGTGAGCCCCAAAACAAAGCTACATGTCAGGCCTTATATAGCCTTCTCCTGGCTCAGAGAATGTAACAACCTTATTGACTTACTGGCCAATCAAGAAGTATCTACTGAAAAACAAGCCTCCCACCCCAGGCTCCAGGTGCACTTTAGCCTAGGGGCAGGGAAGATCTTTAAAATTTACACTCCCATTACATTACTCCAGAAAAAAAAAAATATGTGTCCAGAACCAACGTTGTTAAGCTTACTTTTGTTTTCCAGCCTTGTTTCATTCAGTGACGTTATTTGAATGCAATACCTGCTGGGTTCTCTTGCAACAAGAGCTATTTGTCTTTCAGGTCTACTGGATTTCATGTGGTCCATAAGTGGGAATACATTTCATATATCAATAGCAAGTGCAAACATCTATTTAAATATTTTTAGCACTTTATTTTCCCCAGGAACATGTAAAAACAATTATTAACATTAATTTTTTTGAATTTTGAGTTCCAACCCTGTAATGGCAAGCAAAGGAGTACTTATCCTATTGTTTCAGTTATTCAAGTATTTAGCTCCTTGTTTCAGTTTTTCAAGTGCCTTTGAGCCTCACCTTTGATTATGTCAGTTCTTTGTTAGAAACAAAGCCTGTGAAGCCTACAGTTGGAGGAACTTGCCAAAGACTGGAACAGGAAGGACATGAGAGGAGGGTGGAACAGGAAGGAGCTGATGTGGTAAAAACTTGAGCATGAGCTGGTACTGAGCAGAACTAGGAAGAAGTATGTCTATTGTGCTGGCATTCTGTCTTTCTGTTCTGTTTCTGATGGTGTTACTTTGTTATGCCTGACTGCTGAGAGAGGATGTTATTGCTGTAACAGAAGCCCTGGGACCTTACTGCTGGCTCAGAAGCCCTGAAAGAGAAGTTTCTTCTTCTTAGTTTATAGAAGTCCTGAAGGAGTGTTTTACTAATGTTTTAAGAGGCCCTGGGACATTAGTGACTTCTGTTGATTTTTCAGACAGAGAAACTGTCTTCTAGTCTGTTTTGATTTCACAGGCAGAAAATGAATTGCAGATAGTAGCAGCAATATGTGTGAGTACTTTTGTAACTCTGCTAAGCTTGAAGTGTGGAGCTGGACCAAGAGTTGGACCAGGAGCTGGACCAGAAACTGGGAGCTTCCTACTTAAGAATCCAGGTGACAGTTGGGTGAATTCAGCAAAATCTGGGAGCATGGTAGAGAAACCATGGAGTTTGGGAGTTCACCTGGAGTCAAGATGAAAGGATCTCTACTTGGATACTTAGTGCTGATTGAGAAGATTAAGACTGTGACCTAGGATGGGAGACATTTGTACTTTTTTACTCCTTAAAGGAAGGATGCTTCTTAAGGATGATGGAGTTAAGGATGATGGGAAGCCAGTCTCCAATCAAAATAAAAGAAGACTTTAGATAGGTACTTTATATTGATTGATAAAGATTGTGACTTACTGAATGATGTCTTTTGTTTAAGACTGTGGCCACTTTAGTAATAATTTGTTATGTTATATCACTGTGAATGTTGAACTTTGGTTCCTGTGAATGTTTTGCTTTAGTTTATTGCTGAATAAATCGAGAGTTCATTATACCATGTGATCAGAACCTTAAAGCTATTTATAGCAACATTCCTCAGGAGAGCTACTTGTGCTTGGCTTTAAACCTCCTCATTGATAAGTCAAAGTAATTTGATATAGGTTATTTTTTTAAATGCTTTATTAACTTCTGATTTACATCATTCGTTTCTGCCAGATTTTGAGTTACAAATTTTCTCCCCGTTTTTCGCCCACCAATCCCCCCAAAACAGCAGTCATACAGGATATCCCCACCTCCAATCTGCTGTCTCCCATATTTTCTCCCATACCCGTTTCGACTTTTCCAGTGGATCTCTATGCCTCAGTGCCTGTATATCTTATTTCTTAATTACATGTAAGATGGTATTAATAATACTATATATATATACATACATACACACAAACATATATATCTGAATATTTGATTTTAAAACTTTCAATTCCAGATTCATTCCCTTCCCCCCTCTGCCACCCACCCCCACTGGGGACACAAGCAGTTCAGTATAGGTTGTACATGTGTGGCTAATGCAAAACAATAAAATAGTAGATATATTGTAAAAGACTGACTATATTTCCCTCCCTCCTATCCCACCTCCCACTTGTTCTATTCTCTACTTTGATCCTGTCCCTTTTCAAAAGTGGGTGCTTCCAACTTCCCTCCCCCCCAGGCTGCCCTCCCTTCCATCATCTCCCCTCTAATCCCCTTCCCCCCCATTCTCATGGAGGGTGAGATCCCCTATTTAGAGTGTATATCCCTCCCTCCACAAGCCAGATTCAATAGGAATAAGGTTGATCCATTCCCTTTTGCCTTCTTATTCTTCCCCTCCATTGTAACCATTATCCCTTGCCTCTTCAGTATGAGATAGTTTGCCCCACTCTGTTTTTCCCCATCTCCTCTCATTATATTCCTCTCACCTCTTAATTTCACCTTTTAAGTATCATCCCTTCCTGTTAAATTGGTCCCATGCCCTCTATCTATGTACACCTATAAATGTATATACACACATTCACATATCATATGCCTGCATACACTCATATAAAGACATATATATATATATATATATATATATATATATAATCCCTTCAACTACTGAGAAACATTTCATAAGTTACAATTATTGTTTTTCCATGTAGGAATGTTAATAGTTCAACTTTGATAAGTTCCTTATGATTTCTTTTCCCTGTTTACCTTCTCATGCTTCTCTTGCTTCTTGTATCTGAATGTCAAATTTTCTATTCAAATCTGGTTTTTTCCCCAAGAATGCTTGAAAGTCCTCTATTCTACTGAATGACCATATTTTCCCCTGAAACATGATACTCAGTTTTGCTGGGTAAGTGACTCTTGGGTTTAATCCCAGCTCCCTTGACCTCCAGAATATCATAATCCAAGCCCTTCGATCCCTCAGTGTAGAAGCTGCCAGATCCTGGTTTATCCTGATTGTGTTTCCACAATATTCAAATTGTTTCTTCCTGGCTGCTTGTAATATTCTCTCCCTAATCTGGGAATTCAACAACGTGGCTATAATATTCCTAGGAGTTTTCTTTTTGCGATCTTTTTCAGGAGGTGATCGGTGGATTCTTTCAAACTCTATTTTGCCCTCTGGTTCTAAAACATCAGGGCAGTTTTCTTTGAGGACTTCCTGGAGGATGATTTCTAGGTTCTTACTTTGGTCATGGCTCTCAGGTAGTCCAATAAATTTTAAGTTATCTCTCCTGGATCTATTTTCCAGGTCAGTGTTTTTTCCCATGAGATATTTCACATTGCCTTCTATTCTTTCATTTGTTTGGATCTGTTTAACAGCATCTTGATTTCTCATAAAGTCATTAGCTTCCATTTGCTCCAATCTAATTCTGAAGCAATGATTCTCCTCAGTGAGCTTTTGAGATTCTTTTTCCATCTGGCAAATTCGACTTTTTAAGGCATTCTTCTCCTCATTGCCTTTTTGAGTCTCCTTTGCCATTTGAGTCAGTCTGCTTTTTAAGGTATTATTTTCTTCAGTCAGGCTGTTGACTCTCCTTTCATAGTTTTCTTGCATTGTTCTCATTTCTCTTCCCAATTTTCCTCCACTTCTCTTATCTGTTTCTTAAGGTCCTCTTTGGCCTGTAACCAGCTTGTATTTTCCTTTGAAGCTTTTGGTGCAGGAGTTCTGACTTCACTGTTTTCCTCCTGTTCCATGCCTTGCTCCTTCTTATCCCCAAAATAGGAGTGTAATGTTGGAATCTTCTGTCTGCTTTGTTTCTTTTGCCTGCTCTTTTTGCAACTCAACTATTTGACTTTTGGGCTTTTTGCCACAGTAGGACTCTGCCACCAGACAGGGGAGTTTTCGTCCCAAACGCTGGTGTTTTCTCAGCTGCTGGAGGTATTAGATGGGAGCCCTCTCTGAGGTCTCCACATGCTCTGGCAAGCTGGACACACACCCAAGGACCTCCACCCTAGACTGCAATCCAGATCCAAGCAAGTTAAAGCAAGAGCAATTACCCCTCAGAGTGGTGCTTGGTCCCCCTACACTCTGCAGGCCAGGAGCTGAAGCTGCTATGTGGTGCTGGCAGGCTGTCTCACTGGTTTCTTGCCCCAGGGGTAAAAGCCACACACTCCCACTTACTGGGTCCCAAATTCCAGAGTGCACGGGCCTCTCACCTTGTCCTTCGAATCTATGTATTGATAAATCTGGAAATGGCCACAGCTGTTGCTGATCTGGAGTCCCTATGGCTGGTGGCTGGTCAGGCCCACCCTGGGGCTAAAGCCTGGGCGTGGGGCTGGGCTGGGCTCCCAGAGTGCAGTGCTGGCCGATTCCTGCTGGCCTGCCAGGCTGTCCTCAGTGGGAGGTTATCTTCTCTGTGTCATTTTGTGGGTTCTGCAGCTCCAAAGTTTGTTTAGAGTCCCCTTTTTACATGGATTGGGGAGGGTGGAAGCAGTAGCCAAGGGAAGGTTGTACTTCTTCCTTGATATAGGTTATACATATGCAAAGTATCCACAATAGTAATGTTGTGAAAGAAAACATAGACAAAAAATCCAAGAATTCAAGAAAAATTATGTAAAAAAAAAAGCATGCTTCAATACATATCCAGACACCATCAGTTCTTTCACTGGGGATGAATAGTATTTTTCACCATAAGTCCTTCAGGTTTTTTTCAGATTGTTATATTACTGAGATTAACTAAGTCATTCATTGATGATCATGTTACAATATTCTTGTTACTTAATGCACAGCACATTTCACTTCGTATCAGCACAACCAAATCTTCCCAGGATTTTCTGAGAGCATCCTACTCAAAATTTCTTATAATACAATAGTATTGCATCATAATCACATTCTATGGCTTGTTCAGTCATTGCCCACTTGATGTGTATCACCCTGATTTCTAAATTTTTGTTCTATGAAAAGAGCAGTTATAAGTATTTTTGTACGTAAAAGTCCTTTTCCTTCTGGTTTTTCATATCTTTGGGGATAGACACAGTAGTGGTATTGCTAAGTAAAAGAGTATGTGTGGTTTTATAGCCCTTTGGGCATAGTTCCAAATTGCTCTACAGAAAGGTTGAATCAGTTCACAACTCCTATAATGCATTAATGTCTCAGTTTTTTTCTTTCCCACATCTCCTCCAACATTTGTCATTTATTTTTTCTATCCTATTAGCCAACGTAATAGGTATGAGGTAGTAACTCAGAATTGTTTTAACTTGTCTTTCTGTACTCTATATTGACAGTATTATTTAATTGAAAAAATTAAATTTAATTTATAAAGAAATATTTTCCCCATACCTGATTTATATTGTACAATGAATACTTTTTTTAATTCCCCACTCTAACACCCTAGGGAGATTTACACATCAGCCCAAACTTAAACTTTAAATAACTTGGTCCCATAGCATGGGTGGAGACTTTATCAAACTAGAGAGGGTGTTAAAGGAAGTATCATTCTCATATCATTAGAGGCCATGGTCTGCCAGAAGTGAACATAATCTGATTGAGGGCACAAGTTCAGAGAAGAGAAGTCCTTTAAGATGATGAGCAAGTACTATTCCCCAGCTCCTTGTCCTAGCAGCAATTGTTTATTTGATTTTATTGATGCACTTATTCAATTACTGTAAAAGAATATTTTTAGTTTTTAACATTCATTTCCACAAGATTTTGAGTTACAAATTTTCTCCCCGTCTCTCCCCTACTACCCACCCCAAAATGGGCAGCCTACTGAGTACTGCTTCCCCCAATCTGTTATCTCTTATATCCTCCTCAGCTTTCTTACGGGGCAAGATGGATTTTTATACACCATTGCCTGAATATTTTAATTCCCAGTTACATGAAATAAAAACAACAATTATTTAACATTCGTTTTTAAACTTTGATTTCCAGATTCTTTCCTTTCTTCCCTGCACATTCACCCCCACTGGGAAGACAAGCAATTCAATATAGGTTGTATATGTGTAGTAATGCATAACATTTCCATAGAAGTTATATTTTTAAAAAGTAACTATATTTCCCCCCACTCTCTCCTGCCCCCCACTTATTCTATTTTCTCATTTTACCCTGTCCCTTTTCAAAAGTGTTTGCTTCTAACTATCTTCTACCCCAGTGTGCCTTCCCTTCTATCATTCCCCTACTTTTGCCCTCCTCCTCCCTTAATTTCCTATAGGGTAAAATACCCAATTCAGTGTGTATGTTATTCCCTATTCAACCAAATCTAATAAGAATAAAGTTGACTCATTCTCTTCCACCTTCTTGTTCTTCCCCTCCATTGTAACAATTTTCTCTTGCCTCTTTTATATGAGGTAATTGGCTCTATTCTATTTCTTCCTTAATCCTTCTCCTAATATATTCTTCTCACACCTCTTAATTTTATTTTTTAGATATCTTCCTTTCATTCTCAACTCATCCTGTGCCCTCTGTCTATGTATACATGCAAACACATATACACATATACACCCTCCTATATCTATATATGTATGTATACATATATATGTACATATACATGTATGTATATATTCCATTCAAGTATCCTCATACTGAGAAAAGCATCATGAGTTACAATTATCATTTTTTTCCATATAGGAATGTAAATAGTTCAACTTCAATAAGTTCCTTATGATTTCTTTTTCCTCTTTATCTTCTCATTCTTCTCTTGCTTCTTATATCTGAAAGTCAAATTTTCTGTTCAGCTCTGTTTTTTTCCATTAAGAATGCTTAAAAGTGGGGGCAGAGACAAGATAGTAGAGTAGATATAGGACTTCCACATGGCTCTGACTTCCACCTCCTGCAATACATGTGAAAAATAACCCTAAACAAACTTTAGAGCTACAAAACCCACAAAGTTACAAAGAGAAACAAATCTCCCACTGAAGAAAGCCTGAAAGAACAGCAGGAAGGGTCCATCACAGTAGTTTGGAAGCTGAGCCCAGTCCTAAGTGATCTGACAGTTTTAGCCTCAGGGTGGCCCAGACTTGCTGTGCCTTGAGCAGACTTCACCAGAGTAAATCAACAGCAGCTGTTGTGGTTTCCAGACTTCTTAATTCACAAATGTCAAAGACAAAGTAAAACATCAGTGTAGAACTTTGTTCATAAAAGGAGAGGGTGGTCCAGCTGCTACACCTGGATGGAGAAGTGGTGGAGGAGCAATTGCTGCAGCCACTGCCACATGGCTCCTTCAGGAGCTCCTGGCTGGCAGATTGTAGGGGGTGGGATAGGATGGAGAGAAATATAGTGAGTCTTCCACAATATAACTACAATGGAAATTATTTGGATAACTACACATGAACAATCTATATTGAATTGATTTTATTCCCAGTTGGGATGGGTTAGGAGGGAAGAAGGGAAAAAAAAAGTCTGGAACTCAAAGTTTAAAAAACAAATGTTTAAAAATTTTTTTCTTACATGCATCTGGGAAATAAGATATACAGTTACTGATGTATAGAAACCCATCTTGCCCTACTAGAAAGTTGCGGGGAAGAACGAAAGGGGACGATATAAGAGAACAGATTGGAGGAAGGTGTATTAAGTAGACTTGATATTTTGGGTGGGGTAGGTGAAAAATGAGGAGAGAAAAATTGTAATTCAAAATCTTGTGGAAATGAATGTTGAAAGCTCAAAATTAATTAATTAATTTATAATAAAAAAGAATGCTTGAAAGTCCTCTATTTCATTAAATGAAAGATTTTACCAGTTTGTACTATACTGTTTTGTTGTGTTGTTGATTCTTGGCTTTAATCCTAGCTCCTTTAACATCCAGAATACTATTTTCTAAGCCCTGCAATATCTTAATGTAAAAGCTGCTAGACCTTGTATTATACTACTTGTGTTTCCACAGTACTCAAATTGTTTCTTCCTGGCTGCTTGTAATATTTTCTCCTTGACCTGGGAACTCTGGAATTTGGCTATGGTATTCCTAGGAATTTTCTTTTGGGGATGTTTTTCAAGAGTCTACTTGTCAATTTCTGTCAATTTCTATTTTGCTCTCTGGTTCTTAAATATCAGGGCAATTTTCCTTTAGAATTTCTTGACCAATTATGTCTAGGCTCTTTTTTTTAACATGGCTTTCAGGTAATCCAATCTTTTTTAAATTATCTCTCCTGTATCTATTTTTCAGTCCAGTTGTTTTTCCAATGAAATATTTCACATTGCCTTCTATTTTTTTCATTTGTTTGGATCTGTTTTATATTATCTTCATTTCTCATAAAGTCATTAACTTCCATTTGCTCCAATCTAGTTTTAACGGAATTATTCTCTTCAGTGAGTTCTTGTAATTCCTTTTCCATCTGGCCAATTTGGCTTTTTAGGGCATTCTTCTCCTCACTAGTTTTTTGGACTTCTTTTGCCATTTAAATTAATCTATTTTTAGGATGATATTTTCTTCAGTATTTTTTGGGTCTCCTTTAGCAGGCTGTTGTCTTGCTTTTCATGATTTTCTTGCATCTTTCTCATTTCTCTTCCAAATTTTTCCTCCATTTCTCTTCCTTGATTTTCAAAATCCTCCTTGACCTCATCCATGGCCTATAAAGAGTTCACATTACTTTTGGAAGCTCTTGATGCAGGGATTTTGCCTTTGTTGACTTCTTCTGGTTCCCTTTTTTCATCTTATTTGTCCCCAAGAAAGGATTCTTTGCTCTGATTGTGCTTCCTCTGCTTCTTCATCTTGCCAGCCAATTACTTGACTTTCAAGTTGTTTGTCATGGTAGAACTGTCCTTCCAGATTGGAGAGCTTTGTTCCAAATCACTAGTGTTTTCGCAAATGTTGTCAGAAGTCTGAGGAGTGCACACTCTCTACTGACACCACAAGCTCAGGGACACTGGTGTTTTTCACCCCAAGACTACCTCCCAAGTTAGCAGCCCATATCCAAGCAGGTCAAAGCAAGAGCAATTACCCTCTGAATGGTCACTCACTCTCTCTATGATCAGCAGGCCAAGAGCTCTGGAGGCAGTCACATGGCAAAAGTTGCAGCTGTTACACTTCTGCCATCTTCAGGGGCAGGGGCTGGAATGCACTCCTCCATCACCCAGTTCCAACAGAGTTCCCCACTGATATCTTACTTTTTCTTTGGCATTTATGTGTTGAGAAGTCTAGAAGCCAGCACAGCTACTAGAGATTCACTCTCCTGAAGTCTTCTCTGGCTGGTCTGGGACACTGGCAGATGCTGTGCTGGGCTTGGTGTGGCTCATGCATGGCTGTGCTCAACTCCCAGTCTGGTGTGATAGACCTTTCCTGTCGGCATACCAGGCTGGCTTCAGTGGGAGATTTTTTTCTCTATTTCACTCTGTAGGTTCTGTAGCTCTAAAATGGGTTTAGCATCATATTTTACAGGTATTAGAGGGGGTTCTTGCAGGAACTCACAGAATTTCCTACTTCTGCTCCAACATCTTGGTACTTGACTACCATAGTAACTTTCAATGATCAGGATTTTTCCCCTGTTTGGTTTGCTCATTATTCCATTATTTTTCTTTACTTTCAATGTTTTGCTAAAGTAGGACTGCTTTCTGTGTTGAGATCACTCTGTCCCAAACTTCAAGGCATTTATGCAGCTCTTCTCAGAGGTACTGCTTTTGATTTCTAAGTTTTCAGTTCTTCCAAAGTTGTATGCACTAAAGAGAGAAGTTTCCTCCTCCCCTGGCCTTGGCTCTGATCTGTGAGTGACAACAAGCACTCCTTTCAGCCCTGATATTGTGAGGAGAGTTTCCTCTACTCTTTGGCATGTGCTCTGCTATGCTAGTGCTCCTCCTTGCCCTTGGACTGCCACCCTGGACTGTGACCTGAACCCATATATAGGCAAAATAATAGTATCCTGGCTCAGCATTAGCCAAAAGACCTGCACAATCTCCTTCTGACCAGTTGTCCAACCACTTTATAGTCTATGGACTGAGAGCTCTGGAACTAGTCAGTGCCATTACAGTGTCAGTCACTCCTAAAGCCAGCTCCTGGTTTCCTGGTACCAGGGCTCTGTTGGCATGGCCTCTGAACTGTGCTTCTCTCTCACCATGGTGCAACAGACATTTCCTGCTGGCTTCCAAGTTGTCATTGACTGGAAATTTATTTCTCTCCATCTTTTTTGTGAGTTCTCCCACTCTAGAATTTTTAAGAGTCATTTTTAAGTTATTTTGAGGGGTTTGGGGTAGAGCTCAGGCTAGTCCCTGCCTTTACTCTGCTATCTTGGCTCTGTCTTAGTGTAATCACCTAAGCAAAAAATTTTGTACATATTTTTCTGTGTGTTTTGACTGCAGGGTGAAATCCCCACCTGCCATATTAAGCAAGCCAGGCTTAGCTGAAGCAAATAATTTGGGAGCATTTTCTAGCCCATCTCTCACACTATGAGGTGAATAGTTGTGTTCTTTAAAAAGACTGGTAAGGAATTTAGTGACTGTCAAAATCCCTTAATGCTTCACTCAAGTAAGGAGACCACCCTATTACCTGCACCACTTGTGTATGACTAGAGCTCCCACTGAATCCATTTCCACTGCTTTGCCACTTATCTGTTGCCAAAGGACTTTGTGTTAGATAAAAATTGTAAAATGGTATGGGTAATATAATTGAATTCACACTTAAATTGGATTTAATCAGGGCAAAGTCATTTGAATTTGTTAGCTTCTCTCTCTTCTGGAGTTACAAAAGTCCAGGGGCAAGACAAAAATCCAAATGATGGCTTCAAATGTAGTGGACGACCATGGCATTTTTTTTTGTGAAACCAACCTCTAAGTACTCCATAGCACCTGTTTCAGCTGTCTTCATGGCCATTGGAAAAATTGCTCTCATCTACCTATTCTAGAGGCAGAAGTCTTCACACAATTGAGATAGATACCCCAATAAGTCACCAGTAGGTTTGAGACCCCATTGTTACCTTCAACCTTGTTTATCCTATCTATGGAAATTGTTTACTGGGATGTGGCTTCTGAGCATTCTGCAGCTTCTTGGAGGCACAGATGAGAGTCAAGTGAATTAGATAAACACCAAAGGTGGAATGTAGCCCTGAACAGGGCTCCACAGCACTCATACCAGATTTCCACTCTTCACTAAGTACTCTACACCCTGCTCACAGTCAAAAAAGGAAGACATCAAATAAAGCACTTTGGATGATCAAAATATATTAAAGAGAAATTGGAGTTAATCTTGGGGGGAATCCATTAAAATTAATGAAGAATGAGAAAGTTGTTTTTTGTCATAAAAATATACTTTAGAAGAGAATTGCAGTCATAGAAGGGAACATCAGGCAAAAACTTAGTCAACTGGAAAAAAAACATCCTACTTTGCATCATTTCCCCTCATCCAGTGACTTAAGAAAATTTTTTACCATGAATCTACAACCTATATTTGGCATTGACTTCACATTTTATCTCTTTAAGCTGCTGCAGTCATTTGATTGATTTATCCAATCATCCCACCTTAGTGTATTGTGACATAAAGTTTTCTTGCATCCTGAAAATAACCCTATGCTTTGAGGGAATTTGAGTCATTAATTATTTTAATAAAAAATTTATTAAGTATTTACTGTAGGTCTGCAATTGTGGTCTATGCTTTCAAGGAACTTATATTGCATAGAGGACAATAGCATGTAAATAAATTCCATCATGAAAAAGGAAAATCACTAGCTCTGGAGAAAAATGACCTGGGCTCAGATGCTTCTTTGGGTAGTTATGATCTCACTAAGTCACCTAACCTCAAAAGATCTTGTATTTCCCATGTGTAAAATGAAAGCATCAAACTATTTGGAGGAAATGGCCTCAAAATCCCTTCTAACTCTTTAACTATGATCTCATCTGAAAAAAATTCAGTCAATAAGCATTTATTAAGTTTCTATGATGTGATATGCCCTTAGTATTCTAGGCTCTAGTGAGACAGATTCCAAAGTGTGAAATAATCATTGTTAAAAAGCATTCAATCTGATACAACATATTTTCAAAATGAAAAAAATGGTTTTAGGCAATTCTATTAGAAGGGAGAATTGAGATGTATTGTAAGTTTTAACATATGAAGTTTAATTTCATTGAGAATCATGCACCTTTCAGGATGCAAAAAGATATTCTTTATTGAGTTAATATTTTATCAACTTTATTATGACACTAATACCTAAGAGATCAGGCTATTGGCAGTTTCAATAAACTAATATATGGTTATGATGGATAAAAGCAGTATTATCAGCCTAGGCCTCTAGAAAGCATCAAGGTGCAAATTGAGACAGGTCAATTTTTGTAGTGATTTCCAAGTTATCCACTTAAAAAAATGCAAGCTTATGATAGAAAAAGAAAACTCAACATTCAACATTTCTAAATCACTAAGCATTAATTTGGAGTATGAGAATCTTTCATTTTCAAAAGGATTAAACTTTAGTTGCTTGACCTAACATAAAGTATAATAGAAATAGAAGGATATTTGAAGATAATTTTATTCAACTTCCTGATATAAATAATTAAGGGTCTAAGACTTATAGAAGATGAATTAACTTTGTCCATAGCTACCTGGTTGTTGCACAGGATGAGAGATTTAGAGATGTATGGAACCTGAAAATTGTTCAATAATACCAAAAAATAATAGATGGTCTTTATTTTGTAATATAGCCCTCAAAAGAAGCAGGACTTGGGGCTGAGTGTAAAGCTAATCACGAACAGCTCTCCCAAGGACTGCTGCCCTAAATAACTTTAACGATCTAATCACATAGTATAGTGAGCTCTCTATTTATTCAGCAATGAATTAAAGCAAAACATTAAAAAAATTAAAGTACAACATTGAAAACAATATAACATAAGTACTCATTACTAAGATTGCAACATAATCTTAAACAAAACATATCATTTAGTAAGTCACAATCTCCTCAATCAATATAGAGTTCCCAAGTCTTCTTTAATATTGACTTGAGACTGGCTTTCAATCATCCTTAAGCCAATCATCAATAAGAGATAGCAGAAAGCACAGACATCATCCAACCCTAGGTCAGAGCAAGTTACAAGTAAAGTCATCTTTAATCTTCACTAGAAACTGACTTCAAATCATCCTTAAGCCAATCATCCTTAAGGGGTAGCAGAAAGTACAAACAGGTAGCAATAAGTAACAATCTCATCAATCAATGCATAGTACCCAAGTAAAGTCCTCTTCTATCTCAATTCAAGACTGACTTCTACACCCAATGGCTCCCCTTAAATGGGCTAACCACTCTCAGCTCTTCCCTGAATCCACAAGTAGGCAGGTGCTGTTCAGGTTTCATACCTCAGCTTATGGGGAGTGCCCTTTGAAGTCTGTTTCTAGGAAGACAAATTTTATCAGAGCTAAAACAATAATTAGACACATTGCTGACACTATCATCTCAATTCACTTTCTATCTGACAATGTAATTCAAACCAACAGACAAAATTTCTGCCTGGGAAATGAAACACAAATCAACAGTAAAGTCCCATGACTTCTGTAAAAAAAATAGAGTAAAGTCCTCTTTCAGGACTTTTGTAAATATCAGTAAAGTCTTCCTTCAGAGCTTCTGAAAGAATTAGTAAAGTTATCTTTCAGGGCTGCTGTATCAGCAGTGAAGTCCTCTTTCTGGGATTCCATATCAGCATTGAAGTCCTTTTTCAGGGATTCCATATCATCACTAAAGTCCTCTTTCAGGGCTTCTGTAACAGCAGGAAAATCCTCTTTCACAGATAGAATGCTTCATTCCAACAAAATGACAGTTGATGGAGGGGCAGCAGCAGCATCAGTAGCAGCAGCTGATTCCAGAGCTCTGGGCCCACAGATGCTGTGAAGATGAAAGCATACAACCAGAAGAAGACAACAATGTCAAAACTCCAACATCAAAAGCCTCCAAGAAAAATACAAATTGATCACAGGACCTGGGCGATCTCACAAAAGGATTTTGAAAATCAAGTAAGAGAAGTAGAGGAAAAATTAGGAAGAGAAATAAGAGTGATGCAAGAAAATCATGAAAAACAAGTCAATGGCTTGCTAAAGGAGACACCAAAAATACTGAAGAAAATACCACCTTAAAAATAGCCTACATCAAATGGCCAAAGAGATCCAAGAAGCCAATGAGAAGACTGCCTTAAAAAAAAAAGGACTGACTAAATGGAAATGGAGGTCCCAAAGCTCACTGAAGAAAATAATTCCTTAAAAATTAGAATGGAACAATTGGAAGCTAATGACTTTATGAGAAACCAAGAAATCATAAAACAGCACCAAAAGAATGAAAAAAACAGAAAACAATGAGAAATATCTCATTGTAAAAACCACTGACCTGGAAAATAGATCCAGGAGAGATAATTTTTAAAAAATCATGGGACTACCTGAAGCAATGATCAAAAATAGAATATAGACAGGATCTTTCAAGAAATTCTCAAGGAAAACTGCCTTGATATTCTACAACCAGAGGATAAAATAGCAATTGAAATACTCAACTAATAACCTCCTGAAAGAGATACCAAAAGGAAAACTCCCAGGAATATTGTAGCCAAATTCCAGAGTTCCCACATCAAGGAGAAACTATTACAAGCAGACAGAAAGAAACAATTTCAATACTGTGGAAACACAATCAGGATAACACAAGATCTAGCAGCTTCTACAAAAAGGGATCAGAGGAGTTAGAATCTTAAATTTCAGTGGTCAAAGAAGCTAGCATTAAAACCAAGAATCACCTACCCAGCAAAAATGATATAAATATTTAAGGGGAAAAATAGATATTCAGTGAAATAAGGGGTGTTCAAGTATTCTTGATGAAAAGACCAGAGTTGAATGGAAAATTTTCCTGTCGCATACAAGAATAGAGAGAAGCATAAAAGTTAAATATTAAAGAGAAATCAAAGGAGAAATCATAAAGCATTTATTAGAGTTGAACTGTTTACATTCCTACATGCAAAAATGATATTTGTACCTCATGTGACCTTTCTCAGTATTAGGGAAGTTAGAGGGAATATATATATATATATATATATATATATATATATATGTGTGTGTGTGTGTGTGTGTGTATGTGTGTGTACACACACATGTGTATGTGTTTATGCATGTGTATATGTATTTATAGGTATATTATTGTGTGTATATGTATATGTGCACATATTCATGTGTGTAGATGTATATATAGATGAAGATATAAATGTGTACATGTATATATATATGTGTGTGTATGTTTGTATATGTGTGTAGAGATACCTATATCTTCCTATATCTATATAACTTTGTCTGCCTATCTCTCTACTTATCTATCTATAGAGAGATATCCATTTTGCAATTATAGATAGATAGAGATAGGGATATAAATATATAACTATATCTCTCTATCTATATGTGTTTTCATATATGCAGTGTATGTGTGTGCAAGTGTGTAAAAATGAATTA
Source organism: Petaurus breviceps papuanus (assembly GCF_028583685.1). Classification (NCBI taxonomy): domain Eukaryota; kingdom Metazoa; phylum Chordata; class Mammalia; order Diprotodontia; family Petauridae; genus Petaurus; species Petaurus breviceps. Next base: position 4,190,513 of record NW_027185697.1, on the reverse strand, counting down.
GGATGTACAGGCAGTGGGGTTTAGAAATCTATCTTGCCCTACAAGAAAAATAGAAGGGAAGGGAATAAGAAAAGGGGGCTGAAAGCAGGGAGGGCACATCGGGGGAAGGACTATTCAGAAAGTATGTCATCTTGAGGTGGGAGGATGGGAGAGATGGGTAGAAAATGTCTAACTCAAAATATTTTGGAAGTGAGTGTTGAAAACTAAAAGTAATTTAATTTTTAAAAATTCAAAAGTAGGAAATTGACTCAGAAAATAGATCACTTGGCCGGGAGTGAGGAAGAGCTGAGTTCAATCCAGTCTCAGATACTTACTATCTGGGTGATCTCATGCAAGTGATTTAAATCTGATTAACTTAGTGTCCTCATGTGGGAAACAAATGGGAAATAATTCCAATTTTTTTTCCAAAGAAAATCCCAAATGGGGTCATGAAAAATTTGACAAGACTGTCATATTCATTTATGACTTGAAAAACTGTTTGGAAATTATTATTTCATTTAATCTGCATAACAACCTTCTCATGTAAGTGCTTTTATTATTTATATCATATACTTACTGAAGAAAAGAGATATCAGTTATTTGACCAGGTTCCCAGAGCCAAGAAGGATCTTAAGCTAGATTTCAACTCAAATTTTCCTGCCTCTCTGTCCATTGTTCTAAATACTGTATCACTGAAATGCCCCAAGTTCAATCCTTCATTTTAATTAACAAGAACTAATTAACAGGGAGCCCTCACTTGTCAAGGTTGCACAAGTAGTACATAATTGTTTTCACATACTTGTCCATTAAAAAAAAAAGATGTCTTTTGCTATTGTATCATATGTGGGTCTTCATCCTTCTTTTTGAAGAAGGCTACTGACATCATGGGTTATTGTCTTTATTTGTGCATGAACTAGATTTAAGTGAGATTGAGTGTCACAGAATTGTTAGTCTCACTCTCTCTTACACAGTCATTGAAGTACAATGGCAAGATAAAATTTAAAATAGCAAGAGATGCCCCAAATAAAGTGGATAACCTTGTCTGATCAAACTTTAAGAGCTTCATAGCACATACTTCAACTACATGCATAACCTTTGGAACATTTTTTTCTCATGTGCCCTTAATACTTGGGGAAATCTCATGCTTGGGGTAGACATCCTCCTCCCTCACTAACAGGTTAAACGTCTATTGTTTGCCTTCAACCAATGTGTTTGTTGTGTATGTTACAGGTTTTTGGAGGCACAGGTGAGAGCTGGGTGGCAACTGGACATGAAAGGTGGATGGGCAGCATGAAAAATTATCAGGAAGCCCTCTCACCAAAACGGATAGTCCTCCCTGGACACTCCATAAACCCCAGAAGCATATGTTTGTATATACATATGCATATATATATAGCCACTCCACGTCATTACTAAACACCCTCTCAACAACATAAGCACAAATTTATACCATGAATGTTTATATAAAGAGCATTCTATACCTGACATCCTCATTTCTCTTTTACGAGTAATTCCCAAATAATGAATCTTTACAACATACCCATTCATTCCTAGATCTCAAAATCTGTCTAGGGCTATGTTGGTGTTGTGTAACACTAAACATTATGAAAGACAGTACTATTTAGTGACAATTGTACTCCATTTAGAATAAGGAAAGATTTACTGTGATTGAATTCCACTTCTGACTTTTTCAGTCTGTGTAATAGTTTGGCAAGGAACACTGATTTGCATGTGACCCCTTTCCCCTCCCAAACACAGATAATATGGAAATATATAAAGGCAAAATTATTTCACTAAAAATAAAAGGTCATATAGGAAAGATATGCAACCTATATCAAATAAAACAAAGATATTTGCCACACAATGTTATTGAAATGGAAAATGGATAAAATAAGTATTACAAATAGTTTCTAATAATTAGAATGACATTAAATTATTCCATGATGCCCCTACTATGTTCTTTTTCTTTCTATTAACATTTCCTGGAATCTAGAGCCATAAAATGTCCTTTATATACTGGCATTTTTTTTTTGTATCTGAGCTGAAATCTGGATGAATGCTATTTTTCAGGGAAAGTCTCCTGTTTGAGGTAAAACTTTATAGAGCTTTGAAAGAGGACAGAAAAATAGAGAATTGAAGATCCAGGATAATTTTTTAAAGGATTCCAGGTGAATGGCCTAATAAGTGGAATAATTAGACATGTAGAGGGAACAAGGAAAATGATGAACTAGAAATGTCAATGAGAATTCAGGAGCAAAGACAATTAGGGTAGCAGATATACTATAAAGTTGGTACCTCAAATTTATTCTTAGCACTATTCAAATCAGTGAAGTAGGTATAAAAATTTGAAAGTTCTAGGTAAGTCAATCTCTCTCTCTCTTAATCTTAGTCTCTTAATCTAAATTCTTAGGTTCTAGAATGAGCCAAATTATGTTCAAAGATGATAACTTTGGGACTGAAAAGGATATTGAAGGTCATCTAGTCTAACTCCTTCATTTACAGTTGAAAAAAAAAACTGCAATACAAAGAAGATGAATGATTTTTCCAAAGATCACACAGATAAATATAGGGTGAGATAAGTTCTCTGACTCCTAAAATGTTACACTTTCCAATGTACCGGGATGGTTGTCTTCTTCTACAATTCTATTATTCTGCATATACTTCTCACTGTACTCTTTAGGCAGCTTCTAATAGCCTTGAAAATCAAACAAGTGACTATGTTGCAGAAAATTTAGTTCTTTTATATACAATGTATCTCCTGATTGGTTATACCTTTTCCTGACTTTCCATTTCAAGCGGAGTCGAATCATGTTTCACTTCAAGGACTATGACCTTTCGAATTCTTGACACACTCAACAGAACATTTTGTTCAATATATACCTTCTTTCCTCCTCCAGTTCTGTTTTCTTTTCCCCTAAGCATCTAGGTGGCCAGGTAGATAGATTCCCAGCCTGGAGTCAGGAACACACACCTTCCTAAGCTCAAATCTGCCCTCAGACACTTAATATATTTGTGATCCTATAAAAATGACTCCAACTTATTTTCCTCAGATGCTTTTTCTGAAAAATGAGTTGGAAAAGGAAATGGCAAATTGCTCCAGTACCTTTGCGAAGAAAAGCTCCAAATGGAAACATGAAGAATCAGGCACAACTGAAATATGACTGAAGAGCAAAATTCCACTACTGAATTCATGAGCAAATCAACTTTGTCGTTGTTCTAAGAAGTAGATGCCATGTTATCCCACTAGACCCTACTCATTGTCCTTGGCAATTTCCAATTCAAAGTGGTCCACATTGGCCACAATTTTGTGTGTGTGTGTGTGTGTGTGTATATCTATATCCATATCTATATGTGTGCGTGTTTGAGTGTGTGTGTGAGTGTGTGTATGTATGTATGCATATGTACATGTATATATATAATGTATAATTTTATATTGCATTGAACATGAGCTCCTTCATTGCAGTAACTATGTTATTTTTTTTTTGTATCTCTACTACTTAATACAGTGTTTGACACACAATAAAGACCTTTTTATCCATTCACATTTGAAGGTATATTTTGATGGATAATTCTGGAATTTAGAGGGTTTTTCTATCCCTTTTAATTATACTTTTATATACTTATTAAAACCTTTCCTTGGTGATTTATTATGTTGTGTAAAGGACCCTTGATTCTTGAAGTGAAAATTGCGCCAGTTGGGATCAAGCTATGTAAAGGTTTAACAATCTGGAAACTTTCCGAAGGCAGGCCTGATGATGTAAGAAATGGCTACTTGACAAAATTTAGCCTGAATAAGTTCAATAGGCTTACCACAATATTTGCTATAACAAAATATGTCAATTTTCTACTAGGATACAGAATGATACCTCTCTACATTGGTGGATATTGAAACTTTATGAGTTAAATCATAGATATTTAAAGTATCAAAATATTCTTCTGTCCCACACAACTAAATTATACCAGGTTTTGACATCATAAAACATGAAGTATCTCACATGCCATTTGTAAAGTACATTGTAGTAATTCTACAGGAAAATAAACAGATGATTTATTGTATTCCTAATGCCATCTGGTACCCTGACAGCTAGGATATATTGCTTTTTCACATTTCTGGTTAATAAAATTCTCTTCCATTGTTTATTCAAGTAGTTATTGTCTTTTTTATTTTTAAAAATGTAACCAAAAACAAATGAATGAATTAAAAATAAGTAAAAGCTGTATGTTGAAAGCTGTAACTTTGAAATGATCCTTTAAGTAAAATATAAGATTGGAGATATTTTTACCATATTAATTTCAAAGTACTTATTATCAGGCTAAAGCATGTATTTCATGATAAAAAAGGAGAGAAGCAGATATGTGAACTTGATGTAAAAGTTCTTTTATGACAGATATTTAAATAGCAATATAAATTCTGCAAGTGTTTTTATATGTATTATGTTCTACAGGCTTCATTGCAATACTTTGAGGGAGGTACCACTATAAAGGAAGAAAATAAGAGTTATTATGTTCTTACTATATTCCAGGTGCTTGTATTTGCACAACAATGCTGGGAGGTAGGTGCTATTATGATCCCCATTTTACATGTGAGGAAAGAGAAGTTGATAGAGGTTATATGACTTGCTCAAAGTCATGCATCTAGTACCTGAGGTAAGATTTTATGTCATATGCTTCTGTCTCCAGATATGATGTTGTAAGGGTTATGGGATTTAAAGATCTTCCATGCCCCATTGGACTTGCTGACATAGCAGGAAGGGGTGGAGCAAAAGGAAGCAGAAGCCAAACTAAAGTTCCTGTGGTGGCTAGCAGTGGCTGCGGCAGTGGCAGCAGTAGCAGACGCAGCGGTGGCAGCGCGAAGCCCTTTTTGAGTCAGCCAGAATTTCTGCTAAGGACTCCTGCTGAGGACTCCCAGGGGCCGGAGCTGCTGGGAGCACGCTTCCTGGACGCTGGGTGGTTGCTGTGAGTGGGGAGAGGAGGACCTTTGCCTGAGGTAGCCTGTTCTGTTTTAAAGGCTTGAGAATGTGGGTTCTTTCTACTTTATCTACCTGTGCCAATTTCATAACTACTCTGATGGCTTTCACTTTCTGGTTTTGGGACTCAGTCTTTTGGTATTTTAATAAATGTTCCAGCTTATTCCCACATATGGCAAGCATGATGTATTTTGTGATGGATAATTATATCAGCATATCTGTAATTTCCATAGGCATTATGAATATGGCATTGCTGATACAGACGTCTTATCCATTGAGCCACCAAGCAGCCCTTAGCTGCCTAAAGTATACCTTTCTTCTTCAAACCTTCAAGTTCCAAAACCATAATCTAGGATAAAGTAAAATCTGCCATTGTTCCAATATAAGTTGTTTCCATCCTCTGGCCTCATTCATAATATCCATTTCTTTCTGGCCTAAAGTGACCTTCTTGGTCATCACTCTCATGTATGATGTTATCTTTGACATCAAGGAATGAAAATCTTTGCTTGTAACAGTGTTTAGTACGTGGAAACCTATTTAAAAAGTTTTCTAATATTCATACATTTACTTATTCAAGAATGTTAAGTTTTCTACAATAAAATAAATACTTATTTAAACAGGAGATTAATAATCTCATAAAAATATTCTATCCACAAGAATTCATGGATGGATCAAATATTAATGACTTCAAAATAAATCTAGATGAATATCTGAAAAATGGTGACCTTATGGGTTACTAAGGGAAACTAATGAAAATAAATCACAACAGCCTCATAATAACACCAGTAAGTGATGAAAACACTTTTACCTACATTTTATTGAAGTTGAGGAACAAAGAAGTTAATCTGTATACCTCCTTTTAAAAAGAAGAGATTAGAAAATATGAAACAAGGGAAAATTTTAGCAAAATGAGAAAAAAAAGAACAAAAATAATTAGCACAATCTACTATGCCTGTATTTTAAAATGAAAACAAAAACAAATAGAAGGACTTTGTGGGCACATTGTGGGTGAGGTATCAAGAAGAAATATTGTAAAAACAAGCACCCTAGCATACCCAGGTTGGCTGCTAGCACAGGTTCTCAGATCTGCTTTTCTAAAATGGAATAAACTCAAAATGGCTTAAAAATCTTACTTTAATCAAACATATATCATTTACCTAGTTCAGGGGGAAAAAGTCAGCACCCTGAACTTCAGAGAATACAAACAGAAGTTTTAAGCAAACAAAAAAAAATACATACAGAGAAACAGACCAGCAGACAGGGCTTCCACCTCTCTGACAATTACATCCACACCTAGTTAGTTAACAGAGAGGAAAGCACCAACATCTGGGTTTTCAAAGCCAGCAGGCACAATGGCTGCCCAGAATCTTATCTTGCCAAATCACACAGCTCTTCCCAAAATTAGTCCCAAAGCAAAACCCCACATCAGGATATATATAGACTTCTCCTCGATCAGAGGATGTCACAACCTTCTTAACCCACTGCCCAATCCCAAAGTAACAAGGTATGGGCTTTCCTGAAAAAAAAAAGCCTCCTGCCACTCGCTCCATGTGACCACTTTCAGCCTACTAGGCAGCTGAGTATATTTTCAAATCAGCAAAGGTTCTCAGATTCACTTAGCCTATCAAGGAGCCAAGGGGAAGGGAAGATATTAAAATTTTCATTAAAATTACAAATATTTGTACTCAAACACAAGAAAGCAGTTATATTATTATTCACAGACATGCGCCAGGGGGGATCCTCAGTCCTTAAGTTCCAAATGAAGGTGCCAAGTATATATTTTGACCATGGCATAGAGTCCATGTGTATTCCAGGTGAAATCCCAGAAATCTCTGCCTTCATGTTTGATTCCTGTGGGTGGGTAGATTGGGAGCAAGTGGAATAGGGATCTTAGAAATATTTGATCAAAGCAGCAAGACTGATACACATATACCCTTATAGATCACAAGGACATTGTGATTAGGAAAATTTGTTTAAGTGGTTTACAATAAAAAGCTTCATATACTTTATGTCCGTGAACTACATAAAATTGTCCAAATTTATTATGATTATGAGAAAATTAAATCCTTTCATAAATTAAGCTGGTTTAATTAAACAAATTATTGGGTACATAGGAACTTTCTGATACAAAGGTATATAAGTTAGCAATCAGATATAGAGTTACTACTTCCACTAAGGGCCTAGAAATGTAGCAATCCTTAGTTGATTTTCAAAAATATAAAATTTTCACACCAACAGTAAAATAAACTGATATCCAAAAAAATCTCAGAAAGAAAATAAATGCAATTGTGAAAGAATAGTAAAGAGAAACAGCCAACAAACAAAACTTCCTGTTCATAAAGTATTTAAAAGGATAACTGTATCAAATTTGAAAGAATGGTTAATAGTACTACTACACATATTATTCTCAAACATTTAGAAAGAAAACTTTCTCAAAGAAAAATAAATGGAAGGAAGTAGAGTAGGCAAAGAAAAAAAATCACCTATCATTATTTTCAGACAATATACTTAGGGCATCATAGAGAATCAAGTCAAAGAAAACTACTTGAAGTAATAAACAATTAAAGTAAACTTGAAGGATATAAAATAAACCCACACAAATCATCTGTATTTCTATATATTACTAACAGAGCCCAACAGCAAGAGATAGAAAGAGAAATTCCATTTAAAATTACTGTAGACAGTATAAAATATTTGGTAGTCTACCTACCAAAGCAAACTCAGGGATTACATAAACAAAAATACAAAACGATTTTTACACAAAAAGTCAGATCTAAATAACTGGAAAAATATCAGTTGCTTGTGGGTAGGCTGAACTAATATAATAAAAATGACAAATCTACCTAAATTAATTTCCTTATTCAATGTCATACCAATCAAACTATCAAAAATTATTTAATACAGCTAGAAAAAAATAGTGTCAAAATTCACCTGGAAGAATAGAAGTTCCAGAATATCAAGGGGATTAATGAAGAGAAATGCTCGGGAAGGTAGCCTAGCCATACTAGATATTATGTTATATTATAAAGCAGCAATCTGTTGGATGATTTTGATAAACCACTTGATTCTAGCTAAGAAATAAAGGGGGAAGATCAGGGGAATAGGCTCAGTACATAAGACACAGTAGTCAATGTTTACAGCAATCTTCTCTTTTATAAAATCAAAGACCCCAGTTTCTAGCATAAGAACTCACCTTTTTACAAAAACTGCAGGGAAAACTGGAAAATAGTATGGCAGAAATTGGCTATAAACCAGACTAATGCCTGACACAGTATACCAGAATAAAGTCCAAATGGGTACATGATGTAGGTATAAAGGCTGATACTATAAACAAATCAGGGAAACATGTAATAGTTTATTTGTCAGATTTATGGAGAATGGAGGAATTTATGATCAAACAAGGGATAAAGAACATTATGAATTGCAAATTGGATAGTTTTGATTACATTAAATTGGAAATTTTTGCACAAAAAAGCCAATGCAACCAATCTTAGGAGGGAAACAGAAAATTGGGAAATAATTTTTACAACCAGTGTCTTAGATAAAGGACTCATTTCTAAAATACAAAAACAACTGAGTCAAATTTACAAAAATAAAAATCATTCCCCAATTGACAACTGGATAAAATATATGAACAGGCAGTTTTCAGAGGAAAAAATATGTTTTCTATAGCCATATGAAAAAAATGCTGAAAATCAGTATTGATTAGGTAGATGCAACTTAAAACAACTCTGAGGTATCACATCACACCTATCAGATTGGCTAACATGACAAAACTGAAAAATGACATATTTTGGAGAGGATGTGGGTATGTTGGAACACTAATTCATTGTTGGTGGAACTGTGAATTGATCCAACCATTCTAGAGAGCTATTTTGAACTAAGCCCAAAGGGTTATAAAAATGCCTGCCCTTTGACCCAGCAATGCTACTTCTATGGCTGTATCTCAAAGAGATCATACAAACTGTAAAAGGGCCCACATGGCAATATATGTGTGTGTGTGTATATATGTATGTGTGTGTGTGTGTGTGTGTATACAGGAGGGGTGGGATATCTCTCTTTGTGGTTACCAAGAAATGGAAATTGAAGGGATTCCCATCTTTTGGGGAACGGCTAAACAAGTATTTGTATCTGAATGTAATGGAAAACTATTGTGCTATAAGAAATGATGAACAGATAGACTTCAGAGAAACCTGGAAATACTTCTATGAACTGCTGCTGAGTGAGGGGAGTAGAACCAGAACACTGTACACAGTAACAGCTACAATGTACAAGGACTAATTTTGATAGACTTAGCCCTTCTCAGCAATGCAAGGACATTAAAGAATTCCAAAAGTTATATGATGGAAAATTCCAGCCACATTCAGAGAAAGATCTATGGAGTTGGAATGCAGAACAAAGTAGAGATTTTCTTTTTTTTGTTTTTGTTTTCTTTTGTGTCTTTATTTCTTTCTCATGTTTTGTTCTGATTTTCTTATAATTCCTCTATGAAAGATGAACAATGTGAAAATGTGTTCATTGGGCATATGTGTGTAGAGCCCATATTACAAAGCAAGCCACCTCAGGGAGGGTGCCAGGAGGGACAGGGAGAAAATTTAAAACTTATGGAAGTAAATGTTGAAAACTAAAAATAAATAATTTAATTAAATGAAAGAAAACCTTCTCCCAGCATTCTTTAATTAAGGAAATAGTTTTCCGATGTCCATATAACAAAAGAAGAAAACACCTAAGAAGAAATAAAGGCCAATATCATTAATCAATACTGATTCAAGCAATTTAAATTGAATTCTATTAAACAAACTACAGTCATTCTTTTAAGAAATCATTCATTATGTCAAAGTTGAATTTTTAATGGGTATGAAAGGAAGATTCAGTATTAGGAAAACAACAAGTATAATTAATCACATTTGGAAAAAAAAAATCTAAGATCACATGATTTCCTCAATATATTTATAAAAGTCTTTTTTTTAATTACAAAAAAATCAATTAGCATTTATATGGTAATATTCAGTAATTTCCATTCATGCCCAATTCTTTGTGAAACCTTATAGTGTTTCTTGGCAAAGATACTGAAATGATTTGCCATTTCTTTCTAAAGTAATTTTACAGTTGAGGAAACTGAAGCAAGCAGAGCTAATGATTTTTCTAAGATCATACAGCAAGTTAATGTCTAAGGCCAGATTTGAATTCATGAATATGAGTTTTCCTTTCTTCAAGTAAAGCATTATATCCAATGTGCCACTTAGTTTCTTGTAAAGAATGAAACAAATGCTATATTGACAATGATTATTTTTAACCTACCTAGTTGCATTTTAAGACCTAGCTTTAAGGTTTACAAGGTGCTTTACAGACATCATCTCATTTGAAATTTATGAGAACTCTGTGAGGATAGAATTATTATTTCTATTTAATAGATGATGAATTTGAGGCAGACGGATGTTAAATGAGTTGCTCATTGTCACATGGCTAGTACATTTAGGAGGTTGGATTTGTATTCAGACATTTTTGAATCTTGGTCCAACGCCTATCAACTCTGTCACCTAGATATATCAAAATATAATTATCCTTTTGCTAACAATGCTACATATAAAGAAAGTTAGGGACCTTTTGTCAAATTATCCTTTAAAAGGTTTCTAAATAAAACTTAATACAGGCATCATATATAAGGAGAATACACTGAAATCTTTCTCAGCAAATACAAGTGTAAAACAAGGATGCCCATTCTCACAACTTTTATTTTAAATTTAATATAGTTCTATAAATGTAAGCAATAACAATAATATTAGAAAAAGAAAAGAAAAATGAAAGAGTAGATTGTAAAGATTAAAGTATCTCTGCTTATGTCATGAAGGTTTACTTTGAAATCCTAAACACTAAAATTACTGTTTGAGACAATGTCTTCCATAGTCACACATAACACAATAAATCCTTAAAAGTGTGTAAAGCCAAGCATAAGCAGCTCTCCAGAGGCCTGCTGCAGTGAATAGCTTTGAGGTTCTTATCACATAGTATAGTGAACTCTCTATTTGCTCAGCAAAGGCAAAACTATGGCAAAACATTCACAGGAACTAAAGTGCAACATTTAAAATTATATAACATAAAAACTTATCACTAAAATGGCCACATAGTTTTAAACAAAAATATACTTTTTATTAGCTTAAAAATATCATTCTGTAAGTCCTTAACTCAATCATCCTGAAGGAGCAATCCTCCTTAAGGGACACAAAGTGCAAAGGTCAAAGTTTTCCCACCCCTAGGTCATATTGTCTTAATTTCTCAGTAAAAAGTATTCTTTCATCTTCATTAGAGATTAGCTTCCAATCATCCTTAAATCAATCATCCTTAAGGTGTACAAGTTACAAAGTATAAAGTTTTCCCACCCCTAGGCCACTGTAAATCATGATTTTCTCTGTCAGCACTAATACCCAAGAAGAGGTCTTTTCATCTTGACTCAAGGTTGACTCCCAGATGCCATGGTTCCTCTTCTATGGGTACAGCCTTGCCTGAATCTACCCAATCATCACCTGGATTCACAGGTAGGCAGCTCTCAACTATTTGTCCAGCTCCTTGTCAAATTCCTCATCCAGCTCCTTTTCCATATTGAAGCTCACAGTGTCCAATCCACCTCAAGTCCTTTATCATTTCTGTTTCTTGGAATACAAAACTTAACTGAGACAAAGTAACATTCTCACACATTGCTGGCACCATCATCAATTCACTATCTGCCTGTGAAATCAACACAGGCCCACAAACAAGGTGCAAGAAGTCAACACAAATCATCAGTATAGTACCAGCACCTCTAAAAGCCTCTTTCTGGACTTCTGTAAACAGACAAGAAAATCCTCATTCAGGGCTTACAGTAATGTCCCAGGGCTTCTACACACAGTATCACAAACACAAATCAACAGAGACATACAGAGTTCCGGCCACCACAAGTGTTCCCTCCTCAATTCTGCCCAGTCCCAGCTTGTGTTCCTCCTTATATATGGTAGTTCTCCGTCCTGTCCCACCCCTCCTGTTGTGTCAGCAATTTCTTCCCACCTTCAATTCACAAGGGGCTCAAACAAGGTGCTAAATATTTAAGTAGCTGAAACAAGGTGCTAAGCACTACTTTCTTTGCCATTACAAAGTGAAATGAATTTCTATGTATTCAATCTATAATAAATATAAAAGACAAAATATGAGGTAATAATTGAAAGGGAAATATAATTCCAAAGAACTATACAATTAATACAATATTTGAGGATCAATCCACAAAAGTACATGTATAATACTTGCAAATGTTCAATTACAATTCACTCCTCAAAGAAATAGAGAATAACATATATCTCAAGAAAAATTAATTTCTCATGGTCTGACTATGCCAATTTAAAAAAATGATAATAGTTAAAATTTGAAGTTTTAATGTTATACTGAGTATACAATTCTTGGAATATTTTACAATATTTGATAAAATAATAAAAAAATATTTTGATAAATAAAAAATTTAGAATATTAAAGCACTTGATGAAAATAGTAAGGATGATGGGGTAAAAGAACTTGCAAATATAAAACTTTTATGAAACAGCAATTATTCTTATATTGCTTACAACACCCCCCCCCACACACACACACACATACACACATATGTATCTGGAATGGAAGACATTTGGTTAAACGAACAGCTTATATAATATTTTACAATACACTCTAAAAGGATGTATAACATTAATATTAAAGATAATAATCAGTGTATTTTTTACAGCTATGGTAAGGAGATGTATTCTTAGTCTTCAAAAACCAATCACAATTATAAAAGATAAAATAGATAATTTTCTTTACATGAATTGAAAAGTGTCTGTACAAAATTAATTCACATAGCATGATGTCTGGAACATAGAAGTCATTCTGTAAATACTTGAATGATTGATGAATTCTTCACCATTTGTCTGTTTGCAGAGGGGAGAAAAATTTGCTTCATAACCAGTAATATAAATTAAAGAGAGTTCACTGCTACTAATATTCTTTTGGCTATACTTCAGTATTTCCTTGGAATATTCACTTAACTGTACTTTAAAGTTGAATTCAAAGACATATGACTGTTAATTTTCTATAGGGCTGATATACATTTATTGTTTTTTTTTTCATGTTCTACTTTATTGACTTTGGAAGTACATGGGCAAATGTATAGAATACCAGGTTAAGTTAAAAATAGAGAGGAAAGGAATACAAATGCAACAAAAAATTCATTCTTTTGTTAAATATGGGTTACTTATAAAAATTAATTTAACAAAATTATTGATTCATTTAAGTCATTAAAAAATTTTTGCTTTTTTACCTACCTCCTCTGTTCACTACCATCCTTCATATACCTGTTTATTATAATGTCAAGGACACAAAATACCAGCTTTAATTTCTGAATAAACAATGCTATAAAAAGAATGTCTTCTGTGAGAAGGTGGCTGTTAGAAACTGCCTCTTTCTTTTCTCCCTCACCCCATACTTCAGCTAAATAACCCCACAGAGAGAGTGCTAACTAGTTGTGATAGTAAACTTCCTGTCTTGAATCAAATTGTTGTTCCAGAGTTGAGATAAAGGGTTGCTTCAATTCTAATCCTCCTTGATATTGGTGCTACAAACATGTTGACCAGACTCCTTGCTTAAGTTATGTCATCTTCTGTTAGTAAGTATCCTTTCCAAAGTTGAAGAAGCATGCTCACAAGTGTATATCATTAGCTTCTTTGATACCCTATATGCAATGAAATTTATATCTACCTGATATTTTGGTTATTCCTTCCTTGAGTCCTTGGATCGATCTTCCACAAAGATAAACATGCTAGCTTTGGACTTTTCTAATTACCTTCCAGCCCCTGAACTCAATTCTACCAATTCCTTATAGGCCCCCCTCTAGATATCTTCCATGTCTACAATCTATTCTGCTCTTTGCCTTCCCCTCTGAGACCAGGTGTGGTTTCTCACCTTATAACCCTGTCCACAGGCAAACATATTACACAATCTGATCACATCACATAATAGAAGGGGAAAAAATCTTCTAAGTAGAAAATAACTTTTATTTCACCAGGAATATCTAGAATAGCTACAAAGAGAGATCAATGTAATTCATTCCATTATTTGTTCTTTGATTATGGATCTGGTTTACTCTTTATTTAACAGTCATCGGACCCCTAAAATTAAGAAAATTTCATTTAAAATTCTTGGAAATGATTTCAATGATCAGAAACTTTTTTCAAGTCATTGAACTGGAAATGACAAGGAAAATTGGGGTGGGTTTAAAGGAAAGGTGATCTCTTTAAATAGGAACTAATATGGAAAGAAGTGAATAGTCATGGTAAAAGAAATCACAAACATAATTAACTTGTTCTTTTTCCTCCAATTTTTCGTCTAAAAACTAAACAAGGATTTTCTGAATAATTTAGATAAACATCTTTGAGCAACTCAAGTAAATAACAAACATAATATGGCATAGCACTGATAATGATAAGAAAATATTTTACCATTTCTAATTTCCACAATGCAAGAAATTGCTAAATTTGAACTTTTTACTAAAATTGTAAATCAAAACTAATTTTAAATGTTCAAGGAAATCCCTTTTTTGATTTATTTATTTATTTTTAGTTATCAATATTCATTTCCACAAGATTTGAGTTACAAATTTTTCTCCCTATCTTTTGCATATACCCCACCCCAAAATAGCTAGTCTGCTACACACCCCTTTCCCCAGTCTGTTCATCTGTTCTCTTTTATATCCTACCCCATCCCCCAAACATTCTAGCAAGGCCAAATAGATTTCTATACCCCAGTGCCAGCATCTATTTCTTCTTATTTAAAAGTTTTGTGTGTATTTATTTCCTCTTATTTATATTTATTTCCTCTTATTTGTATTCCTCTTATTTCCCAGTTGCACTTAAAAAAACAACATTTTTTATATCCACATTTGTTTTTAAAACTTTGAGTTCCAGCTTTTTTCCCCTTCTTCCCTCCTCACCCACCCCCACTGGGAATATAAGCAATTTGATATAGGTTATAGCTGAAAGTCAGATTTTCTGTTCAACTATGTTTGTTTGTTTTTCACCAAGAATGCTTGAAAATCCCCTATTTCATAGAATAGACTATTTTCTCCTGGAACATTATACTCAGTTTTGCTGAGTAGGTGATTCTTGGTTTTAATCATAGCTCCTTTGATCTCCAGAATATCATATTCCAAGCACATTGATCCCTTAATGTAGAAGCTGCTAGGTCTTGTATTATCCTGATTGTTTTTCCACAATACTCAAATTGTATCATTGTGACTGTTACGGTATGTTCTCCTTGATCTGGGAACTCTGGAATTTGGCTATGAAATTCCTAGGAATTTATTTTTGGGGATCTTTTTCAAGAGGCAATTGGTGAATTATTTCTATTTCTATTTTGCCCTCTAGTTCTAGAATATCAGGACAATTTTGCTTGATAATTTCTTGAAAGATGGCGTATAGGCTCTTTTTTTGATCAAGGCTTTCATATAGTCCAATAATTTTTAAATTACCTCTCCTTGATCTATTTTCCAAGCCAGTGTTTTTTTTTCCAATAAGGCATTTCACATTGCCTTTTATTCTTTCATTTGTTAGGATCTATTTTATAGTATCTTGATTTCTCAGAAAGTCATTAACTTCCATTTGTTCCAATCTAATTTTGCAGGAATTATTCTCTTTAGTGAGTTTTTGAAATTCTTTTTCCATCTGGCAAATTCAGCTTTTTAAGGCACTCTTCTCCTCATTGTCTTTTTTGGGCCCCTTTTGCTATTTGAGTTAGTCTATTTTTAAGGTGTTATTTTCTTCAGTTAGGCTGTTGTATCCATTTTCTGGATTTTCTTGCATCACTCTCATTTATCTTCCCAAATTTTCCTCCACTTTTCTTATTTGGTTTCCAAAATCCTTCTTGAGCTCCTCCATGGCCTGTAACCAATTAATATATTTCTTGGAAGATTTTGATGCAGGAGTTCTGACTCCATTGTCCTCCTTCTTTTCCATGCTTTAATGCTTTGTGTCCCCCCCAAAAAAGGAATCTATGGTAGGATTGCATTTCCTCTTGCTTGCTCATTTTGCCAGTCAATTACTTGATTATTAAAATCTTGGAGACAGTATTTCTGCATCCAGAGTGGAGAGAACTTCGTCCCAACTCACTGCGGTTTCCACAGCTGCCAGAGCAAGTAGGAATCCACCCGCACTGCAGCCCTCACATGCTCTGGCACCTGGTCACTCTCCCAAGGATCTCCACACAAGACCACAATCCAGATCCAAGCAGGTCAAAGCAAGAGTGATTACCCTCTGAATGGTAGTTTGGTCCCCCTAAAATCTGCAGGCCAGGAGTTCTTGCTGTGCTGCACTTCTCTGCTGCTTCTTGCCTTAGGGGCAGGGGCTGGACTTGCTCTTCCATCCACTCCTGTTCCAACAGATTTCCACACTGACCTTTTACTTTATCTTTGGCATTTATGGGTTGAGAAGTTTGGAAACTGCCACAGCTGCTGGTACTTCACTCTCTTGAGGTCTGCTCTGGCCACTCACTGCTGGTTGGGGCTGCCCTGGGGCCCTCATGCAGGGTTGGGCTCAGTTCCCAGCATGCTGTGATAGACCTTTCCTGCTGGCCTGTTGGGCTGCCTTCAGCAGGAGACTTGTTTCTCTCTTTCACTTTGTGGATTCTCAACCTCTAAAATTTGTTTAGAGTCATGTTTTACATATATTGAAGGAGGTGGAAGCAATAGCTGCGGGGGAGTCCTGTTTCTACTCTGCCATCCTGGGTCCATCCCCTCAAGGCAATCTTATTAACATTTTAACTCAGAATCTTTAATGTTATATGACTACCACACTATGAAACTCTTTCAGAACTTAGGAAAAATAATAAAGGTTTCATATTTTCTTTTGTATATATTTTCTTTTTCTTATACAAACATATATTCCATGAATGTAGACACCTAATCTTATTTCTGTCAGGGTAATCACTTAGCTACGTATTCCTTGGCTTGTGTTTATTTGAATTAAAAGCAAAGAGTTGAAAAAACATATAGCAGCAGCTCTTTGAATGTTATTACCATTGATAAAAGGAATGGTTCTCTATGAAACATGCAGGATTGTACAAGAATGACCTATCACATAGTCACAATAGTTTAGTAAGTACATCTTATATGCCAGCTACTGTCCTAAGTCTTGAGGATGGAAAGATAGGCAAAAACATGACATCAGTTATTTATTTCCATAAGTGAACTTGCATGCTAGTTGTGTATTTATATGTGTGTTTGTGAGATGTAAATAAATATCTTCATGTAAAGTAAAGATTGATTAGAAAGAATGCAACGTTACTTAGGAAGACTGTGTTTGTGGGACTAAGGGAAAATGAAAACCTGCTAGAGTAGGCCACATTCTATCATATCAGTTGAAATGGGACAGATAATGATCTAATGCAGAAATAAGCCAGTTACCCAAATGAAATTGAAATGTGTTTTGAAAGAAGCCAGGGAGGTCAGGTGATTTCCACACATTGCAGGAAGCTCTTTAATCTTTAGTCTCTACAATCTCTTACCTTAAGCATATCAACCAGTTACACTTAGTTCACTAAAACCTTTACAAAAAATATCCCCTCAAATATAAGGATGTAATTGTGTGCTTTTTTCTTGAACTCCTGACATATCCTATCATTTACATATTTGGATGTTCTAAGAGGTTGGAATAATGCTTAGACAAGGAAGATAAATGCAAAATTTTAAAAAGCTATACAGTTGAAAACTGTTCAATATCATTTTGTTGCAAATGTTTTGGCTTTTGATCATCAGCCACAGTTCCTTGAAAGCAAGATTTCTTTTTCAAAATTTTTCACTTAAATTACTAACATTCTGTTTCATATTAGTGTTTTTGTTATTCTGTAATAGCAGATTGTTGTCTGGGTAAGTGGAGATTAACGGATATGTTTCAATATGAAGGAATGATTTTGGTATTCTTTATTTGTGCTATATCCCTATATAATTTGGATATGAAAAATATATCAGAGATATTTGATGTGAAATACATTCCCTCATCAAGAGTTTACTTATTTTACTTGCATTGCTGTGCTTAAGCAAAACTTTTTATAATTTACAATAAATGATAAATTTTATCTTTTGTAATGACATCTTGGATGGCTATATTCAATCATATCAGTTGAAAAGGGACAAAGTGATCTAATGCATAAATGAGTCAGTTGCCCAAATTATTTCAGAAAAATCTTACTCAGTAGAAAATAAAAATTTCAAGTTAGTTATAGGAAGTTTATTTTGTTTCGTGCCAAAAGAAAACTAATATAATTTAAATTGACAACACCTTTATCTCCAATTTCCAATAATATCACTAATCATAGGAATTTCTGGTAAATATCATTATGAGGCAGACAACCTTCCCCAGTTTTAAATAACCACAATTTACTGAATGACATCTTCTCTCTCTCTCTCTCTCTCTGTCTCTCTGTCTCTCTCTCTCTGTCTCTCTCTCTCTCTCTCTCTCTGTCTCTCTCTCTCTCTCTGTCTCTCTCTCTCTCTCTGTCTCTCTCTGTATATATATATATATACATATATATATTTATTTTATTTTATGTATGTATGTATAAAGAGACATGTATAGAGATGATATAAATATAGATATATACATATATCTATATCTATCTATCTATATGTGGGTGTGGGTGTGGGTTTGGGTGTGTATAAAGAGAGAAAGGTATCTTACTATACTGTGACCATTTACACTAAATCTTTCCATAAAAATCTGCAACATGGTTATAACATCAAGGTTATAGTATAAAGGGAAGAAAGGTATATGAAACTTGCAGGAAATGTACTCATATGCTTTCCTTACCTTTGGAAAAATACTGTCTTTTAGAAATGAATAGGAGAGCATTTAAAGCAAAATCTCTGGACAGTTTACCAGTTGTCATCTTCCTTCCTTCCTCCCTCCCTCCCTCCCTCTCTCCTTCCCTCCCTCCCTCCCTCCCTTCCTTCCTTCCTTCATCCTTCCTTCCTTCCTTCCTTCCTTCCTTCCTTCCTTCCTTCCTTCCTTCCTTCCTTCCTTCCTTCCTTCCTTCTTTCCTTCCTTCCTGACTTCCTGACTTCCTGACTTCCTTCCTTCCTTTGCCTTAATTATTTTTTCCTCCTTCCCCTTCCACCTCCCATTCTTCTTCTTCTTCTTCTTCTTCTTCTTCTTCTTCTTCTTCTTCTTCTTCTTCTTCTTCTTCTTCTTCTTCTTCTTCTTCTTCTTCTTCTTCTTCTTCTTCTTCTTCTTCTCCTTCTTCTTCTTCTTCTTCTTCTTCTTCTTCTTCTTCTTCTTCTTCTTCTTCTTCTTCTTCTTTTTCTTCTTCATCGCCTCCTCCTTCAGTAATCTCTATTCCTCTTTGTTCTTGATAATACTCACAGTGCCTAAAGTAACAACCTTTTACCCAGTAGCCTTTTAAGGTGTATGTTTTTTAATATTATTTTATGATATGTTAAATTGTTACATTGTTATCCTGTGTTGTATTATATAACATTAGGCCACATCATATATCTTAGCAGGTTATGTTATGTTACATAAATCTGTCTTATGTAATTTTGATAAAAATGACCTGCAACACACACAGATATATATATATATATATATATATATATATATATATATGATAGTCTATGTGAGGCATATAAACACAAATGTATTCAAATATGTATATATGAATATACTTATTGAAAAGAAAATTTTATAATTAACCTTTTTCAAATTTTAAAGTATTTCTTTAAATACTAGCTACAAGTTGGAGGGCAAAAATAAAATGGAAGAAAGAACATTATGAGGCACACCCAAAAGGGCAAAGGAAAAGGAGCAACTCACCAGAATTTTTTCCAAAATCTCTTCCACCTAACTTTAAGTAATGCCCTAAAAGAAATTTTAGAGAAGAATAGCCAACAAAAGGAAAAAAAGATGAAACAATTGGATAGTCTAAGATAACTTAGAAAGTCAGGAGGAAAGGTATATCTCAAAGTGTTAAGAAAGGAGTACAATGCAGGACTCAACCCAGAAAATAAGCAGTTCTTGGGGGCAATTGAATCAGTATCAGCAGTGGCAATGTACAGACCTCTCAGCCCACATATGGTAAGGGCAGTAGATAACTGGTGAGAAGGACATTATGGGAGTCTATTTGCTGGCTCTGGATAGAGAACTCAGGGACTCCAAATGCAGTACTGGGTGATAGTAATAGTCTTAGGTTGTGATTAAAGTTTTGTGTCACATTCTGGCCCTGGGTCATAGTCCTTGGATGTGGACGTTCATTGCACACAAGAGATTGTGTTTACAGGAGAGTAGGGAGCCTATTCACAGTTCCACGGCAGAAAAGAGGTTGCTTGGTACCTCATATACCAGAGAAAATTCCAAAAGTGTAGTAAACACATTTCCCCTCATATCACACGATGTTGGAAGAATATCTATAGACATTCATAAGTAACTACGAAAACAGTTATGTAAAAACCTTAAAGATTTGGATAGTATTTACTTTATGCAGGGAGAAGAGTATAACTTTAATATAAAGTAAAACTTCAAGAAACCAGCTGGGAAAATATGCAAATGATAAAAAAAATTTTCCTGAGAATAGAAAATTACTGAGATGGAAGAAAAGATAAAAATTCAAGCTTTTAAGAAGACAACAAAGTCAAAATTATGAAATTCAACATCTTAAAGAAAAGTGGGAATTGATTTCAGATTCATAAATAATTCCTGGAAGAGCTCAAAAAATAGTCAAAAATCAGAGAAGAGAGGTAAGAGACAAATTAGGAAAATAATTGAGAGTAATGCAAGGCAATCATTAAAAAAAAAAGATTAAACAAATTGGTAAAGAAGGCAAAAAAAATCCTGAAGGAAACAATATCATAAAAAAGGATAGGCTAGATGATAAAGGAAGAAAAGAGGCACAAAATTCCACTGAATGGAAAAACCCATCTGAAAATGGAATTGGTCAAACGGAGGTACACACATTCACAAACACACACACACACACACACACACATATATATATACACAACTATCTGTATGAATTTGTGTCTCTGTGTGTATGTATGAATATAGGTATATGTATATATATACATATATATATATATTTATATACACATATAAATTCAATGTAGAGAACTCTTTGAAACATAGAATTGGACAAACAGAAAAGGAGGTACAAAAGCCCAATGAAGAAAGTGACTACTTAAAAATTAGAACTTGACAATTGGAAGTTTATTAGTCTATGAAAAATCAAGAAACAATAAAACAGGAGCGGCCAGGTGGCTCAGCGAGTAAGAGCACCGGCTCCAGTGTTGGGATGACCTGGGGATCAAATCTGGGCTCTGATACTTAACACCACACCACGAAATAACTGGCCATGTAACCTTGAACCAAGTTACTTAACCCTGATTGCTTTAAAAAAAAATCAATAAAACAAACTCAAAATAATGAAATCTAGAAGAAAATATGAAATATTTCATTGAAAAAGCAACAAACAAATTGAAGAGATAATTTAAGAATTATTGGACTACCCGAATATCATTATTAAAAAAAGCCTAGACTTCATATTTCAAGAAATTATTTAGAGAAACTGCCCTGATATCCTAGAAACAGAGGGTAAAATAGAAATTAAGAAGGATCCACCCATTACTTCATTAAAAAGACACCAAAATTAAAATTACCAGGAATATTATACCCAAGTCTCAAATCTCCTAATAGCTAGATGGAACAGTGAGTAGAGTGCTGGATTTGGAGTCAGAAGGACCTGAGTTCAAATCCAGACAGAGTCACTGACTAGCTATTTGTTCCTAGGTAAGTCACTCGAACTTATTGACTTCAATTTCCTCATTAGTGTAATGTGCTGGAAGAAAAAAAGATGACAAATCACTACAGTATCTTTGCCAAAGTACAGGGGTCACAATAATTTGTACATGTCTGAAAAAAAAACCCAAGAACAAAATATTTTACAAAATCCAGAGATCTCATATGAAGGAGAAAATACTTCATGCCACCAAAAGAAAAAACAATAGAATATAACAGACTTGCAGTAAGGAAAAAAAGATATTTAATAGCATTTACATTTAGGGATTGAGGGGGCGGGGAAAGAGAGGTGTAATATGATGTTCCAAAGAGTAAAGGATCTAGCATTACAACCAGAATCACTTGTAAATTTCTTCAGTGGGGAAAATATATATTTAATGAAATTAAAGACATTCAAGCATTGCTTATGAAAAGACCAGAACTGGGGGCAAAATTGTATTTTTAATACAAGATTCAAGAGAAGCATAAAAAGGTAAGGGGTAAATAAATCAAAAGGGATTCAACAAAGTTAAATGGCTTACATTCATACATGGGAAGAACATACTTTTAACTCAACAAATTTGTCATTATTAGCGTACTTACAAGCAGTATACAAAAAAGAAGTCATGGGCATGAGTTGACTAAGATGGGATAATATTAGAAAAATAAAGGGTGGGAAAGAGGGATGCACTGGGAGAAAGAGGAGAAATAGAATGGGTTAATTTTCTCACCCAAAAGTGGTACAAAAGAATTTTTTACAGTGATAGAGCACACAATTAGTAGGCAATGTTAAATCTTATTCTCATCTAACTTGAATGAAATAAAGAATAGCATACACACTGGGCTGGGTATAGATGTTTATATAACCTTAATTAGAGGAAGGAAGGGGTATCAGAGAAGGGTGAATGATAAACGGCTAAGAGTGTTTGAGGAATGGAGAGAGAAAGAGAGAGAGAGAGAGAGAGAGAGAGAGAGAGAGAGAGAGAGAG
>NW_027185697.1:4155200-4167670 GCF_028583685.1 Petaurus breviceps papuanus | reverse complement strand
GAAGAAGAAGAAGAAGGAAGAAGCAGGGGGAAGAAGCAGGGGGAAGGAGGAGGAAGGGTAGAAGGAGAAGGATAAACAGAAAAAGGAGAAAAGGAAGCAGAAGCAGCAGCAGAAGAAGTAGTAGTAATAGTAGTAGTCATAATAGTCATAGTAGTAGTAATAGTAGTAGTTAAGGAAGACAGTAGAATTTTAGCAAAATTTGATGTGTTAGAGCTCTGGAAAAAAACTGAATGGGCATAGAAATAAAAATATCTTTTCTTAACAGTACATGGTACCTACACAAAAATTAACCAAGTAGTAGAGCATCAAAACTTCACAATAAAATGCAGAGAGGTAGAAATATTAAATGCATCTTTTTCATATCAAGTTGCAATGAAAAAAAAATGTGTAGTAAAGGGCCATTGGAAAAAATATGCTAAAATCTAGTTGGAATCTAAATAATATATCCCTAATCACTGAGGGGGGTAAAACACCAAATAGTGGAAACAGTCAATTTCATCAAAGAGGACAAAAGTGAGACAACATACTAAAACATAGCATGCAGCCAAAACATTTCTTATTGGAAATTAGATTACATCTAAATTTTTACATGAATAATTTAAAGAAAGAGGAGATCAATGACTTGGTCATGCAACTAGAAAAGCTAGAAAAAAGAATACATTAGAAATTTCCAATTAAATACAAAATTAGAAATTCAGAAAACTGAAACAGAGATTAATAAAACTGAAATAAAGAAAACTATTAGATTCAAAAAACTAAAAGCTGTTTTTTTTTAAAACAACAACGATAAAATAGACAAACGTGTGTTTATTTGATTTAAAGAAAATTGCCAATATAAGAGGGAAAAGTGTAAATTTGCCATCGGTGAATAGGAAATTAAAGCAATAATAAGGAGCTATTTTGCCCAACTATACAAATATAAATCTGACATCTAAGTGAAATTGATGAATATTTACAAAAAAAAGTATATAAGTTGCCCAGATTAACAGAAGAGGAAATAAAATGCTTAAAGAAACCCACTTCAGAAAAAAATAAACAAGCCATCAATGAATTCCCTAAGTAAAATCTCGAGTACCGGATGGATTTAGAAGTGATTTTATGAACAAAGAAAAATTAAACACAATGCTGTATAAACTATTTGAAAACATAGACAAAGAAGGAGTCCTACAAAATTCCCGCTATGACACAAATATTGTGCCAACAACTAAACAAGGAAACGCCAAAACAAACAAAGAAAATTATAGACTAACTTCACCAATGAATCTTGATGCAAAATTAATTAATTAATTAATTAATTAATTGAGTGAATAAATAAATGGGTGAATGAATGAATAAATAAATAAATAAATGAAGTGTTAAGAAAGAGATTACTACACTTTATTATGAGGATGATTCAAGATGACCAGATGGTATTGATACCAAAAATTCAGGGCTTTTCAATATTAGGAAAATTATTAGCATAATTGATCATATAAAAACCAAAGACAAAAAACCCAATTATCATCAAGCAAAGCAAAACAAATCCCAATAAATGCAGAAAAAGCCTTTTGCCTTTCTGTTCTTCCTCTCCATTGCAACCATTTTCCCTTTCCACTTCTATATGAGATAGTTTACCCCCATCCTGTCTCTCCCCATCTCCTGTCATTATATTCTTCCCTCACCTCTTAATTTCACCTTTTAAGTATCATCCCTTCATATTAAATTGGTCCTGTGCCCCCTATCTATGTATACCTGTGGACATATATGCACACATTCAAATATATATTCATATACCCTTCTATACACATACAGACACAAACACACACACATATGTGTGTGTATATATATATATTCCCTTCAGCTATTCTCATACTGAGAAAAGTTTCATCAGTTACAATTATCAGTTTTCCTTGTAGGGATGGTAAATAGTTCAACTTTAATAAGTTCCTTATGATTTCAGGTCAGTGGTTTTTCCAATGATATATTTCACACTGCTTTCTATTTTTTTTCATTTGCTTGGATCTATTTTATTGTATCTTGATTTCTCTTAAAGCCATTAGTTTCCATTTGCTCCAATCTAATTTTGAAGGAATTATTCTTTTCAGTGATTTTTTGAAATTCCTTTTCCATCTGTCGAATTCAATTTTTATAGGGTTTTTTTCTACTCATTGGCTTTTTGGACCTCTTTTGCCATTTGAGTTACTTTATGTTTTAAGATGTTATCTTCTTCCATATTTTTGAGTCTCCCTTAGCAGGCTTTTGACTTGTTTTTCATGATTTTCTTGCATCCTTCTCATTTCTCTTCCCATTTTTTCCTCCATTTCTCTAACTTGATTTTCAAAATCATTCATGAACTCCTCCTTGGCCTGTGATCAATTTATATTATTTTTTGAAATCTTTTGATGCAGTAGTTGTGACTTTGTTGTCGTCTTCTGGTTCCATGATTTGATCTTTTCAGTCCCCCCAAAAAAGGATTATATGATCTAGTAGTGCCTCCTCTGTTTGCTCATCTTTCCATACAATTACTTGGCCTTTGAGCTCTTTGCCAGTGTAGGATTCTGCTTCCAGAGTGGATAGAGCTGTTTCCCAAATTATTTGGATTTTCACAGATGCCAGAGCTCTGAGTATGTGGCCCTCTCTACAGCCACCACAACCTCTGGCAGCTAGCATTGTTAACTCTAAGACCAACCCTCCCCCCCCAAGACTGCAATTCAGATCCAAGCAGGTCAAAGCAAGAGTAATTACCCTGTGAATGGTTGCTTAGTCCCCCTATGATCTGTAGGCCAGGAGCTCCAGAGGCAGCCATGGAACAGTAGTTGCAGCTTCCGTACCTCTGCCACCTCTTGCCAGAGAGGCAGGGGCCAAAATGTGCTCTTCTCCACCCAGTTCCAACAGAGTTCACCACTGGCCTTTTTCTTCCTATTTTGTGTTTATGGGTTGAGAGGTCTGGAAACCACCACAGGTGCCTATGATTCACGCTCCTGAAGTCTGCTCTGACTGGTCTGTGCTGCTGGTCAGGGTTATCCCAGATGTGGTCCCAGAGGGCTCATGTGTGTGACTGAGCTCAACTTCTTGCTCGATGCCATAGACCCTTCCTGTTGACCTGCATGCTGCCATCAGTCGGAGATTTGTTTATCTCTGTCACTTTGTGTGTTCTTCAGCTTTAAAATTTGTTTAGAGTCATATTTAACAGGTATTGGAGGTGGTTGGAGTGTGAGCACAGACCAGTTAGTTCCTGCTTTTACTCCACTATCTTCGCTCTGCTCCCAGGATCTGCTAGTTTCTAAAGAGGCATCTTCCAGTTCAGTGCCCATCATCTCATAATGCTAGTCTTCAGAAAAAAAGGAAAAAAAAGGATTATCATAACAACAATATATAAAAATTACTTTGAAGTGAGTCTATTTGGTATACTGATGCTTTTTTTAAAGTTTCACATGAATGTAATTTTAATTCCTGATATTAAAATCAAATTCTTCTATTTGTACAACATTTTTGTACTATGGTTGATATGATTATTCTAAAATGTATAAAACTATAAAAGATTACTATATACAATCACATCTCTTCATTTATTTTTGCCTTATCTCTGATATTATGAGGTGAATTTAAACATCTCTTAAAATTTAGGTAAATATAGTAGATTGGACTGTAGTACATGATTAAGTTAAATACACAGATGTGTTTACCCAGTGATTTGAAAAAGAGAACAAATTCTTTCCATTAAGTATTTTAAAGGTCTTAATGGGATAGAAATGTTTGCTTTGTTGTGTTTGTCCCCAGAAGGCAAAACTTAATATAATAGTTGGAAGTAGGTATGAGGCAAATTTTTCAATGATAGAAGAATGAAAAAATAAACAAAGCAAATCATTTCTCATTACTATTACTAACCCAAAATATATGGGGATGCTTCAAGAGGTGGATCTGTAGAGATCTCAAAAAGAGTTTAGAAAACTGTTTATTGTATTTCTTATGGTTATAATTATTTTCTTGTATGGTTTGAATGATAGGAATCCTGATATTCCTCCCAGTTGTCTAGCTTAATGATTAATATATATTGTGTTTTCCCCCAAAAAAAATTCTCATACATGGACTTACAACTACTTGGAAATACATACTAGTCGAACCACATGATTTTACAGTCAACAGTCAACTAAACAGTGATAAAAAAAATAAATAAATAAAACCCATTATTTTATAGAGAACAAAATTGAAAGCAGCACTGATTATTTATAAAACATTTAATCTTTTGAAAACAAATGTATACATGTATTTCAATTGATTGATACAATAATCTAGAGGTAGTACTACATGTGTTATCACTCCTATTCCATAAGTATAAAAAGTGAGAATTGAATAGATTATATTACTTAAGTGTTGTCACATAGGTAGAGATAATATTAGGGATTCAAATCCAATCTCTCTGCTTGCCATATTCAAACCTCTTTCTTCTATATCAGACTACTGCCAAAGAGAAAAGACCCCAAATTTGTATACTATTTATAACAATGTTAATTTAAATGAAATAATAATATTCCATTGCATAAAATGAGAAATATGATGAATTTGAGAAATCTTGGCAAAGCATGAACTAATGGAAATAAGATGAAAAACAATCAAAGGAATAGACAATGATGATAAGAATGTTAAAGAAAATTATATAGAAAGTCAACAATAGGGTCAGCCATGTGATGCAGTGAGTAAGAGAGATGGCCCTGGCATCGGGAGACCCGGGATCGGTTCTGGCCTCAGATACTTGGCACCCACACAAAAAATAACTGGCCATGTAACTTTGAGGAAGTTACTTAATCCCAATTGCTTTATAAAAAAAAGAAAGTCAACAATAGTAAATTTCATAATCAAGGTTGGTCCTGACAAACAGATGATGAAATATACTTTACTTATAGTTTTAGTTGTAGAAGCAATATGGGTAAAGAGTCTTTTTGGTAAGATTAAAGACCTAACTTTTGGGGATAAGAATTCATTATTTGATTAAAAAACAACTGTTGAGAGAGAAGAGATTGGGCATAGAACAATAACTGACACCATATATCATGTTGGAATCAAAATTGAAACATGACTTAGATATGAGAGATGTTACCACAAAAAACTGAAGAACCTAAAGCATATTATTTATAAGATATGATTAAGTGAACAATTCATAAATAAACAAGAGACAGAGATCAGTTTTAAGTATAAAAGATAATTTTGATTAGATTCTTTAAAATCTTTTTGCATAAATAAATCAAATGTAGCTGAGATAAGAAGAGAAGCAGAAAATTAGGTAAAATTTTATAGACAGTTTTTCAGATAAAAGTCTCATATCTCAAGTATATATATAGAACATTGTCAACTTTATAAGAATACAAGTCATTCCCCAGTTGATGGATGGTTGGGACATGTGAACAGTCACTTTTCCAATGAAGAAATCCAACCAATTTATGGTCATATGAAAGAATGTTCTAAATCATTATTGATCAGGGAGATGGAAATTTTAAAAAGCAGAGATATCATTTTGTACCCATCAGATTGGCTAAAATGATTGAAGGGGAAAGTGATGTATGTTGGAGGGAATATGGAAAAATTGGAACCCAATTTCACTGCTGAGTGGAAGTGTGGACTGGTTCAAGCATTTAGGATGATGTTCTAGAATTATGCCCAGAGAATTATTAAATTGTGTCTGCCCCTTTTCCCAGGAGTTCAGTGCTGATTTTATTTCCAAGGATGATTAGGGAAAAGGCAAAAGGATTTCTATGCTCTAAGATATTTATGTCAGCTCTGTTTGTGACAGCAGGGAGCTAGATGTTGGACCATACCCATTGGTTGGGGAATGACTGAATGGCTTGTGGTATGTGGTCATGAAAAATGCTACTATGATGTATGAGTTGAGGTGTTCAATGGCTTTAGAGAAACACAGAGATACTTGCACAAAATAATGAATAACAAAATGAGCAGAACCAGGAGAATCTTTCAAAGAGTAACAGCAATGTTGTTTTAAGAACAACTTTGAGTGACTAAATCATTTTGATTTTTACAAATATCAATATTAATTACAAAGGTCCTATAAAGGAAGATGTTATCTGTATCCAGACAAGAATCTGAAGAATAAAGTGTGTGTAGAATGATTTTACATACATATATATATATATATGTGTGTGTGTGTGTGTGTGTGTGTATTTGTGTCCAATAATAACCATCTGTAGGACAGAAGGAAGGGAAGAAAAAGAAGGAAAAATGTTACATGTTAAATTTATTATATATTTAAAAGGAAAAACAAATTGTACTTATTAGATTTGCAATTTCATGTGTAATCATCTTGATTTTTAAAATTCTGATTTGTTGTAGAAATGCTAGATTTATTTCTCAAGAACTAAAAAATGAAAAAGGAATGATTTTATTTTTCAAGAGAGTTTTGTTTTAATTGCTATTCTCTTTAGATAAGATGGCTCTATGTGAGGAATTATGTAAAGGTGGTGCTAGGAAACTCTATATAATACAGATACTATGACTTTAAAAAGAGAGATAGACACACAGTGTGACAGTAATCAAAAGTCATCTACCTTGCTCTAGTAGTAATAAAGACCTCAGTTCAAGTACTTCCATCAAATCATAATTAATATAAAATCTTAAGTTAATCAATTATATTCAATTTCCCATAAATTAAGTTCTAAAATTACATAAACAAAAATAAGAACTATTGCTGAAATTTAACAATGAAGAAAGGAATGAAGTAACGAAAGGATGAAGAAAGAAAGACAGAAAGGGAGAAGAAAGAAGGAAGGAAAAAGGGAGGGAGGTAAGGAAGGAATAAAGGAAAGGAAGCAGGGAAGAGGAGATAAAAGATAGAAAGGAATTATGGAGGGAAGAAAGTAAAGAAGATGATAATTAGACATTTCAAGAAGAGGCAGAGCTAAACTCTACTCCCAAGACTTCTAGCCTAATATCTTGCTGTTGTTTTGTTACTCTCCCTGGTACTCTCTACCAGTATTTTCTAGCCTCTGTCCATTAAAAGTATGCAGTTAGCCTAACCCCTCTCTGTCTCTCTGTCTCTGTCTCTTTCTCTGTCTGTCTCTGCCTCCGTTTCTGTCTCTGTCTCTATTTCTATCTGTCTCTGTTTCTATCTGTCTGTGTCTCTGCCTGTCTCTCTCTCTGCCTGTCTCTCTCTCTCTCTCTCTCTCTCTCTCTGTCTGTCTCTGTCTCTGTCTCTCTGTCTCTGTCTCTATCTCTCTCTCTGTCTCTGTCTCTGTCTGTCTGTCTGTCTGTCTGTCTGTCTCTCTCTCTCTCTCTCTCTCTCTGTCTCTCTCTGTCTCTGTCTCTCTCTCTCAGTCTCTCATTACCATTGGTTAGAATATTGAAACATGTCAGAGGTCCACAGTTTCATAAGTACTTGTTTTTCCCCTCCCCAACCACACATTTTTAAAACTTTCTTGTCATTGAGTTGGTATAGTTTGAATTAAAATTAAATACATATATGTATGTGTATATATGTGTATGTATGTATGTATGTATATATGTACTCCTGCAGACAATCTAATTATGAAACACTATGAATTTAGCCACACATCCTTGAATGATACATGTTATATTTCTCACTGAGTCTATACTCAGTATTTTAAAATTGGTACGACTTTTTAGGACTTGCCATTGAAAAGTATAAAATTCAAGAAAACAGGGTCTCCTCACCTCAGTTATCAAGGAAAAATGTTCCAAATTTCTAGGATTGCACTAAATTTATGTGGGTGATGAAAACTTTGTTTCTGGACACTTTTATCATCTGCTTATAGCCATTAGAGAATAAGATAATTCTAAATCCCTAGCATGGACTCATATTGACTGTTGAAAATTTCAATTACAATGAAAAATGAAATTTAAAAATATGAAATAGACACAATTATCAAGTAACAGTGATCACTTTTAATATAAATTATATCTAGTAAGGGCTAAATAAATGATTACTTTATCCAAATGGATTAAATTAAATCATTTAATGTATGCTCCATTGATCAGAGCTTAAACATTGCCATGCCAATTCCAATTTGATTGCTTTCCAATTTTTGCTCTATTGCCATGAATTTGCCTACATCATTATATACTATCAATAAAAAATTGAAATATTTGTCTACTAACTATTTTGTTTGGCTCAGCAAGACTAGGGTGTTGGATTTACTTTTTCACCCCATGATTGAATTGAGCATTTGTTTTGACCTGCTGTACACCCAGTTATTAAATATATGTCCCTAGATTACAAGAACCAAATCTGTTTTTCTTTGTATGATGTCTAGGAGAGCACTATGCACTTGAGGGTCATTCTAACAATATGGTTTCTTTCCCTTCACATTGTAGAACTCTCTCTGACACATTTTAATGTCCTATTCAAAGGTAATATAATGTTCTAAGCAACATATGGTTGTGTTTTCAATGTGGAAATGAATTTCCATTAAATTATCTTCTGACTGAGAGAACTAGGAATCAAAAATTCTATATTGCATTTTGCAATGTTGACTGCTGCCATTGTAGGTATTTTGCAAAGTACTTGTGAATGAAATGAATGAAGCTTAAGCAGCATATTCATTTGAAGTTTTCAATATAAAGGTCAAACTTCATTTTCTACACAAGTTTTTACAGGACAATTATATTAGTGCCTGTTCTTCAATCTAAAGGAAACTCAGGGCATCTTAAACTTTCATAAGATACTTGTATAGTATAATCAATTCAGAGAAATTGAGAGTTTGACAGGACCATGGAGATCATGCAACCCAATAGTTTACACAGTTCAGGAAACAAGCATCCTTGGTCAAATAGCATTATTAGATTTTCATCATAAAGAGATCAAGGGAAAATGAAAAGTACCAATATGTATAAAAATATTTATAAAACTTTATTTTGTTGTGGCAAATTGGAAATTGAGAAGATTCTTATCAATTGAGATATGACTGGAAAAGTTTTAGCATATTATTATTATTATTAAATACCACCATGCCATAAGAAGTGGTGAAAGAAATGGTTTCAGAAAAAACTTGGGAGACTTAAGTGAAATTGATACCGAATGAAGTAAGTAGAATCAGCAGAACATTTACACAGTGATGGCAATATTGATAATGATCAACTGTGATTGTCAGTTATTCTGATCAATATAAGGATCCAAGATAATTCTTAAGGTCTGATAATGAATTCTATCTACCTTGAGAGAGAAATAATAAATCCTACATACAAATTGGTTTTTTTTCCACTTTGTTTTTTTTTATTTCTAGACATGACTAATATGGAAATATGTTTTACATGATTACACAGGTATAAAAGATATAATATTGTTTGACTTCTCATTGGGTGGGTAAAGGGTTGGAGGGAGAAAATTTGAAACTAAAATCTTTTTTAAAGGTTAATATATATATTAAATAATAAAAACGCCAAAGAATGAATCGAGTTGAGAGTAGAAATAACAAATAATATAATGGAAAAAGAAATGTTATGTTATAACAGACATATAATCATTGCTAGATTTGATTCATTACTGAATAAAGAATCATTGAAAATTATGACAAATTACTTGTTAAGGTAAATATCAAAGTTTTTACAAACCACAGTGAAAGGAAAAAAAATAACCAAAGAAATATTATGACATGTATTTATGCCAACTCCTTCTTAATATGTTTAAATAAGTAAATGATTTTAAAGATATGACTTCAGTGGAAGAAATATAGAAGCACAAATCACAGGAACTCCATAGAGAGAAGTTTTATTTATGAAAACTGATTACTATGACAAAATGACCTAAAGAATATTAACAGACACAGTAGAAAACAAATACATGTTCGTTGTTGCTTAGCTGTTTTTCAGTCATTTATTTTCAACTTTTTGTGAAAATTTCTATTGAGTTTTTCTTGGCACAGATGCAACAGTAGTTAACCATTTCCTTCTTTAGCTCATTTTAGACATAAGGAAACTGAGGAACACAAAGTTAAGTGACTTTCTCTAGTAAGTGTCTGAGACCAGATTTTAACTCAGGTAAAGGAGTCTTTCTGACTCTTGCTCTGAAAATCACACTGTGCCACTTGACCTACTTCCCAAATAAGATATGGCAGCTATGGGGAATAAACAGAATAGAAAGTTAACTTATTTTATAAATATTACAGAAAAAGGTGGTAAAAGATTATGAAAAACTGTTTCAAAAAGTAAAAAGTGCAGTAGAAGACAAAACCAAATTGAAAAATTAAGTTAAGCAAAGTACCATTTAAACCAAATCATCCATAGGACATTTAAGAACAAAAATGTAAGCAAACAATCAGAAAATGTGGAGAAGAAAATTTTAAACAACCACCTTTCCCCCTAATAACCCACTTGTATATTCTCTATCAAGAAAACAGAAACCAACATGTTTTGTCTCTAATATTAAAATAGAAGGTATTATCATAGAGTAAGATATGATTCTAAAGAGAACAAAGGCAGAAGATCAGTACCAAAAATGATAATGGGGAGATAGATGGATTGATTTCCAAGGATTCTGAATGTAGAGATATAAATGCAGTGTGTGTGAATGTGTGTGTGTTGTGTGTTTTATCTGATGCCTTAATTGCAAAACAAGAAAAGAAAAAAAAATCATTCTCTACACATATTTTACAAATATGTAGCTAAGACAATGATTTGTATATTAAGAAAGACGTCCTCCTTGAAGTTTTAAGTAAAGAGGATGAAAGGTTTTCACAAGTGATATTGAAAAGTAGACTACATTTTCCCCCATATTGCAAATTACTAAAAGATACAGAAAATAAAAGATCTTTTAAAAAATACCATTAAAATGAACATTTCATTTGAAATGCTAGAACAATGTAAACCTTAAAGTATTTCCCTCAAATAATATCTCTCATTTATATATATATATCAAAGCAAATTACATTCATTAAAATATATAGACATACTTTAAACATTTCGGTGGCACTTGGAACAGAAATATCAAAGAAAGAAATAAACAGTCATAGACAGGTGCTTGCAAAATGTTTTCACCATTGTCATAGAGGAGATCCATAAGAGTCAAAATTGAAGAAAGCTCTCAATGATGGTTAATTCTTCTGGTTTATTTTGTTTACAAATGGCATTGATCTTCTTTCATCAGTCCTTAGAAGATTATATTAAAATGTCTATCTGGCATTAATATTTGCCTACTGTTTTTTTTTATCATTTTCAACAATTAGGGCATATGAAGATTGATGGAAGGACCAAGGCATCCTTACCCTGTTGAAATTAAAATTTAATGTGGACATAATACTTAATATTGTTCTGCTTTAAATTTTGAGTCCTATACATTTGGAAATTCTTAGAAACATATAATCAAAAGGTTTTTAATTCAGAAAATTCCTTAAAATAAATCAAAGTGAAATTGATTGAGTTTTAGAGTATCCCAGTTTAAGCCGAAGAAAGAAAGCACTGTTAGGTTTATGAGGTTAGTTGTTTTCTATACAATCTGACATGACACCCTGAAAGATATTCAATCAACTCAAATGAAGCAAGAATTATAGATTTAAAACTAAAAGGAATAGTTGCCAGCTGTTCTATACCACTTGTAATGCTGATAAAGAAAATAAGACTGATGGCATATAAATGACATTTCATTTTTTGAAAAATGGTCTTCTGACTTCAGATACAGTGGTTTTTTCTGTGATAGCAAAAATTGCCACTTTAACCCCATCTATATGAATGTTTGCCCTATTGGTTCACATCCTAACATATGTGAGCCATTCCAATATCTATGAACTTTACTTCTGTTCTCCCATCAACATTCCTCAGTGGTAAAATTATCATTTTAGAAGACCTTTGTGCTTTATTGTATACAAGACAAATATCAATTAATGCATAATATTATCTATTGATCATTTAGCTCTAAGACCTTGTCTTGATTTTTCTTATATTTTCTTAATAGCATTCTTTATTAGAGAGTTTTTCTCAATAATTCTTCATTTATTCAACTTAAATACAATATACATCTCTACATTACACTTTGACTGAGATTTAATTCTCCGTGAACAATAAGGTTTAATGGTTCATGTCTATATAAATAGAAAATAAGTGAAAATACAAATATAAAATATTTTAAGGATATTTGAATTATTCAAATTAACTTTTGTTCTGGAAAAAAGTTGGTATTGTATACACATGTGTGTTCATGTGTATGCACACACATGTGCATAGGTGTATATACTGTTTTTGTATTCCGGAATATGTATGAATATGTGTGTATGTGTATGTATGTACTCCAGAATTCATATGCATAGACATATGTATGTATATAACACCCCCTTCTTTCAAGTTTATACTCTTGCTGAGAGAGACAGCATATATGTATATTATACACAAAATACCAACAAGATAGTTTTTGTGGAGCAGTCAA
Source organism: Petaurus breviceps papuanus (assembly GCF_028583685.1). Classification (NCBI taxonomy): domain Eukaryota; kingdom Metazoa; phylum Chordata; class Mammalia; order Diprotodontia; family Petauridae; genus Petaurus; species Petaurus breviceps. The sequence goes on along the minus strand of NW_027185697.1, from coordinate 4,155,312 downwards.
TAGTATCTTTGTGAATTTTATGCATCCTCATGAAAAAAAATTGATGGTAAGAAAGAGAAAGAAACAAAGGAAGGAAGGAAGGAAGGAAGGAAGGAAGGAAGGAAGGAAGGAA
>NW_027185697.1:4130529-4155100 GCF_028583685.1 Petaurus breviceps papuanus | reverse complement strand
AAGGAAGGAAGGAAGGAAGGAAGGAAGGAAGGAAGGAAGGAAGGAAGCAAAGGGCTTGAATTGAGCCTTGCAGAAAACCAAAGAGTGTGAAAGGCAGAAATGAAAGGGAAGTGCATCCCTTGCATAGTGATCTTTCAATACAAAACAATGGAGATGGATCGTGTCAGTTTGAAGTATGTGAGATGAAGGAAAGAGAATCTGGAAAAACTCATTTTAACAAAGACTTTTCCAATCCTGAAACACTCAAGGGCCTGACTTGATCCTCTACTTGATCCTCTACTGTTCTATGTGAGGATGAAATCAAAGTGGTATTCACACTACATTTACAATTCACAAAGTCTGTCCTGATGACTTGCTGGGCATCTCCCAAGATCACCTTAATAGGAAAGGAGCAACTTGATTTGTCAACATGGTTATTCAAAAACAAATGGCTCAAGCTCCTTAGTTAAGTCCTTTAACTGTACATTCCAAATCTGGAAAGTGGAGATTGGAGACAGAGTAGAGCTTAATTAATTTAAAAAATAAGCCTTGGCAGATGCCAAATATTATTAAAATATCCCTAAAGAAGGAATAGGATGTATTGCCCAGTGTGGCAAACATGTCTTACTTATCATTACATTAATTTTCATTGCAAAGGACTGGAAAAGCTCTCTGAGACAGCTATTGTGGGAAAATAGAGGCAGTAAGGACAGGGTGTAGGACAAGACACAGGAAAGACTTTTTTATAGACATTTCTTTTTTACTTATTTTTCACTTGGGGTCAGATGTAAAGAGTTGGATTCAGCAAGCACAGTGAGGTGGGTCCTCTTATAAGGAAAGAGCTTTCACTAAGAGATGCTGCTAGTGAAAAAAAAAAAAGTCAGGCAGAAAACCAGTATTTAAGTTACATATATCTAATATTGAAGATTTGGATGTGTATCATCAACTCTGACCAAATGATAATACCTATAAAACATATTGATCCTTATTTGTATAATATAAAGATTTCACAGTTGTTTGAATAACTTAGATTTAATATTTTTTGAATTCGCAAAATTTATTTCTATATGTACAAATAGAAAAATAATACGCATATATTTATTTTGTTTATTATAGGTTAATATTTTGTGAAATAAAATATATGTATATACCAACACAAATATATTATGGCTGACGGTAGATGGCAGATTAAGAAAGAGACAGACAGATAGATAATAGATTCCTGATTTTTAATTGGTATAAAACTTATCAAGGAGGAAATTTCCTTTGCTCATAAAGATAGGTACCTTCAAAGAAACTTAAAATCCTATTTAGTTTCCTGGAGTACTGTGAAGTTAATTGTTTTGATCAAAAAAATTATAATCAGTTTGTATTAGTGGTGTGGCTTGAATCCAGGGATCCATAGCTCTAAGTATTGGTATTTATTTTTTCCCCAAATTCATCTCATATATGTGTTACTGTACAGATTTGGTTTAGTTTTTTAGAAAAATCAATTAAACTCAGAAGATCCCCAAACCCCCTTGCAGAAGATCCGGTACATGACATCCCCTGGCTGTTATTAATAAAATTCCAAAATGTGGTTGTCATGGAAACAGCAAGATGACTTTTTGTGAGACTTCTATTTGCTCACATTGACATAATGGAGCCATTCCTCTGCATTTTAAATTCCTTTGGCCCTGGAGTAACTCTTGCTTTTCTTAATCAGAGACCGTGGCTAGGGAATCTCACTAAATTCCTTTCAAATACATAAAGAGAGATAACATTATTAAATCCACAAATCAACAAGCATTTCTTAAACATCTACTAGGTACCAGGAACTTTACTAAATATTGAGTATCCAATCCAAGAGAAAAAAAAAAAGAGATCCTGCCTTCAAGGAGGTCCCAGTCTGATCTTTGAAACAAAAAGCAAAAAATAATGTATAAAACAGACTTATACAAGAAATCAGGGCTAATCCTAGAAGGAAGACACTAGCATTAAAAGGAATTATAAAACAGTTTCTTTCAGAAGGTAAGATTTTAGCTGATATTTGAATGAATGCTGGGAAATAAAATTACAATAAAAATGACCAGTGAAAATGTCTGGAGTCATGAGATAGAGTGCCTTGTAGAAGAAACAGCAAGAAGGCTAGTGTCACTAGATTTGCTATGTTTTGGGGGAGAGTGAAGTAAAAGGACTGGAATGGTAAGACAATGCTAGGCTAAGAAATGTTTTAAAAACTCTATGAGTGATTTTATATTTGATCCTGGATTAATAGGGGAGGCACTAAATCCATTGAGTGGGTAGATGGAGGGTCTTGTGACAAAATTAGACTTATCCTTTAGGAAGACCACATTGAAAATCAAGTGGAGAATTGACTGAAGAGGGAAGAGAATTGAGAGAAGGGAGATCAAGCAGCAGGTAATTGCAAAAGTTCAGGAATTAGATGATAAGAGCTTATATCAGGTTTGTATTGTCAGAAAAGATTATTTGGTATATATGAGAGATATTACAAAGGTAGAATTGATAATACTTGACAATGAATTGGAAATTGAATAGAGAGATAAATGAAAGATGGTCACTAGTTTTCAGCTGACTGAATGGGAGGAAGGAGCTGCTCTCAAAGGTAATTGTGAAATTATGAAAAGAGGGAGTTTTAAAAGGAAAATAATAAGCTCAGTTTTGGTCATACTGAATTTAAGAATTTTAGGGACTTTCTGTTCAGACTGTTTCATAAACTATTGGATATGGAATACCTATTAGGTCAGGAATGATTGTAGGGTGGGATAAATATATATGACAAATATCTGAATACCTTTGATAAGTGAATCCATGAGAATAAATAAGGTCACCAAGAAAAATAACAGAGGGAAAAGATAAGAGGACTGAGGAGAGAACCTTAGGAGAAGAGATAGAGAATTATTGGCCATTGTCTATATAAAGAGCCATTAAAAGAGACTGAGGAATTGTTAGTCATGTAGTAGAACTGAGAAAGAAGTCTCATCAAAACCTAGAGAGAAGATAATACCAAGATAAAAAGAATGATTGATCTTCTCAAGGCTGAAGAAAAGTCAAGAAAGATGTGGTCTTAGAAGAAATCCTTTTAGATTTGGAAATTTAAACCCATTGGGGACTTTGGAAAGATTAGTTTCAGTTATATGGTGAAATCAGAATTCAGACTAAAAGGTGACAGAAAGACTGTGAAAAGAAGGGAAGTGGAGACATCTATTATAAGCAGCCTTCTCAAAGAGTTTGTCAACATAGGGGAAGAAAGGTATAGCAAAATGGCAATTTGTTTGTTTCTGAGAGACATAGGGGTCCTTGTAATCAGTTGGGAAGAACTCAAAATGCTGGAATAGAAAGATGATTACAGATATAAAAAGGGTGATAGAGGGTACAGTCTGCTGAAGGAGATGGCATAGAGAAGAATGGTGGTGTATGGAGAGGGTCTTTCCTTGAAAAGGATCACCACTTTGTGCAAGAAAAAAGAAAGGAGAGACTGTCGAAGAAAGCATCTGAGTAATGTCGGAAATTTTATTAGAGAAAATTATTCATAAATATCTTCCATTTTTTCAATGAAAGATGGGTCAATATGATGTGGACTTAAGACTCCTGGTTCTGGAATTTAAGTGTTAGAGGATTATGGAATGATAGATTTAAAGCTAGAAGAGTACTTAGATAGGTCATTTACACCAAGCTGTTAACTTGTACTAAAGAGGAAACTAAAGCCCAGAAGTGAAGTGAGTTGGCCAATATTACAGAGGGGAGAAGTAGCAGAACTTAGTTTTGAACACAGGGCTTCTGCCTTGTATACATTTTTTTTTCCTATACCACAAGCTGAGTGACATGCTTGGGGTGGGAGGCTGATTAAAGTTTTCCTTCTTGCATTCCCCAAAATAACTCATTCTGCATCTGTCATCCAGCACTTTGTCTGTCTAAATGTTGTTGAAATTACACATTTCTATTTTGAGAGTGCACTTCCTTCTGGGTAATGAGTCCCATGAGTTTATTACCTGCTATGACAGTATAAATTTCTATCTTTGTCCTAAACTCACTTCATCAAAATCAAAATGGTTTCCGCCTAGTCCCTGTGTAAAGGGGTTTAGTAATGATCAGGATGACCACCTCTCAGGCTCCACTGAAGAGGTCACAACCCATATATCACCCTTGGGATGACAGCTTCTGGGAGTTAGAAGCCATATTATTTTTCTCTAACCTCACTTGACAGAGCATGAAAAATAGGTCAAAGGGAAGTGTTACTTGTTCCGAGGTCATACAACAGTTAATGAAAGAGTTGGAATTTGAATCGTGGTCTTTTAATTTCAAAACTAGTTTTCTTTTTCCTTTTCATTCTTTATTGAATAATAATAATTGAATACTTAGGAGTGATATTTGGAGGCCTAGTGATTTTTGTTCTACACATGGACTCTCTGCAGAATTTTTCTAAACACTATACATTCATTTAGAAGGAGAACTTACAAAATTAACTTTCATACCACATTTTATCATAGCAATAGTAGCTGATATTTATATTGCACTTTAAATATTGCCTAGTGTGGGGGAGAGATAGGATATAAACCGAAGTCTTCCTGATTCCATGTCCTGTTAAATAACATGCAGACACTGCTCTACAAATACCAGTTACATTTTAATTCAAAATGACTTGATTATGTACTTTTGCAGTTCCTTTCATTTTATTTTGCTCAATTAACTGTAAAAAAGAATTCATATCTTCGAAAATTTTAGTTCCAAATTCTCTCCAGCATTTTCATACATCCATTTCCTTGAGAAGGAAAGCAATTTGATATAGAACATACAAGTACAGTCACGCAAAACCTATTTCTATATTAATTCTGTTGCAGAATAAAATACAGATAAAAAAGAAGAAAATAATTTTTAAAATATGCTTTGATCTCTATTAAATAGCCATGATAGCAAAGGCACTGCCCTGGCAGCTGGGATTTTAAATACAGAAATAAAATAATGACTTCTATCAAAGAGCTAATTGGAGCATGATTGCAGGGAGCAGGGATGGGGTGTCTACCATTCACAGAGTTAAGTAGAAACAAAGTGCATGCAAAATGAAATTTATATAAATTATTTTTTTAATTATCCCTAAAACCTGAGGGGATGAGCAAAGGCACCATGGGGGAGACAGTATCTGAAATATGCTTTGAAGAAATCTTTAGGATTCTATGAGGCCACTAGTAGAATGGATTGCATTCCATGCATGGATGACAGGTATAAATTATTATATGTACTTTTTTGGTGTTGGTTGGTCATTGTCTTTATTTCTCAAAGAGGACCAAAATGACATCACTATGCTTGGGTCAAGTTACAGTGTGTCCTGTGGCTGATCAGAACAGTAAAAGATCCAATGACTCTACTACGAGTTGACCACAAATAGTCCACATGAATTTTTGGAATGGAGATGCCTTCTAATTTCTATATCTCATGCTTCTTTTGAGCTAATGCAATTCTATTTTGCTCATAGAATACAGTACCTCTTTTATATGGGCATGCCATGATGGATGGCCTTATGCTAGTGTCTCCCATGCCTCACATATCATGCCAAAGTTCTTCAGAGATTTTGAGAGTGTGTTTGAATCTCTTCTTCTGAGCACCGCATTCTCTACAAAATAGTCTTTTAGACAAATGTACTTTTATCACTTTAACAATGTGTACTGTTGGAGTTTTTTCCTCTGCAGTAGAGTGAATGTTCAGTTCAAAAAAAGGACATAGCCTTCAGTAAATATACTTGATAGGTAATTTTCATTTTTTTTCTAATACAGTTTTAAGACATTAAGAAAATTCAAATGGAAGCAATTCAGTTTCCTGGCATAACGTTGGTATAATGTCTAGGTTTCACAAGCATTCAATAATGAAGTGAGCACACAGCTCTGAAGACCTTTATTTTTTTAGTAATCTAATACCTCTTCTCTTTCACTTCCCTTTGGAGACTCCAAAACACTGAATTAGCTATTGTAATGTGTGCATCCTCTCATCATCTATGTATACTTCTCTGAAAAGTATGTTGCCAATGTAAGTGAACTTAACCGCATAAAATTTATTCATATGCCAATGATTCCACACATGGATGATGTGGTGCTGGCAGAAGGAGAATCTTGGTTTTCTTGGAATTAATTGTTAGGTCCAAATTAGCAGATGCAGCATAGAAGCAATTCATACACTGTTGTATCTCCACCTTAAAAGCTGCATTAAGTGTGTAATCATCTGTGAGCAAAAATTGTATATAAACTCTCCCTCTACTTTAGTCTTGGCTTATAGCCTTTTTAAGTTAAGTAATTTACCATCAGTGTGGTAGCTGACATAGATTCCATTTTTGTCATTGTTCATGGTAACTGAAAACACTGCTGAAAACATCATGCTAATAAACATAGGAAGACTAACTAGAGCCAAGATGGTGGAAAAAAGGCAGGGACTCACTTGAACTTTTCCCCAAATTCCTTAAAAAACCTTTACATAATGCTTCAAGACAAATTCTGAAGGAGGAGCACCCAAAGAAGCAGGGGTTAAACAAATTTTCCATGCAAGTCACCTGAGAAGTTCAACAGGCAAGGTTTGTTGCAACAGGATGAGCAAAGCACAGTCCATCACAGGATGCACTCCAGCTACCCAGAGAAGGCATTGGAGGTGACTGATTAAGTGGCACTTATCAGTGGCAGTTTCCACACCTCTCCCACAGAAAGTAAGTAAGGAGGTCAGACAACAGCCAGAGGAAGATTACAGGTGTCCCTTTGTTGGCACCAGAACTAGGACTCTATTGCATTATCCATGCATGGATTTAGGTCACCGACCTGGGTATCAGTCCCAGGTTGAGGAATAGGACTAGCACACAAGAGCTTGTAACTACAGGAGACATGGGATCCTGGGAAGGGTTTTAAATGGAAAAGAATGCTTGTGGTTGCCCACAGAGCAGAGCACAGGTTAGAAGAGTAGAAAACACACCTCCCCCTTGATCATGCTATTTTGGAAGATCCCCAAACCTACAGGTCCCCAGAATTCTTCTGAAAACATTTACAGAAAAAAAAAATGAAGTTTAGAACACAGCTTCTTATATCTGGAAACAGATACCTACTTAAATTTTGAGTAAAATGTCCTGAAATAGACTGAAAAATTGAGCAAACAGAAAAAAAAAATCGTGATCATAGGAAGTTACTAGTTGGTTGATTGGTTGGTTGGCTGGTTGATTGATTGATTTTCTTTTGTTCTTTAAGAGGAGCAAAATGTCATCTTTATGTCAGGATCAAGTTTCAGTGTCATCATTATGCCACAGATCAAGGCTGAGTGTGACTGATTAGAACAATATGCACTCAGAATTTTCTACCATAGGTTGGTCACAAATAATTCCTGTGAACATTTGAGATGGATTATCTAAATTTGTTCATCTTACATTTCTTTTGAGCTATTTCTATTTTGCTTTGTTCATAGAGCATAGCACCTTCTCTGATGTGGGCATGCCATGCTGAGTTGTCCTGTGCCAGTATCTTCCATCACACAAACAATTCCAAAGCTCTTAAGAGAGACCTTGCAGGGCAGAGATAAGATGGTTGAGTAAAAACAAGGACTCACTTGAGATCTCCCACAAACTCTCCCAAATATGCATAAAAATCACTTAAACAAATTCTAGAGCAGCAAAACCCACAAAAAGAAATAGTGAAACAAATTTCCAGCCCAAGACAACCTGAAAGGATGACAGAAAAGGTCTGTTGCACCAGTCTTAGAGAAAAGTGCAGTATGACATGGACTATGCTGGAATAGATGGGACTGGAGCACACCTCAGGGATTTGCATCACTGGCATCTGTGGCAGTTTCTGAACTTCTCAACCCCAAAACACCAAAGACGACTTAGAAGGTCAGTAGGAAAGGTTTCTCAGACCTGGGTGAGAGAGGACACAATCTGGGCCCCCGCCTTGGGCTGGTGGAGGTGAAGGTGGTATCAATGACATAAACTGCTTCTGTATTGCTTGGTCCACAGATGGTGGAGAGCACTGTTGGTGCTGAGGAAGGATTATGTTGTTTTACCTGGTCTTCAATCTGGGTAGCAATCCTTGGTGGTGTTCCAGGGGTGATGAGAAGAACTGTCTTGGCAGAGTTTGTGGTAGCAATAGAGAGAGAATCCTCCTCACGTTTCCAAGGCAAAAAGGAGTGCTTGTGGTCACAGACTAGAGCACAGTCCAGGAAAGGAGTAAACCACTCTCCTTAGATCATATAACATTGGAAGAATTGAAAATTTACAGATCCCTAGAAGTATCTTTGAAAACAGCTGCAGAAAACCCCTGAAGCTTGGGTAAGTACACCCTCCACACTGAAAGCAGAGAGTTACCTTAACAAAGAGCTGAAAATTCAAGTAGTTGGCTGGAAAAGTGAGCAAAGAGTGCAAAAAATCAGTCTATAGAATCTTACTTTGGTGACAAGGAAGATCACAACATACAACTAGAACACAACAAAGTCAAAGCTCCCACACCAAAAATCTTCAAGAAAATATATGAATCGCCTATAGGCTATAAAAGAACTCAAAAAAGGATTTTGAAAATCAAATATGAGAAGTAGAGGAAAAATGGGAAGAGAAATGAGAGAGATGAAAGAAAAGCATGAAAAATAATTCAACAGCTTGCTAAAAGGGACCACCCCCAAAAATTCTGAAGAAAATAACAGCTTAAAAATAGATTGACCCAAATGGGAAAAGAGGTCAGAAGACCAAGGAGGAGAAAAATACCTTAAAAAGCAGATTTGGTCAAATGGAAAAGGAGGTCCAAAAGCTCAATGAAAAAAATAATTCCTTCAAAACTAGAATGGAGTAAATTGAAGTTAATGAATGTATGAGAAATCAAGAAATTATAAAACAAAAGCAAAAGAATGAAAAGAATAGAAAATAATGTAAAATATCTTATTGGAAAAACAACTGACCTGGAAAATAGAACCAGGAGAGATAAATAAAGTTATTCAAGTACCTAAAGTCCATGATCAAAAAAAAAAAAAAAGCCTAGACATCATCTTTCAAGAAGTTCTCAAGAAAAACTTCCCTGATATTCTGGAACCAGAAGGTAAAATAGATATAGAAAGAATCCACTGATAACCTCCTGAAAGAGATCCCAAAAGGAAACTCCTATGAATATTGTAGAGAAATTCCAGAGTCTTCAGGTCAATGAGAAAACATTGCAAACAGCCAGAAAGAAACAGTTCAAGTAGTGGAGAAACATAATAAAGATAACATAAGACTTAGCAGCTTCTACTTTAAGGGATCAATGTGCTTGTAATGTGATATTCCAAAGGTCAAAGTAGCTAGGATTAAAACCGAGAATAAATCTACCCTGAAAAATTGAGTTTAATACTTCAGGGGGAAAATTGATAATCCGTGAAATAGAGGACTTTCAAATGTTGCTGATGAAAAGATCAGAGCTAAATTGAAAATTTGACTGTCAAACATAATAATCAAGAGAAACACAAAATAGTAAACAGAATAAAGAAATCATACGGGTCTAATGAAGTTGATCTGTTTGCCTTCCTCCATAGAAAGATGAAAATTGTAACTCATGAGACCTTTTTCAGTATTAGTGCAGTTGGAGCAAACATATACACACATGCATGCATATATAGAAAAAAAAAAGCTTTTACAATGGAGGGGAAGTGTGGGGAGGTGAGAAGGAATAAGTGAATCTAATTCTCATCGGATTTGGCTTAAGGAGGGAATAACATACACACTCACATGTTTATGGAAATCTTTCATCTTGTACAGGATAGAAGGTGGGAAGGGGATAAGAGAGAGTAGGGTGACAGAAGGGAAAGCAAATAGGAGAAAGTGGTAATCAGAAGCAAACACTTTTGAGGAGGGATAGGGTCAAAAGAGAGAATAGAATAAATGTGGGTGGAATAGGATGGAGGGAAATATAGTCTTTCACAACATTACTGTTAAACAAGTGTTGTGCAAGGCTTCACATGTATGACCTGTATCAAATTGCTTGTCTTTTCAAGAAGGGTAGGTGGTGAGGAACGGAGGAAGAGAATGTGGAACTCAAAGATTTAAAATCAAATGTTAAAAATTATTTTGACATGCAACTGGGAAATAAGATCTGCAGGCATAAAAATTTGGTATAAAAATTTACCTTGCCCTACAAGAAAATGGAAGGGAAGGGATATGAAAGGGGGGTGGTGTGATAGAAGACTGGGAAGATTGGGGGTAGGGCTAATCAGAATGCACACTGTCTTGGTGCGTGGGATGGGAAAGATGGGGAGAAAATCTTGAACTAAAAATCTTGTTGAAGTGAATGTTGAAAACTAAAAATAAATTAATTACCAAAAGCAAAAAAAAAGTTATGTTAAAAAAGAGATACCTTGAGAGTGTCTTTGTATCACTTCTTCTGACCACCATATGAATCCTTGCCATGTGTGAGTTCTCCATAAAATACTCTTTTAGACAAGGGTACATTTCACATTTGAACAATGTGGCCAACCCATTGGACCTGTCCTCTCTGAAGCAGTTTTACCACAGTGACAGGGAAGAACAAAACAGAAGCTCAGAAGAAGACAACAATCTCAAAACTCCTACAACTAAGGTCACAAAAACATAAATTGGTTGCAGGCCCGAAGAGAACTCAGAAAGTATTTTAAAAGGCATAAAAGAGGGGAAGCTAGGGGATGCACTGAAGAGAGCACCATCCCTGGAGTCAGGAGGACTTAAGTTCAAATCTGACCTCAGACACTTAGCTATGTGACCTTGGCCAAGTCACCCCAATTGTCCAGCCTCCCTCCTCCCCTACAAAAATATAGAATACAAGAAAGGTAGAAGAAACATTGGGGAGAGAAATGTGTGTGATGAAAGTAAATCATTTTAAAAGATTGAGGAGGCAGAATCAAGATGGCAGAAACAAAGGCAATGACTTACCTGAGTTCTTCCTATCCTACTCGAAATAGAATGCAAACTCCGTGAGGGTATTTTATTTATGGATTGCTTCCCTAGTTACTAGCATACTGCTTTGTATACACTAGGTCCTATTAAAGTGGTTAAGGAACATCATTATAAAAAATTTTGGTAACAAGGTGAAACAAGTAAAACTTAGTTTTACTAGTTAGCAAGTTACTTAGCTAACTAGCTAGAGCTACAGTTTATACAGTGTATTAATGTTTTCTATTCCTTATCCCAATGGGTCTGAACTCTGGTAATTTGTGTCTGAAGTTATTATAGATTTTTTTAACATTGTAAAGAATTAATCTTTTTTTTAAAGTAAATGTACACATGATTTTTTTTTTCTGTTCACTTTAATTTAGCCTAGCCCCAGAGAACTACCGTACAAATTTCCTTTATTTAACTTTTCATCTATTAGGTTGCGACTGGTTTTTTGTTTGTTTGTTTATTTTGTTTTGTTTTTTCTTTTTAAATTCAATCTAATTCAATTCATGAAAGAACTCTGACACTTTTTGGTTATCTATTTCAAGTTTTGATAATGAGTTTTCACAAAAAACATGGAGGTCTGATTCTAATAGAACAAAGGACAAAGAAAAGAAGACATTCAATGGAGATATATGATGGAGATTGGTATAAAATTTAAAAGCAAATAAATATAGGGCCAGACATTGACTATCCCAAATCAATGAACATGTTCATGTTTTATAGAATCAAAGAAGGTCAGTTGAATAATGGTTAGAGAAAGTGCTCAGGCCTTTTTTGTTTAGCTATTGTGATAGTTATTTGCAGAAAGAGTCAAGAAACCTATACAAAACAAAGAGTAAAAGGAACTTGCATAAATTTATGTCAGGTTATTAAACAAAGAACATACATTTGGAAATAAGTAATTGATTTCTAGAGTACACAGAGTGACCTTGACTTAGCAAGGCTAAGGAATAAAAGAAAGATTCAGGGCAAATCATGAGGTTCTAGTTGATGAATAAGGTGGGGTCAAAAAGATATATTAACAATTAGAACAGTCATGATTCTGAAATATATAATTGTAACTAGTAACCTCTATTTGACTACAATGGATAACTTCATGTTAGTCTGGTCCACTGCCTCCTATAAAGTATGACTTTTATTTTGTTTTAATAATTCTATTCCCAACACCTAGTAAAATGCCTTTACACATAGTAGGTGGTTAATAAATAATTATCAATATCAAATGGTGAAATAATTTATCAAAAGTTTAAGAATATCTATGGAAAAATGAACAGTTTATAAGTCAATAAATATATATTTAGCAGTTAATATGAGTGGCATATGATACTAAATGCTGAGGTTAAAAACAAACCATCATAGCTAGAGTTAGAAGGGATCTCCGAGGTCATCTAGTCCAGGCCTCTCATTTTACAAAGAAGGAACCTGAGATGTAGAGCTGGTGAAGGACTTTCCCAGGATGACATAGATTCATATTTGAGATTAGAACTCAATTTTTCTGTTTCTCTAGAGTAAATTATTTTTTGCTACTTTACTTTTAAATGCAATACCAAGAAAGAAAGAAGAAAATGATTGATAGAAAAATATCTATAAAGAATTCAGCTTAAAATGAAAATAGACTGGGATAAATCATGTATATAGAACAGCTCACATGATATGCCAAGATAAGCTACAAGTGGGTATATGATTTTGGTAAAGGGGGTTATATCATAAATAAATTAGATCAAAGAAACATTTATATTTTTCACATATGAAAGGGAAAGATCTGATGACTTACCAAGAGATAATCACAGAAAGTAAAATTTGCAGTTTTGATTACAAAAAATTGGAAAGTGTTTATGTTTTATAAAATCAAAAATTCAGTTAAAGTCAGAAGAGAATCAAGAAAAACTGAGAGAACAGCATTGTGCCAAAATTCCCCCAAAACTACTTCTATTTGAGATATATATGAAAAGGTAGAAATTAATTTTTTAAAAGGTGGCATTGACAAAATGGCAAATAGTCAAATAATATGAATAAGCATTATTTCAAAGAATAAATGTAAGTTATCAATACTTATGTAAAAATAAAATAATCACTGGAGAAGGACAAATTGAAACAACTTTTTAGTTTTACTTCACACTCATCAGGTTACTAAAGTTGATAAAAATTGAAAATAACAAATTCTAATGGGACTGAGGAAAAAAGGTACAGTGTTTGGTGTTTGTTAGTAGAACTGTGAAAATTCCAGATGGGATGTCTAGGTCTTTTGAAGCAAAATATAGAAATATGGTGAAAAGAAACTATTAACCTCTGTATAAGCTTTGACCCAGCATTGCTTATACTTGCTCTGTAACCCAAGGAGAAACAAAGAAAGAGGATTGGGATTCATATGTACAAAATTATTTGTAGCATTTCTTTTGTGTAATGAAAAGAATTAAAAAACTGGGTAAAGGGTGCCCTTCTTTTTGAGAATGACTCAACAAATCCATGATATATTATGAACTATTATTGTCGTAAAAAGTAAAAACTAGCAGTTTCAGGAGGAAATGGAAGGAAGGATACAAGCCTCATTAAGCAATGTCCATGTGTGAGCTTTTGTCATGAGAGTTTTAGAAATATTGTCCCATTTTATTCTCACAACAATCTTTGGAGATAGATGCTATTATTTTCCCACTTTCCTCATAAAAATAACTGACGTTGACAGAGATTAAGTGCTTTGCCTAGGTCATACAGTTAAATGTGTGAGACTGAATTCAGAACTGAGCTACTTCTGATTCCAGGACCAACATTTTATCCACTGTACTTCCTAGGTGTCTTTGTGGGAATTAAGCATACAAAGACTTCCATAGGGTAGTGTATAGATCCAAGAGAACAATTTATGTAATAGGAACATTATTATGAAAATAAATATATTTTATTGATTTTAGAAATATGGTATATGAAATTAACAATATTTATTCCCAAGGATTTGCAATAAAACAGTCACACACACACACACACACACACATATAGTTACTGTCAGTTTTGTCCAATTCTCCATGACCTCATATGGGGTTTTCTTGGCAAAGCTATTGGAGTGATTTGCCATTTCCTTCTCCACCTCATTTTATAAATGATGGAACTTAGGAAAACAAGGTTAAGTGATTTTCCCAGGGTCACATAGACATTGAATATCTGAGACCAGATCTGAACTCAGGCAGACTAATTTTCCTAACTCCAGGCCTTTCACTGCACTACTTAGCTGTCATATCTATCTATCTATCTATCTATCTATCTATCTATCTATCTATCTATCTATCTATCTATCTATCTATCTATCTACTTACCTATCTATGTATCTATCTCTCTATGAAGTACATACATACACACATATAATAGTTGTCAACACAACTACTCATTTTATCCAAACTAAAGGAAACTAAATTTAAGGAAAAAATAGTTTTCTAAATATAGGAATCTGGCCATGGATACCAAATTATGTGTGGGAAAAGTTTCATTGAAACTTTCACGTACGTTCTTTCAGTCATTGAGGATGAGCTTAACATTCTAAAACTTTTTTTATTAAACCACAAACAAAACATATTTAGTCCAGTTGTGCAATAATATTAGGATACCTCATATAAAGAATGATAACTGGAGACTTACTTTTCCTGGAAATATTTCTCTCTGAATCCTATGAGAAGGGATGTGAAAGTCAATAATGATAATGATATTGCTTCTGATGAAAATGATAGCAATAAGAATGAACACTTTTAGAATCTTTTCTTACCTAATCTCATTGAACCTACCCAATAAACACTGTGGGGTCGTTGTTACAATTCTCATTTCATAAAGGAAGAAACTGAGAAGTTAAATGACTTTTCTAATGTCACATGACATACAGAACTAAAAACTAAGTAATTGTGACTCAGACCATCTGCCTTTATACTAAATAATGCTTTGGCTGAGTTTATGGACAAGTGGTTTGGGGGCCCAAGCATAATGCAATTTGCAGATTAAACCAAGAGACTAACTTAATGATAGTGGTTGGGCATTGATTTTTCTAAGACCGCAAGAGGTTAATATAGGTATCATTGAACATTAGAACTCATTGAGAATTGCATACATATAGGATCCAAGAGGTAATTGAAGATCCAATTGGAAGAATTAAACGACAACACAAATTACAAATTAATTTGTATAATTAACCTATAATCTATTGAGGCATGGGGTTAATGGAAAGTAAACAGATAACTTTTTATATGAAATAGAGGAGAGTAAGTCACCTAGTCATTCATCCTGCCACTGTGGCATCTCTCTAGAAAGGACTTTTTAAAAATCACAACCTCTAGTCCCTGCAGAGACGTCAATACATTTAGCTTTGGAACTCCTTTGGAATAGAAAAGCCTTAATTGTTAGGTGAGTGAGTGCAAACACATCACCCCCTGCAGAACTAGTTAGCCCTATACCAGACTTAGCTTCACATCACATTCAGTTTTCCACCTAGGTCAACTTGTTGTGTGTCCTAGGAACATGTATATACTCTCTCCCTATCTTCAACCATGTTTTCAACTGATGATTTAGAGCAGGGCTTCTTAAAAGTTGTTTTTCCTCTCATACTCCCCTTTTCTGTTTCAGCAGTAGTTGGCTTTCCTTGCCCTGAGAGCATGCAGAGTGGAAAGCGAACATGACATGTTCAGAACCAAGGCTTCAGTGTAGTTGTGTGATGAAACAGGGGCAAGGACTGCCAGAAACACCTCAGATTCATTATGTGTTCAATTTTTGACTATTTTTTGGTCGTTGCCTGTTCAAAAATATTTTACTGTTGCAAAGATTTTCACAACTCCACATGTGGTGATGACCAAAATTTTAAGAAACACTGAATATTAGAGCATGGTGTTCAAATAGATTTTTATCATTGCTTCTTTAAATTCTATGTCAATTGACTGCCTTATAGATAAACTTACTATCTCAAGGAAGTAACATGATCTAATGAGAGAATATTGGAATTAAAGTCAGAAAAGATGAGTCCATACTTCATCTTTAATAATCAAACAAAAAACGCCTGTTTGCCAGGCATTGCTCAAAGCTTATCATCTTTCTTAAAAAAAAAAACATGCATAGGCAAAAGACATTCATTCTCTTAAGGGTCTTATGATCAAATTGGGGAAGATAACATGCAAGCAAATATATAAAAAGCCAGAAATATAGAGTATAAATAGGAAATAAAGAAAAAAAGAGGGAAGAAACTGGTACTAAGAGGATTTGGAAAAGGTTTTATGTAGAATGTAAAAATTTAATTGAAATTAAAAGGAAATCAGAGAGGTCAATAAAGCAGAAGAGGGAAAATATACCTGAGATGAGAGACATCCAAAGATGATTTGTTATTTATGGAAGAGTCAGGGAGCCAATGAAGTGTAGGTTTCAAGGAGTAAAGTGCAAGAATATTGAAAAGGTCAAAAGGGCCTAGGTTATGAAAACTAAATAGAGAATTGATTTATTTGCTCCTGAAGGCAATAGGGAGCCATTAAACTTTATTGGGTGTGGCAGATGATATGATAGGACCTGCACTGTAGAAAAATTGCTTGTTAGTGTTTGATGGAAAATAGTATGAAGTCAGAAAGAGTTGAGACAGGCAGATCTATGAGCAGAACATTACAGTAATTCAGATGTGAGGTTATAAAGGCCTGCAGTAGAACTGTGTCAGCATTAGAGGAAAGAAGGGATTGTATTTGAGATATGTTGCAGAGTTGAAATTAGAAGGCCTTGGGAAGAAATTGAATATGGGGGATGAGAGATAATGAAAAGTCCATGATGTCTCTTGGCTTATGAGTCTGAGGGACTGGAAAGATGATGCTGACCCTCTTCAGTTAAAAGGTAAGATAGAAGAGGTGGAGATTAGCAGGGGAAAGATAATTTTGGAAATATTAAATTTAAGATATCTACTGGACATTCAGGAAAAGATGTCAAAAAGGGAATTGGATATACAAAAATTGAGGTCCATAGAGAGATGGGGACAGAATAGCGAGATTGAGAATCATCAGCAGAGACAGTAATTAAATTCATGAGCATTGATGATATTGCCAGGTGAGATCATATAGATGGAAAAGAGAAGAGGACCCATGATCGTATATTGAAGGACAGATGTAGTTAGAGAGAATGACTTGGAGAAAGACTCATTAAAGGAGAAGAACTAGTCAAATATATCAGAGAAAAACCATCAGATAGTGATGTCCTGAAGTCATAGAGAGAAGACAGAATTAGATGGTGAAAATGACCAATACTTTTAATGTTCACAAAGAGATCAAGGAGAATGAAGATTGGAAAAAGACCATTGAATTTGGTGACTTGCATTAATAATATTGGAGAGAGATGTCGTGGAAGAATGGTGATGATAAACAAGACTGTAAGGAGGAAAGAAAAGAGGTGAGAAAAGAAAAAGTGGAAGCACAAAGTGTAGATGGTCTTTTCTTTTTTCTTTTGCCTTTTGCAGTGGGGATGGCAGGACATTTGGGATGAAGTGACTTACCCAAAGTGACGCAGCTAGTAATTGTTAAGTATCTGAGGCTGGATTTGATCTCAGGTCCTCCTAACTGCAGGGTTGGTGCACTATTCACTACACCACCTAATTACCCTATGTAGATGATCTTTTCAAGGAGTTTAGCTACAAACAAAAGAGAAAAAAGGTAATACACAGCCAGGATGAAAGGATAAAGTGAGACTCTTTTCAAGATAAAGGATAGTTTAGTATATTTTATGTAATAGGAAATGAGCAGAGATAGAGGGAGAGATTGAAAATAAGTGAAATAGTGTGGGAGACATAGGTGGTGATCTGCTGGAGGAGATGGGAGGGACTAGGTTAACTTGAACAAGTAGAGAGGTTAACCATCTCCTAAGGAAGATGGTCACTTTATCATGTGAAGTAGAGGTGGAACAAAAGAAAGTGGCAGAAGTTATCAGAGTAATAGAGGATGGGGAAAGGGAAGAAGAGGTAGCTTACAGTGAATGGTATCAATTTTCATGTAAAATGCAAGTCAAGATTATCAGGTAAGATACAGGGGGAGAATAAGACAAGAAAGTTATGAGAAGGAATGAAAAAGTTTGAAAAAACTGCCATGGAAAGTGGAATAGATAGTTGTCAAGGGAAGTATTGTAGGATTGCCTAGCAGCAGTGAAGTCCCATTTCCTATGTATATGGGCACATCCTATGACCTTGGGCAAATTTTCACCTCCCTTTTCCTCAGCCTCATCTATTGAATGGAGATATTTTAGGAGATGTCCAGGGAGGTTCTTATGATACTATGACTTACTAGATTTTTTTCCCCTTTGGGTCACTAGTCCTTTATGTATACTATACCCCTTTCAAAGAATGCATGTTGCCTAAGGACATAAATTGTTTCTTTTTTTTTGTATTTCTATTTATATTCTCAGAGTTTAGCACAGTGTCTAATACATATTTTAGCCCTTAATTTCTGCTCACTTATCCATTCATTTGTAACATTAATAATCATTGTGTTCTAACTCAGTGGACTTCTAAGATTATGCTTAATTATCTGAAAAGACAGAAAGATTAGGAGTCACATATGGCCATCAGGAAGCAGCCGGGGCATTCTTTCTCAAATTGCCAAACTCATAAGCATTCAACAAGTGGTTATACCAAAGCAGGAAAATCAGGCTTGCCTATGGCCTGTTAAACCCCCATTATATAATTTTGTCCCAGGAAGTATGTACTGTGTCCAGGAAAGGCAGTCACAATCAAGTCCCAAAATAAAGAATTCTAGGGAACCTGAGGTTTGAAAAAAGATCTTATGGCATTCAATAAGAATAGAACAAAAAGGAAAAGATGGAGACTGAGATGGAATTGGAGAGACCTGAAATTTAAATTTTGATATTCAAACCTTGCGGTAGTATGGGTTATGGAAAAGATGAATTGTTTTCGTGATCATGTACTACTGTAATGTTAATATAAATGGGAAGATCTTTCCCATTCATTAATAGGTCCATGTGATCTGCTTAAATCACATGAAAGACTAAGTCACATGAATTTGAGTAACATAAAGCCTGGGATGGGAGGAGCTTGCTTAACGGAAGGAGCAGGAAAGGTGGAGCAGAGCCCAGAGGAATTTGGTCAGAGTAGTTAGAGCTGAGGGAGAAGAAGAAGGCAGTGTGCTATGAGCGTTTGTTTGTGAGAAGGCCCTAGTGGGGGAAAGGCTTGGTAAGGGCAGTGCCCGCTGCATGGTGATTTTATAGATTTCTTTGTTGCTATGATAGAGTTGACATTCTGGTATTAGTATTCAGCTTTCTGAATTTCTTGAATAAATGTTTTAGTTCTGTTTTGCACGTGGAGAATATGTTATCTTTTGTGATTCTGAATTACATTGGCATATTCATAGCCACCATTGGCGCTATAACTACACATGATTTGGGTACAAGACACTTGACCTTTACCTCACTTTATCTCAGTTTCTCCATATGCAAAATAAAAGGAATCAAATAAGTAGTTCCTTCTGATTCTAAATTCTGTGTTTCCGTTCCACAGTTTTGTCTATGAATGGATTTAAAATGAAATTTGATAAAAGATATGAGGGAGGGTTAATGGTTATTATTCTTGCTAAATGCCAAGGAAATACAAATGAGTGAAACATTTACAAGCATATGAATTCCATAAACTTCAGTATTTCTGTTCACACCAAATAGATTCATACAGGTCAAAGTGAGTGGAAATTCATTCAAAGCCTTGAAGGCCAAGACCTTTTATCAATACTTTTCTTGTATATTTTACATTTTATTGTACTTACTATTAAAGTTTTTTTTTTTTTTTATTTTTGTCTCTTTGAAAATAAGTTGATGAGTCTACTACTCTGTTACTTATTCTCATCCGCCATCACAGTCAATGCAATTGACCATGAAAGTGTGCATTAAACATTCAGGTATAAAATATCACATCCCTGCCCTGTGCTGCACCCCACAATAACACATCACTGAGTTTACTTTAATTAAAAGTTACCCTATCTGAATGAAACACTTAATGGTTCTGAATGCAAGATCAAAATCAGGAAGTGCAATAAAAAGTGAAAGCAAGGAGCTTAAAGCATAAGATTTAATTAATTTTGACCATCTGGCCATCTCTCTACAGAAGCAAATATGTGACTGCTTAGAAAGGGGCTGCATGTGGATACTAAACAATGAAGGTTACAGATTTTCATCTGTTTTCCCAATGATATTTTACATGGATGTGTTTAGAAGAAGTTAAAATAGGATAATCTTGAGTTTCTGGGGACTTTGCCCTTCACAGAGTAATCATACCTTTCAACTTCTGCTTATATCCTTAAGAGTTAAAGTGACATCCTTTTGAACTCATTCAAAGGATTAAATCTATGCCTGTGATACAAGTTATGGGGAAAATTTTTTACTAAAATAAAGGTTATGATGTTTTTCTGCTTGCTGTGTTCTCATACCTCTTAATCTCAAGTCATATGACCTCATATTCTTGTGGAATTTAAGCAAATTTATGGCAGGATATATTTCTCCACTTTTTTTTCTGTTTGTATCCCATTTATTCCTCAAGATGTCATTAAGCCTATATCAGAAAAAGACTCTCCACTAGAACATAGCTGAGAAGTGTTTAATCAGGCTTTGATCAAATATTTCCAATCAAGAGAAACCCATTACCTACTAAGGAAGTCAATTTCAATTTTTATAGCTTCAGTTACAAGGAAGATACACACACATACACACACACATTCTATTGGCTAATTGGTTGGTTTTACATAAAGTCCAAATTTGGGTCCTTGTATTTTCTACTCACTTATCTCAGTAATGGTAGTTGTGCCCTCTAGGGCCAAAATGGAAATATCTAAAATCTCTTCCACATAACAGTCTTTCAAGTTCAAAAACAGAGAAATCATACCCCACCACAAGTATTCTAAAGTGTTTTCACTGTATTTTTTTATTTAAATACTCCATTATTCTATTTTCCCTCTTTTGGGTGCTTTCTTCATTGTCAATATCCTTCCTAATTATAGTGCCCAGAATTTCAACCATCTTCTTAACAAAGCAGAGCAAAGCAAGACTACTACCCAATGCAATCTTATACAATGTGCTTCCTTTTCCCCCCATTGTACTTCTTTTAATGTATTATACCACCATGCTTGTATAAGCTGCCATATAACAGTGAAATTCTGTTTTTTTAAATCTACTAAATCATTTAGACTCTCACTTCTGGCTCCAAAAACTATAGCTGGTATAGTAGCCACATGCCAGGAAAGCTTTCTTGGCAGGCATGCTAAAACCAGTTGAGGGTAACCAATGACTGAAATCCTTTGGTGAGTTAGGGAATGCCTACACCAAGCAAGTGAAGATATTTCCCCAGATGGAATGTGCAGAGCTCCAGTTGGCAATGAAGTTTCTTTCTCCTTTCTTTCTTTTTTTCCTTCTTTCCTTCCTTCCTTCCTGTCTTCCTGCCTTCCTGCTTTCCTTCCATCCTTTCCTCCACCCTTGCCCTCTGTCCACATAGGAAATCATATCTTATTTTGGGGTGTTCTAACAAAAGCAATATAAATTTTGATCCCTGAAACTTAGCAAGGTATCTTGGCGTTTCGGGCTACATTTCTCTTTTATGGATTATGCCTTGTAACCAAATCACTCTGGCTCTCAGTGATTGGCCAAGAATAGGACCCAGCCCAAGCCTCACTTAGTCATGTTTGGGCTCTGATGGTTCAGAGTCATTGTAAATAGCAATTGTTTCTTTTTTTAATCAAATGCTTTATTAAATTCTAGTTTACATCATTCATTTCCGCAAGATTTTGTGTTACAAATTTTCTCCCCATTTTTCCCCTACCCACCACCCTGAAATAGCAATCCCACTGTATATCCCTTCCTCCAATCTGCTCTCTCCCATATCTTCTCCCATTTCCTCTCCAGCTTTCCGGTAGCTCATAGTGGATCTCTATGCCCCAATGCTTGTATATCTTATTTCCAATTTACATGTAAAATAATATTGATAATAGTATATATATATTTCAAACATTTGATTTTAAAACTTTGAATTACAGAGTCATTCCCTTCCTCCCTTGTCACCCACCTTTACTGGGAAGATAAGCAATTCAGTATAGGTTGTACATGTGTAGCTATGCAAAACCTTTCCATAGTAGATATATTGTAAAAGACTGACTACATTTCCCTCCCTCCTATCCCACTCAAACTTGTCTGTTCTCTACTTTGATCCTGTCCCTTTTCAAAAGTGGGTGCTTACAACTTCCCTCTCCCCCAAGCCTGCCCTCCCTTCCATCATTCCCCTTCTCATCCCCTTCCCCACTACTCTCCTGTAGGGTGAGATACAGTATTTAGTGTGTATGTCATTCCCTCTTTGAGACAAATTCAATGGGAATAAGATTGACCAATTCCCTTTTCACTTCCTGTTCTTCCCCTCCATTGTAAACATGTTCTCTTACCTCTTCTATATGAGATAGTTTACCCCAATCTGTCTCTCCTTATCTGATCTCATTATATTCCTCTCTCACCTCTTAATTTTACCTTTTAAGTATCATCCCTTCCCATTAAACTGGTCCTGTGCCCTCTACCTATGTATACATGTACACATATACACACACGCTCACATATGTATTCAAACACCCATATACCCTCCTATATAGACATATATATGTATGTGTATGCACACACACACATACCCCCCCACATATATATATATATATATATATATGAACATTTCTATCCCCTTCAATTATTCTCATACTGAAAAAAGTTTCATAAATTACAATTATCATTTTTCCATGTAGGAATATAAATATTTCAATTTGTTAAGTTCCTTATTATTTCTTTTGCCTGTTTACCTTCTCATGATTCCCTTGCTTCTTGTATCTCAATGTCAAATTTTGTATTCAATTCTGGTTTTTTCATCAAGAGTGTTTGAAAATCCTCTATTCCACTGAATGACCATATTTTCCCCTGAAACATGATACTCAGTTTAACTGGGTAGGTGATTCTTTGTTTTAATCCCAGCTCCTTTGACCTCCAGAATATTATATTCCAAGCCCTTCGATCCCTCAGTGTAGAAGCTGCCAGATCCTGTGTTATCCTGATTGTGTTTCCACAAGATTGAAATAGTTTCTTCCTGGTTGCTTGTAATATTCTCTCCTTGATCTGGGAAGGCCAGAATCTGGCTACAATATTCTTAGGAGTTTTCTTTGTCAGATCTTTTTCAGGAGGTGACGCGTGGAGTCTTTAAAGTTCTGTTTTGCCCCCTGGTTCTAAAACATTAGGGTAATTTCTCTGGAAAATTTCCTGAAGGATGATTGCTGGGTTCTTTTTTTGATTATGGCTTTCAGGTAGTCCAATAATTTTTGAATTATCACTCCTGGATCTATTTTCCAGGTCAGTGTTTTTCCTAATGAGATATTTCACATTGTCTTCTAATTTTTTTTTTTCATTTTTTTGGATCTGTTTAATGGTATCTTGATTTTTCATAAAGTCCCTAGCTTCCCTTTGCTCCATTCTAAATCTGAAGGAATGATTCTCCTCAGTGAGTTTTTGAGATTCTTTTTCCATCTGGCAAATTTGGCTTTTTAAGGCATTACTCTCCTCATTGCCTTTTTAAGCCTCTTCTGCCATTTGAATTAGTCTAATTTTTTAAGGTGTTATTTTTTTCAGTCAGGTTGTTGACTCTCATTTCATGATTTTCTTGCATCATTCTCATTTCTCTTCCCAATTTTTCCTCCACTTCTCTTACTTGATTTTCAAAATCGTTTTTATTCCTCTCTATGGCCTGTAACCAGCTCATATTTTTTTTCTTGGAAGCTTTTGGTACAGAACTTTTGACTTCACTGTCTTCCTCCTGCTCTATGCTTTGATCCATCTTGTACCTCAAATAGGAGTGTAATGTCAGATTCCTCCATATGCTTTGCTTCCCTCATTTCCTCATGTTGCCACTCAATTACTTGACTTTTGGGCTTTTTGCCACAGTAGGACTCTGCTACCAGACAGGGGAGCTTCATAACAAATCCTGTGGCTTTCTCAGCTGCTGAAAGTATTAGTTGGGTGCCCTCTGAAGCCTCCACTTGCTATGGCAAGCCGGTGACACACACCAGTACCTACACCCTAAACAGCAATACAGATCTAAGCAGGTTAAAGACAGAATGATTTCCCCTGAGACTGGCTGCTTGTTCCCCCTACAGTCTGCAGGCCAGGAGAGAAGCTGCCACGTGGTGGTGCCTCAGTAGCTTCTCCCTCCAGGGGATAAAGGCCAACCACACTTCCAACTACTGGATCCCAAAGTCCATGCTACACTCACCTCTCACTTTGTCCTTAGCATCTATGGGTTGATAATTCTGGAAACTGCCACGGCTGCTGGTGATCTGAAGTCCCTCCAGCCAGCGGCTGGTCAGGTCCATCCTGGGGCTAAAACTTCAGGCTTTTATGGGGCTGGGCTCTGCTCCCAAAATGCCATGCTGGCTACTTCATGCCAGCCAGCCAGGCTCTCCTCAGTGGGAGGTTAACTTCTCTGAGTCATTTTGGGGGTTCTTTAGCTCCAAAGTTTGTTCAGAGTCACCTTTTACATGAAGTGGAGGTGGTGGGAGCCGGAATCCAGTGAAAGCCCTATTTCTTCTCTGTCATCTTGACTGCCCCCAAATAGCTATTGTTTCTGATTTGGTCTGAAACCATGAGGGTCTTCCCCTACTGTAATGCGAATGTAAATTTTAAAGATCTTCCCTGCCCCTAGGCTAA
>NW_027185697.1:4107426-4130519 GCF_028583685.1 Petaurus breviceps papuanus | reverse complement strand
GCGCTTAGGGTGCTTGCTGCTACAGTGCTAAGTGCCTGCTTACCTATCAATACAAAAAGGGCTCTTCAAATTACCATTACACTAATATGTAGCTTGACTAGATATTTAAGGGATGAAATATTGAGAGTAGTAAGGAGAACATTTTTTCCCAAAATAAACTGTAGGCAATGGTAAGAAAAGACATAAAACCATTTTTCCCATAAGCTTTATTTTTTTGCCTCTAATTATCCCTCCAGTGACTTTTGTTGGTTCTTTTCCAAAAAGGAAGAGATGTTACATACTCAAGGGGAGTAATATTCCTTTCCTTCTAAAGCAGGTGGAATATTTTTATACTACTGGAGCATTGGGAACAATAGGGAAGTTTTGAGAACTACTTGTATTTACCACAAACTTTGGAGACTGACCAAGTGAAATCACCCCAAGCAAAACTTCAGTTCTCCCTCACCCAAAGATTGAGCATGATTCTGATTTCAGATAGACTCATTAACTTTTATGTTGTTGTCCTTTGGTATTGTTTGACTTTGTTTTTGTTTTTCTATTTGCTCCTGTCTGACATAACCATTGGCCTAGGTGATTGCTTTTAGGAGAAAATGTTGGACTTCATGGTCCTCTGGAACCAAAAGAAAAGGCTAGCCTATTTGTCATGTATCTTCTTTGAGAACAGGGATGATGATGTTAATAGAAGCTTGCTAGGATACTGGTCCCTGAAAGAAATAGTATGGGCAGATTAAAAAAAAAAACAAGAACATTACTCTTCACTTTCTTGGTTCACTTTATTTTTACATTGGAATGTTGTAAACACGTATATTTGTTATAAAACTTGTTAGTACCAAACAGGAATTTTAATTAGCCAAACAATTCCTTTCCATTTATTTATTTGTTTCCCCCAGGTTTAGCTTTTTAAAAAAATGTGTAGGTGATTAAGACCTGAGAAGACCTAAAACCCCTTGGTAAGTTGCTGTCTCTAGGGAAATAATTGACTTTCACCCCTCTGTGGCATTGCTCTGTAGTATAAACAGAATGGAAAATGTCAGCATCAATTCTATCCATTTATCTTGCAACAAATATCTCTTTGATGTTTCTATAATGTGTGATATCTTCGGCGGGGCCCACACCCCTGCATGAATACATGCTTAATGTTCTGCATGCTTTCATAGATATTCTACAGGAGTTACTATAATTAGATAAATTTAACATCTAGTGTCCAAGGTGTAGGTTGGACCCTTACTTAACTGGATTGGTTCTGGAATAAAATAAATGCAGTCTGACTTTAATCCTCTATTTTTTTTAAGCAATCGGGGTTAAGTGACTTGCTCGAGGTTACAGGTCAGGTGTTTCTGGGTGGGTGCAAAGTGTCTGAGCCCGGATTTGATCCCCAGGTCATCCCAGCACCGGAGCTAGTGTTCTTACTCGCTGTGCTACCTGGCCACCCCTAATCCTCTATTTTGAATCAAAGGACTATTTCAAACTTAGACCAAAAAAAAAAGTTAGTTGTAATTGAACTAAATAAAGTATAACCACTGAAGGACAAGAAAGGGAAAGGTGATATTTTGAGCCTGAACCTTCAGGATTGGATAAGGTAGTGGTCACAAAAGAGATGTGCCAATGTATTGAAACCAACATATATTATGGGAGAGAGAGGATGCACCCTACATGTCATGGATTAATGGAAGGTCTTAAAATGAAGTGTGAGTGAAGTCACAATGGGTAAGAAGCAAATCCTGAGGGGGGGAAAAATCATTCCGTGGGATGGTGACAAACTGAAGAAAAGTTCTATTCATCTCATCCTTGTTATATCTCTAAAAACTTTCCATTCTTGTGTGCCTTGCCAAAATAGACACCATTGGCATAACTTTTGAAAATTAAAGGTCAACACGGTATCACAATGAAAAACATTTGTGCTACCTCCATTATCATAGCATCTAATATTTTTTCAATTACACTGAAAAACATTATTTATTTATTGACAAGCTTTGCAATTTCATTCGTTTAGGGAATTTCCTGTGAGGAAATTCATCTATCAGTACAGATTAGCATGTGTTCTGCAAATTAGAGTATCGTAAATTGCCCAATGCCCAGATAGAGTTAATTGATTTAGTAGGGGTCACACACTGATATGCATCAAAGGCAGTTTGATGGAACAGCACTCGAATTATCAGGTCATCTTTTGTGATGCAACAGTATTTATTATGCATCAGAAAAGCCTGCTAGAAGTTTGTGGAATGAAGTTGAAGGGGATTTTGTTTGTTTTTGGATTATAAGAACCTGAACAGTCATCCAGTCCAAACCTTTCATGTTACAAATGAGGAAATTGAGAACTGGAGACAATATAATTTGCCAAAAGCAATATTTCTTAAAAAATAACAGACCCATCCTAATTTAATCTCTCCTGACTTTATTAATGGCATCTAATCATTAACAAATGCTATATGATTCAATAAACACCGACCTTAGCTCTTTGCTTGTTTAGAGGTTTACTCTTTTATTTTATGTACAGGAAACTGGGAGCTATGGCCTTCTGAGTTTTGAAAGTTTAGGGGATTAACCATTGGTGAAACTGAGAATGTGGGAATCTATAGTAGCAACCACACTGGCACAACCAAAACAGCTGCTAGCACAGGTTCTTACATCTGCTTTACTAGGAAAAACAGCTGTTCAAGGGGTCAACAATCTTTATAAGTGCATTCATTCATCAGTTGAGGAAAAAAGTCAGCACATCGAACTTCAGAGAAAATCCAAACAAAGAGAGAAAATACAAATAGAGAAACAAAGAGCAATGGATAGGGCTTCTAACTATCTGAGAAATTAGCACAAATCAATAGAGAGATCCAACTGTCTGACCAAGGCAATGCATACATAGTTACCCAAGAGAAGCACCAACATCTGTGTTTTTCAAAGCCAGGGGTTTCCTTAATAGCTACCCAGAGTCTCATCTGGCCAAATCACATGAACATTTTTTTTTGGCATGAGTGAGCCCCGAAGCAAAATGCTAAGCTCAGAGTATATATACCCTTTTTAGAGCCAGAGGGCATCATAACAATCCT
Source organism: Petaurus breviceps papuanus (assembly GCF_028583685.1). Taxonomy (NCBI): domain Eukaryota; kingdom Metazoa; phylum Chordata; class Mammalia; order Diprotodontia; family Petauridae; genus Petaurus; species Petaurus breviceps. The sequence continues at coordinate 4,127,475 of NW_027185697.1, read as the reverse complement.
GACTCAGTGCCTAAATAGAAATTATCAAAAGGTTTGAAAGCCTTCCTACAAGAAAGCCTCCCCTAAGCAAGCTTCCCTTAATAGGCTCCACCTGTGGCCTATTAATGAACAGGAAGATCTTATATCCCATTTATATTACAGAATCCATACCAATTTTTCAACTAACCTAATATCTATGCTCCTAGGAGCACTCTTCTGAAACCTACCCAGTGGTAATTGATACCAAGACTCATTTAGCAGCAAAAACAAATTTAGATATTAATTTTTTGGAAACAATTTTTACAATACAAAGTGCTTTGTTTGAACACACTCTTCCTGGAAACTTAGGTGACATGGGGAGAATGTGTCTCTGTACTGCTGGGAGGGTCAGCTGGGGAAAGAGGTGGCATTTCTGTTATCTTCCAAGTAAATATTGCTTATCCCCACCTTAAAACAAGTTATAGAATCAGGATTTGATCATATAACCTTAGATTCCAAATGCAGCATACTTCCCTCTTCACCACACCATCTCGAGATCAAATTATGAGCCATTATGAGGGAGTCTATGAGAACAGGAGCTTCTATGGGAGGACTAAATGTAGAAAATAATTATGAGAATGCCACTAATCAGAACCTAGTAAACTGTTATAGGATTGTCACCTCACTCATTAAGGTAATTATGTCTCTTTTAGAATAATACATGATTTTATTAGCTTTTTAAAAAATTGATTGTGCGTTGACTGCCAATTTTTCCAGGTGACTAAATTTCAAATTTGATGGCTCTAAACATCTTTTACTTTATTCTGATGAGGTTTATTTTTTTTTGGTCAAGCTGTACATCTCCAATAATTTATTTGTGAATTTCATATTTAATTTTAAGTAATATTAAAAAAGGCAAGGATATGACTTTGCATTTTATGTTTGTATACACATACAACATGCATATTTGCATATCTATAGCCTATAGCTAAGCTATCATTTATGGAGTGCTTTACAAAGGGTTTTAGAAATATTGTATCATTTAATTCTCACACCAAACCTGGAGTTAGATGACATTTTACAGATGAGAAAAATTAGCCAAACATATTAAATTACCTATATGGTATCATATAGTCTGAGTCTTAATTTGAACTCAGGTCTGATGCTCAATTTACTCTTTTCCCTAGTATATCACTTAAAAATGTGTTTCTATATATTCTTGCATTCCTTGAACATACTAGTTTCACAAATGGGAATTCCTTGAGATCACATGTGTGCCCCAATTATATAGTTCATCAATAGGGTTTTCTCCCCCATTACTAATATTACTTTCTTGTCATTATCAACAGGACTCAGGGTTTGAAGCTCTTATGACCAGCTAACTATGAAAGTAGAAATCTTCACCTTCACCTTGCCCCCTAGAAATCATGCCAAACTCAATCAATGCAGAAATGGATTATATTCCATAAACTTAGATATCTTCACTATAATAATATATTTCCTCTCATGCAGACACCCCATCACTCACTAAATTCAATAACTGCATTGTATGTCTTATCACAAAATTATCCAATCTCATGTCATTCACCAAGGTCAAAAGAATGTTTTGACATTCTTTTTTCCAGCCTTATAACACATTCATAAGATCTATAGTCCAGTCAAATTATCTTTCTTATGTTTTCTTACAACACATTCCGTTTCCTGCCTCCATGTCTTTGCATTATTTATTCCTCATACATGGAATGAGCTCCATCCTTACCTCTAGATCTTAGTCTTCCACTATTTTTCAAGACACAAATACCACAGCTTCGAGTCCCTTTCCAGTTCACATAGTTGTTAGTGCTTCCAATTCTCCTGAATTTCATGTGTAATATTGGATACATTGCTGAACTAAGAGCAAAGATCTGGGTTCAAATCTCATATTAGAAACATGTGAGTTGTCACTTTGGACAAATCACTTAACCTGAACCTCAGTTTCCTCATCCATTAAATGAAGAAATTACATTTGATGACCCTTAAGTTCCTTCCAGGTCTTTTTATATGATACTGCATCCTTGAATTTGTTTTCTATATATCAGTGTAAATGGCTTTACCCTTGTGCCTCCATCTGTAAATGTCTTCCAAAATTACATATAACCTTCTTGAAGGCAGGGAATATTTCAGTAATTCATTTTTCTCCTTAAAACTCACAGTGGTAGTACATTGTAGATGCTTAATAAATATTTGTCAATTAACAGACTGACTTTATTTGAGTAGGAGACAGATAATTATCCACTGCAGACAAATCCCTCTCTTCTGCATATATTTTTTCTACCTTTCCCTAGGATTCTCAAGCTGAACAATAACTTGTACAACTAGGGCTAGAATTCATGCTACAAGAAGCAATAGGATGCCAAGAGATTAAAACAAAAGCCATCCCCATTCATCAAAACTAAGACTCATGCTTGCATTATTGTTGTTATACCAAGATATGCACCAGTCAGTATGATGAATAGGACTAGTATGGGTAAGGGAAGATGCATTCATAGAAACCAAGAAAGCATCTCCTACTCCTGTCTTTTTTATAATGAAACTCCACATTGGAGCTTACCTTGTTTACCTTATGCCATTGATTCTATTAAAGTACAAATAACTCTAAGAATGGTAATATATTAAGCAATTTATACTTCATTGAGAATGAGTCTCATATATTCTTTTCAAAGTTGAATATATTTTAGGAGAGAAAAATAGAATCATTGGTAGAGGTGGAGTTGGATTTTTTTTTGAGAGGATAACAGAGAAAGGGTGCTTGAGATCCATATCCATAGCGTAAGATGCCTATTTATGAAAATGAGTGGTTACTGTGATGAAAGTCTAGATGTTCTGAAGCCATTTATCACCATATTTTTGCATATTTTTCTGGATGTGGCCCTTAGTGTCAACATCTGAGTATAAAGAAAAGCAATCTCTCTGTCTCTGTCTGTCTGTCTGTCTCTCTCTCTCTCTCCCCTTCCCACAACATGAAGCATTTGTTCAAATCATTCTAAGAACTGGAAAAATAGAGATGGCTAGGTGCCACAGTGAATAGAGCACCGGCCCTGGAGTCAGGAGGACCTGAGTTCAAATGACTCTGGGCAAGTCACAACCCCAATTGCCCTCCAAAAAGAAAAAAAAAACTGGAAAAATGTTGTTGATTTCTTGAAACTGAACGTTCTATTTGGTTTGATTTTTTTCTGAGCCCTGGGCTTTAGAATGTTATGGAACATAGCTAGATATAGGTCTAAATTAAAAACCTTAAACCCAAGTTTCATTAAATTGCACAATCTTACCAGTTTCAGCTTTTTTTTTCTGAATTTGGGAAATGAGAAGACAGAAATCTGTACATGTCTCACTGAAGAGGAGGACCTTCGAATTGAGGGGAGTTATGAGATGAAACAATGACTCCAATGGAGGCCTATCTTTCTCAGAAGTTCAACATATCCTGAAAACGGACAGGTATCCAACAACTTCATCAGTTAGGAAGGGCACATTGTGAATCAAGATGACATATGTATCAGGATGATTTTCTTTTTTTTTGGAAATCCATATAGTCAAATGGCAACTCCTAAATTGATTGACATGTTACTTATTTTCAATTATAAAAACATACCATATGTATCTTCTAGGGAAGCAGTTGAAAAAAATTATTTAGATCTTGGACTTTAAAAACCTTAGGAAGAGGCATTTTGTGTGATTTTCCCTGGGGTAAATGAATTTGTATCCCTCTGTGCACTACTTAAGAGAAAGTCTCCCTAGATAGTGTCAAAGTTCTCACATTTATACTGGTAGGTTAATTGAGATTTCCAGTTCCTTGGGCAGAGGCTACACACACACACACACACACACACACAAGCATGTAAGTGGTTAACAAATATGTGTATGTGTATATATTTGTGTACAAATGTTAGTTTCATAATACAAGGCATGGTATTTAGAATCTTGTTCAGCTCTAAGGATATTGGAAACTTTGACTAAATAGTGACAAAGTATAATAAGAACACCATTGAATTTTAGAAGGTGAGAATTCAAAGAGACTTCAGTGGAAATTTAATCCATTCTATAACTGAATAGGAATGTCTTCTAAACTATAAACCAAAATAAAAAGTAAAAACAAAATTTCCATAAAGATTCCAGGTTATCAGGAAACACACATTGCTGCAGTTATACTATTTAATACAAAATAATTATAGAGGAAGCTAGGTGGCGCAGTGAATAGAGCACTATTCCTGAAGTCAGGAGGACCTGAGTTCAAATATGGACTCAAACACTTAACACTTATTAGCCATGTGACCTTGGCCAAGTCACTTAACCCACATTGCCTTGTGTCCCCCCTCAAAAAAGCAAAAAAAAATACACTTTATACCACATCTGAAGGTTTCCAAAACAGTATATGCACATATGCACATATGTGTGTACACACATGTACATATGCACATGCACATATATACATATACTTGTGTGCATAAAGCAATACATTCATATGTGTATATGTATATACATATGTGTATTGTGTGTATGAACTTTTAGATAGCTCTAATATTTAGGAAGTTCTTCAAGACATTAAATGGAACCTTTTTTTAAATCTATCATTGCTGCTTCCTAGTTTTGTTTTCTGAGGCCAAGCTGAAAAAGTCTAATGCTTCTTCCAAATGATAACTTTTCAAGTACTTAAAGACAGCTATCATACCTCCTCTGAGGCGCCTCTCCTGGAAGCTAAACAATCTTGGTTCCCTCAACTAATCTTTATATGGCATAAACATGAATTATAGTGGTTTTCCAACTTCAAAGAAAGATGAAAGATAATGTACACTTAGGAAATCTCAGAGAGATGATAAGAGCAAAGTAAAAGAAGAAGATAATGGGGGTAAAGAGAAAGAGAGGGAAGTTTGTTCATGGAGAAGGAAATGTCATGAAATATTGCCTTTTGAGTTGTTCTATGGCCCATAAATGTTTCCCACCTAGTATATGTTAATTATATAAACACATAGAAATCTATACTAACAGCTAAAAATGACATTTGCCAAAGTGATAAAATCATATAGCCCTAAAGAAGTGGTAGTTAGTAAATTTCAAACTATACTTACCAGATTTGTGAACAAAGGGGAAAAATTTAGCAAGCTTTTGGTTAAATGTTTGTTGAATTGACTAAAATTTGTCAGATCCTTTCCTGTTATCTTATTTCAATTACAATGCAATAGTCACATAAGTCTGAGAGAACTTTGATATATGATCATTTTTTTTAATTTGTAGGAAAAATTAAATCTACTCAATAGCTTTGCATGGGATATGGAATTTCCCCAAGTGAAAGGAATTTGGAGAGATTTTTTTCTTCTGGTTATTCCTAATAGTTTCTTATGATTTTTTTCTCTTGTATTCATGCCTTTATGTACCTTTTTTTAAAAAAATCTGGTTTATCTATCTATCTATCTATCTATCTATCTATCTATCTATCTATCTATCTATCTATCTATCTACCCCTTTATATTCTATTTCAGATCATTCAGTAGTCAATTACCATCCTTCTTGTTCTTCCTTGTTTCCTCTAATGAAAACAGAAGTTGATCAAGTTTGACATTTTATTAGAGTAACTGCGTTTTAATAAGTTTCCTGAAGTACAAACCACTTTAATGAAAAAAATAATATAATGATAAAGAGATGGATTTTGGTTGGATAATTTGGGGCAAGGGCCCGGTATCATCACTTCTTCAAATTTAGTACTCTTTCAATACTGCCACGTACATGGGCTCCTATCACGGTAGTCCCAATGGAAAGTTAAAAACCTAAAAGGAAGGAATGAAAATTAGCAAAAAATTATTAGCAAAAAATAAGTTATATATTAGATCATTTGATTAGGAATGATGAAAATTTACAGCTGCAATGGACATAAGTGTACAGTGGGAAAGAAAAAAAAGTTCAGTTTTGGAATCACAGAATCTGAATTCAGATGAGAGTTTACCACTTAAAATCTCTTTCTTGGGCAAGTGCCTAAATTTTTTTTTCTGGGACTAGTTTGTTTTTCCTCCCTTGTTGGTTAAATTAGAGGGTGAACTAACTCAATATGGTCCCTAATATTCCTATGTAGCTGTATACCAAGGATTTTCTAATAAGTACTTATCACTACAAAGTTCTCCTTTCACAAGGAAAGATGTTTATTGGGTTTCTGAACATCCCTTAACAGAAAGACTCTACCCAGGATGGTCCCAGGTATTCTAGAAGAATGTGGGGTCAATCAAATATGACATGAGATTTAGTTTTTTTAAAACCACTTAAATGGATCTGTGAGCTCATTGAGTTTTTCCTCCTTTAAATAATTCCAAGAGCTACCAAAAAATCTTCCCTATGCATATTTATCCTTCCATGTCCTTAAACGAAGGCAACATATGATACCCATCCAACCTATCAAAAACTTTCCTAGCTCACTCTATAATCATATTATGAGACAGGGTGTGCAACCTCCATATGAAAATAAACTCTTAGTTATCCCTTCCATTGACCCAAATTCCACTCCTAATCATGAAACATCAATTCACAAGAAAGGGTTTGAGGCTACAAGGGAAACCACTGCTTCCAAGAAACATCTCCCTTTACTCCATTCTGTTCCCTTCACCTTCACGTTTTCTCACCTCTTTTTCCACATGAAAGCCTGGAATTATTTTAATAGTGGATGAAGCAACCTGCAGTGCAAGCTATATTTTTTTCCAAAGAAATTAAGTTGAGGATCTCCCAAAGGTAAACTAAGAAATGTAAGCAGATACTTCTATGTCATTACTGTGGAAGAATTTTGCAGCGTTCATGAAAGTATATTGTTTGATAAATGTATGACTAGGAAAATTATGGAATTGTCAATAAGCAAGAAAATAGACAGCTCTTATAATCCATTAGCATCTTTCTACTATAAAGATATCTAAGAAGAAGGTCCATAACCTAGTGGAAGGACACTTTGCAGTAGATTTATTGTAGTATATGGAAATCAATTGTTCAGAAAGATAAAGTACACCTGGATAGGTTGTTATGTGCAACATTGCTTGAAGTATCTACACAAGATGAGATACCTATTAAAATATTGAAACAACTAATTGTATGACTAAGAAGATATTAAAGATCTTCTTCATCTTTAATTTCTTCATTTGGAAAAGAATGAGGGGCAGGGACTATGTGGAAAATAGAAAATGTCCTCCTACTTTACTAGCTTATATGGAAAGATAAAGCTTAAATCTGAAGACCCAGGGAGCAGTAAAACAAGAAATGGAGTCCAGCAGACATGTAAGTGAATGATAGCAAAATTAGGATAAAAGCAAATTTTGACACTGTTAGAAGATATTAGAAACCCAAGTAAGCAAGGAGTATGTGGAGGGAGGAGAGGGTAAGAAGAAAGATGGGGGAAGTGTATGAAAATATAATAGACCTTTAGGGAAAAAAATAAAAGGGAATAGCCAATGGAAGCTGAGGCAACAAAAAACAAATATCAACAAATCTTTCAATTAGCATTTCCCATCAATGTTGCTGGTTTTAAAGTAGATGGATATTAATGACCTATAAATATGCATCCTGTTTCATAATTTTTAATTGAAAATCTGAATGTAGTAAATATTCTTATGTAAAAAAAGGAATGGATATAGCATCACAACTTGGAACCATTATAAAATAATTGCAAATAAGAATATACTAAAAATGAAGGTATTTATTTTTTATACTCTCCTAACTTTAAAAAGTTAATAAATATATGTTATTTTAGTAAAAGAAAAACAGTATATTCCTTGGTTCTTTTTAAGTCTTTCTTTTCTTTCATTCTTTCTTCCTTTCTTATGTGTTTCAATATTTTATCAGTTTCAGCTATCCAGTCAGTGTAAATTTTCCTTTATTTGAATTGGTGATGAAAACCTCTATACCTGGAGCTTTCCAACTGAAAAGACAGGTGTGATGCCAAAAGCATTTGAAGACAGGAAAACACTCATTCATCTGAAATAGTTCAGCAGAGATGTGAGGAACAAAGTCCATTTCACCTATGCTATGGATAGCTCTTAGGAAGGAAAGCCAGAGAAAAGCTGCAAATGGTGATGGGTTGAAAATGATAAAATAAATCTAGAGGGGAAGAAAAGGCTTTCAAACATCCAAGAAATCACTAAAAATAATGAGATAAAGAAAGCAGCATACAACCAAACAAGCCTGAGTACACTTTCTTTTACACTGACTAAGCAGGGAGCTTATAGCTGAATGATGAATCAATATGATTTGGATGAAAAATCTTCAGTTCTCTTTTCAAGATATACAAATCCTGGCAGAGAGCAAAAGTACAAAGCTTTTCGAAAATTTATCTATACATATATTCTGCAACATTTATCATTCAGCTCTAAAAAGCCATAAGGAAAAAAAAAACTTAGAATATAGGTAAAAACTTTTAAATTATGATAGCTATCTTCTCTGCATTAATTTCTCATCTACTAAAATCTCAAGAAATGCAATGAGAAGAAAAACCTGTAAAAATAATTAAATTTGTCATGTTTACATGCATAACCCTCAAAATGATAGTGTATAGATATTTGTCTACATACAAATGCATACATGTATACACACATTTCTATATTCATGCAAATATAAATGTGTATTTATACTATGTGTGTAAATGTGGTATGTTCGTGTGTACATGTATGTATCCATATATATATCTATACACACATTTCTATTTCAAAGGAAAAAAAAAGAAGTGAGTTTTTCTTCATAGAAAATAGTCAATACTTCATAGCCTCTAGAGTCAAGACTCATATTTGCATACTTAGCACAGAATTGTATCACTTTAGATCATAGAGCAATGCTCAGATATATTTATAATATACTACTTATCATGTATAAAGCAAGTTTATACATATCTGTTTGCTTGTTCTTTCTCACATTAGAGCAAGGGTTTTTTAATGGCACTAGCTAACTTTTGCCCCTTTTCATATTTACAGTAGTTAGCACAGGGCCTAGAACATTGTAAGCACTTACTGAAAGTTTATTGACTGACTGACTTTCCACAGAACCACCAAATCAAAGAATTTAAATTTAATTGAAAAGCAAGCCAGTAATCGACTATTGCAATGCATACCATGAAAATAATCTCCTTTTAAAAATATCAGACAAGTGACCATTCAATCTTTTTTAAGGTTTTCACAAGATTTTAGGGCATTGCACCTACCATTTCCTCAAACAATTAATTCTTCTTTGTGAGGAAGTATGTATATATTTGTATATATGTATATGCATACATGTATAAATACACACACCTGTGTATATATTTTCATATACATCCCTAAGTATATATGTATACATGCCTACATCCCTATGCACATATTCTCTGATTTTCAATGCTTTTCATTTCTCTTAATTTTGTATTTTTGTTTACCTGTTGAGTTTATAATTTTTAATTTCATGTTCAGCTTTTTTCAAATTGTATATATTGTATTCATGTATGTTTTTAGATGATGGTGTTCTGTTTGCTTCACAGCTTGCTAAGTTGATACAACTATCTATGTTGAGAGGTTAGGGAACCCAAGTGCAGAATAATTGTTAAAACATGTAAGTGAAATAATTTGGAGAGACCGTGGATCATTCTTAGTCATTCTGTAACTGATTCCACATGATTAAGAGGAGGTTATTTTGATTGCATACTGAGAATGTTTGGCACTTTCTAAAAGGTCTTATATCCACTTTGACCCTAATTTAATTTAATGACTCCTTTATCTATAGTCACTAGTGAGAGACTATACTGTAAGGGCAAAGATTATAGAGACTTTTCCCACTCTGAAGGTTACAGTTTCCAAGAAACTGATCTCAGTAATTGATTTTATTGCCCTTTTGCCTTCTAGGTGAAGAGCAAAGAGAAATTTACCTTTGTATTTTCAAAGTTTGACCACATGAATCAAAGGAATCTAGAAGTCAGAATTCAGGTCTGATTTTACATTCAGCCAAGAATTTTTGCCAAGAGAATCAAACCAATTGTAGGTTATACTTGATAATCATGTCCCATATGGAGAGGAATTGGTGTACTAATACTATATAGGGAAGAACCGAGCTAGGTTTTCAGCCTTCTTGTTGAATTTAAGATGTCTCTAAACATTGTAAGATATATTAAAAACAGTTGGAGATAGGAGATCGGAGGTTGTCAGAGATCTTGGAGTAGGACAGGTAGAGTTGAGAATCATCAGCATAGAGATAACAAATACATGGTAGATAATGAGATGACCCAGTGAAATAATTTAGTGGAAGAAGAGGAGAGGATCCAGGACAGAACCCTGAGGGACATCTTTGACATTGGGTACATTCACAAACTATCTAACTGGAATCTTGGTGACCTATTCACTACCTGATCTTCCTGGTGCCTAGCACTGAACCAGTTATTTAGTCCCCATATGGTTATATCATGTTTTGAAATTACCTAGGAGGTAGTCTGGAAAATTATCTTCCTCCCCAGTACATTTTCTCTGCATGTGGATATAAGGGAGTGTTATTAGTTGTTGTTTTTTTTTCCTAATTACCATTTATATTAATGACAATATTGCAATTTATTAGTATTTTTTGTGTTAAAATAGACACACCTGAAGGTCAAATAAATTTTGTTTGTTTTGAAACAAACAGTAATAAAAAGTGGAAGAAAAAACTTCACTGTCTCTAATATGTTTAGCCCAAGTTACTAAGCTGTTAAGGAACCACAACACATTATAAATTGCTATTTCCATTATAAATAATTTTATACCTAAATGGCCATTGAAATGCTGATGGCCAGGCAATTGTTAGTGATTGACAGCCATAGAGTCTGTCAGAAAAACCACCTAGGAAATATCAAGAGCATAGAAGGCATATAAATGTGGTATTTATAGTGTGAAAACAGAAATGGAAAATCAGTTATTCCTTGTATACACTTTATCAATGCATTCCAAATGATCATGTAAAATGTTTACTAGTCAATGACAAACAGTATATGGTAACCGTATCTTACAGTCTTATGGGGAGACAACATACAAAAACCTATGTACAAACAAAATAAGTAAGAGATAAAAGCCGAAGGAAAGCATGAGCATTAAAATGTATGGGGAAAGGCTTCTCACAAAATGCATTATATTAATTCTTTACTTGAAGGATTTCAGAGACTCTAGGAGATGGACTTGAGCAGTAGAAACATATTAGACTTGGGAAAGGATCCAGGGATAATCACAGGACATGGGGAAGTCTTGGTGACCTATTTGTCACCAGGAGTGGGGAAATGATGTTTGAAGATCAGCAAAGATGCCATTTCACTGGATGCCAGAGTGTAATAAGAAATGCAAGGAATAAGAAGAATGGGGTGGAGCCAAGATGGTGGAATAGAGAAACTGGACCTACATGTGGCTCCAGCTCCCACCACCTCCAAAACATTTTTTAAAATGACCCCAAACAAATTAGAGCTACAGAACCCACAAAGTGACAGAGAAAAATAAATCTCTCACTGAAGGCAGCCTGGCAGCCTGACAGGAAAGGTCTACCACAGCAGGTTGGGAGCAAAGTAGAGTCCCACATGAGCTGTGGTTCTGGCCCCAAGGAAGCCCCAAGTAGCAGTGGCCAGAGCAGACTTTAGGAGAGTGAATCACCAGTAGTTGTAGTGGTTTCCAGACTTCTTGGCCTATAAACATCAAAAAGAAAGTAAAAGGTCATCTGGGAACTCTGTTGGAACTGGGTGGAAAAGAGGGTGGCCCAACCCCTGCCCCCAGGGCAAGAAGTAACACAGGTGCAGTGGCTGCAGTTGCTGCAATGTGGCTGCCTCCAGAGCTCCTGGCCTGCAGATTGTAGCAGACAAAATAACCATATATAGGGTAATCACTCTTGCTTTGACCTGGGTGGATCTGGGTCACAGTCTTGGAAGTGGTACTGGGGCAACTGGCAAGAGTGCAAGAGCTTGTGGGGGCTATTGAAGGGCACCCTACTAATAGATTTGGCAGTTGTGAAAACCCCAGAAATTTGGGACAAATTTCTCTCCATTCTGGAAGTAGAAATCTACTGTGACAAGGAGTTCAAAAGGCAAGTAATTGGCAGGTAATATGAGTGAGCAGGACAAGCACAAAAAGACCATAGGATCCTTTTTTGGGGACAAAAAGGATCAAAGCATGGAATGGGCGGAAGACAATGAAGTCAGAACTCCTGTATCAAAAACTTCCAAGAAAAATATGAATTCGTTAGAAGTCATGGAAGAGCTCAAGGAGGATTTTGAAAATCAAGAAAGAAAAGTAGAGGAAAAACTGGGAAGAGAAGTAAGAATGATGCAAGGAAATCATGAAAAGTGAGTCAACAGCCTGCTAAAGGAGACCCAAAAAATACTGAAGAAAATAACATTTTAAAAATAGACTAACTCAAATGGCAAAAATGGGCCGAAAAGTTAATGATGAAAAGAATGCCTTAAAAAAGCTGAATTTGCTAGATGGAAAAGGACTTACAAAAAATTCACTGAAGAGAATAATTCCTTCAAAATTAGATTGGAGCAAATGGAACCTAATGACTTTATGAGAAATCAAGATACTATAAAACAGATCCAAACAATTAAAAAAATAGAAGACAATGTGAAATATCTCATTGGAAAAGCCACTGACCTGAAAAATAGATTCAAGAGATGTAATTTAAAAATTATAGGACTACCTGAAAGCCACAAGGGGAAAAAAAAAGTCTAGATAACATCTTGCAAGAAATGCAAAAGGAAAATTGTGCTGACATTCTAGAACCATTGGGCAAAATAGAATTTGAAAGAATTCACTGATTGCCTCATGAAAAAGATCCACAAAAGAAAACTCCTAGGAATATTTTACTCAAATCCCAGAGTTCCCATATAAAGGAGAAAATACTGTAAGCAGTCAGGAAGAAACAATCTGAGTATTGTGGAAACACAATCAGGATAACATAAGACCTAGCAGTGCCTACATTAAGGGATTGAAGGGCTTGGAATATGATATTCTGGAGGTCAAAGGAACTAGGACTAAGACAAAGAATCACCTACCCAGCAAAACTGAGTATAATGTTTTGGGGGAAAAATATGGTCATTCAAAGAAAGAGAGGATTTTCAAGCATTCTTGATGAAAAGACCAGAGCTCAACAGCAAATTTGACTTTCAAATACAAGAAGCAAGAGAAGCATGAGAAGGTAAATAGGAAAAAGAAATCATTAGGAAATTATTAAATTTGAATTATTACCTTCCTACACAGAAAAACAATAGTTATAACTCATAATACTTTTCTCAGTATGAGGATAATTGAAAGCAACATATATATGTATGTATACATGTATACATATGTATGTATACATGTATACATATGTATGCATACATATGTATAGAAGGGTATATGTGTTTATAAATATATATGTGAGTGTATTCCTATGTATGTACATGTATACATATACAGAGGGCACAGGAAGAGTTGAATATGAAAGGATGATATCTAAAAAATAAAATTAAGAGGTGATAGAGGAATGTATTGCTAGAAGAAGAAATGGAGAGATAGAGTAGGGTAAATTATCTCATATAGCAGAGTCAAGAGAAAACTTTTAGAATGGAAAAGAGCAGGAAGGTGAAAGGTAATGGGTCAAACTTATTCTCACTGAATTTGGCTTAAGGAGGAAATATCATACATACTCAATTGGGTATCTTACCCTAAAGGAAAATAGTGGGGAAGGGGATAATAGGGGGAATGATAGAAGGGAGGGCAGATTGGGGAAGAGGGTAGGCAGAAGTACACACATTTTTTTTTTTTGCTTTTTGTAGGGCAATGAAGGTTAAATGACTTGGCTAAGGTGACATGGCTAGTTTTTGTGTTAATGTCTGAGACCGGATTTGAACTCACGTCCTCCTGACTCCAGGGCCAGTGCTCTATTCACTGCACCACCTAGATGCCCTAAAGTAAACACTTTTTAAAAGGGACAGGGTCAAAGGAGAAAGTAGAATAAGGAGGGGGCAGGACAGGATGGAGGGAATTACAGTTAGTCTTTCACAATATAACTACAATGGAAATGTTTTGTGTAACTACACATGTACAATCTATATTGAATTGCTTGTCTTCCCAGTGGTGGAGGGTGAGGAGGACAGAAGGGAAAAATGGGGAACTCAGAGTTTAAAAAAACAAATGTTTAAAAATTGTTTTTTACATGTAACTGGGAAATAAGATATTCAGGTACTGGTTTATAGAAATCCATCTTGTCCTACTAGAAAGTGGGGGGAGGGGGTTGGGAGGATATAAGAGAGAAAATGTTTAGTGATGAAGTATTCAGTAGGCTCGCTATTTTGGGGTGGGAGTGGGGTTAGGGGAAAGATGGGGAGATAATTTGTAACTCAAAACTTGTGGATATGAATGTTGAAAACTAAAAATAAATAAATTAATTGGGGATGGGGTATTTAGAAAAGGAATAAGGAGAATTGATAAGTAAGAAGGGAGTTTTACAAGAACCTTTATAAAATCCTTATCTTTGTGTTTCTTTATTACTCATTGGAATTATCATTCTGTCATCAGATAGGAGGGTGAAGGCTATGTCTGGATGGTTATTTCCAGGGAATATGTTAGTGGAAGTTAAATCTATAGAGAGAGAATAACTGTTAGAAATCTAACATGGATTTCCTGATATTTAGTATGTTGTGCAATACTGGAACAGTTAGAGGGAAGAGTGGATAGAGCATTAGACATGGAATTGGGATGATTGGGCTTCTAATATGAATTCAGAAACTAACTGTGTGATTCTACATGAGTCATATCACTTCTATTTGCCTCAGTTTCCTCATTTATAAATGAACATCATAATAGCACCAGTCCCCTGGAACAATTGTGAGGATCAAATGAGATAATTGTAACACTTAGCATAACATCTTTCAAGCAGTAAGTAACATATATATATATATGTATATATGTATACATATATATATATATATATATATTACTCCTCCTCCTCCTCCTCTTGCTACCCTTACATTGAGGAAATTATTTAACCTCTCTGAGCCTATTTCTTCATTAACAAAGTGTGGATAATGATAGAACCTATACCATTTGGTTGCTATGAATAAAAACAAAATGAGATCATCTATGTAAAAGGCTTTGTGAAACCTTAAAATGTTCTACACAAATGAGTTATTGTGGAATGTAATGAGAAATCCTTGGCTAATAAGGGTATAAAATTCCTAGGGACTGGTGATAGATAGCAGACAAGTGGACGGATAGATAGCTAATGTTAATAAAATAAATGAGTATCTATTATTATATCATAAATAGGGGGAGGAATTGATATCTTTTGGTCTTATAGACAGCACTTTAACATTGTATTTTGATGACGGTGTGGATTCGAATTATCAATTCATTAAGGTCAAACTTACAGAAGCAGTAGAAAGTAGGTGTGGGCTGAATTAAACCATCTTAATGAAAATGTTAAGCAAAAAACACAGTAAGATAAAGTTCGTATTGGGCTGCTATAGGTTGCATACCATAACATTTAGAATTCAGGCCAATTTCTAGGGAAGGATCTATACACTTTTAAGTTAACCTCTTTTCCCTCTGAGGTCAGACAATAGGTATTCCTGTACAATAGACTCATTTTTCTATGCTCCACAGCAATATGAATTAGTAAGTCAAATGTACTCACGCATTTCTAAACCACATCTAAGTGATTTTAAATTATGTGCTGTTTTGGGATTATCCATAACACCTTCCTACATACATAATTTCATATAAATGGTCATACTGCTCAAGAGGGGAACAGAACCATTTGTTTAATTTTGGGAAACATTTTTACTTATCTTCTGTAGTACAGTAGCTGCATACTTAGGATGACTTGAGTTCCCACAAAGGTATATTCCTCCTTCTTATTTCAATCTAATATGCTACAAATATGGGGAAAGTCTTTCATTCTACTATGAGTGAGAACCAGGGTTTAAATCCTGTCTGTATCATTTACTACCTGAGTGAACCTGGGCAAGGTGCTATTTTTTTTTTTATTTCAATCTCCTATTTTCTAAAAATGAAGGCAGGGTTGGTGGTAGAGGAATTGAATTCAAGGATACCTAAGGTGCCCTGCACTTCTTGTTCTGTAATTCCAGATGAATATCTGTAATGGGAATGTTAATTTAAAGATCTTCCCTGCCCCTAGGCTAAAGTGCACCTGGATTCACACTTAGCACCCAAACCAGAAACACCTGGCCATGTAACATTGAGCAAGTTACTTAACCCTGATTGCTTAAAAAATAAATAAATAAAGTGTACCTGGAGCCTGGGGTGAGAGGCTTGTTTTTCATTAGATACTTTTTGATAGGGCAGTGAGTGGTTACATTCTCTGAGCCAGGAGAAGGCTTTATAAGCCCTGATGAGTAGCTTTGGGGCTCACTTTGAGAAGTATTCTGTGATTTGATCTGGATTCTGAGAAGCCGTTATTGAGAGCACCCCCCTCGACTTTGAAAAACCCAGATCTTGAAACCCAGATGTTGATTGGGTATGGATGTAATGGTTGGACAGTTTGAAATCTGTCTACTTGATCTGTTTCTGTCTCAATAATTCCTTCTGTATATTCTGAAGTTCGGGGTGCTGACCTCTTTCCCCTGAACTAGGTAAACAGTACATGTTTGACTGATTAAAGTAAGGTTGTCAACCCATTTTGAGTTGCGTTCCTTTATCAAAGCAGATCCAAGAACCTGTGGTGGCATCAACCCTGGGGATGCTGGGGTGCTTGCTGCTACAATATCACAGTGCTTAGGGTACTAGACTTGAAGTCTAGAAAACCTAAGTTCAAAGTTAAACTTAGGCAAATACTATCAGTTGGATTCAGTCCAATTTGCTTAAACGTGTCTCAATTTCCTTGAATGTAAAATGGAGATAACTGCATACTTCACAATTTTTCTTGGATCAAATGGCATAAAATTTGTAAAGCATTTAATACTATGCTTAGAATATAAAAGGTACTTAATACATTCTTATTTGTTTCCCTTCCTTTCTCTATGAGCTTATAATCCAACTCTTCTCAGAGCAGGAGTGATTTACACTTATTTAAAGTGAAAGTGACTGATACCAGTTCCTTTCCTTAGAGCAGATTTTGATAGGGAGAGTTTCAAAAAGAGGGAGACAGAGAATAATAATATAGAGTAATATTTATATTGTACTGCAGCTGTTCCACAAAGTATTTTTACACAAATTATTTTATTTGGGCTTCACAACAGCCCTTTGAGATGTATACCAAAGATGCTATCTTTATTTGAAATATGGAAAAAAATTAAGTTTCTGAAATGGTACATAATATGCTTATGTTCACACATATCACAAGTGGCATAGGAAACAGCTGAATTAGGGTCAACCTAAATCAAAGTCCATCACTGTTCACAATACCATGTTATCAAGCATACAGCTACCAAATAACTGAAAGGTGAATAAATAGTGCTGCTGTTTGTCAAGAAAAGAATGTAGAAAAGTAAGACTGAATTGACCAAAGACAAACTCACTAATTTATTACTTTGCTGAAATCTAACACCAAGGCTAGGCGATATTTACAGTGGCTAAGGGAAACATTATATTTGGGCCCACCTGTTCTGGCCAGGTCTGGAAAGTTTCCAGTTTGTTTGCTGATCTCTCAAATTCTTTGTATGAAGAGACAAATTATTTGAGACAGACAGACAAACAGACAGATAGACAGACAGAGTAACACACCTAAACTTTGTGGAAGTAACAGTGAAAAATACATAGTTCTTATACTCAAGAATGTAATAGGCTGTTTTATGAATGCCAAGTTTAATCATAGATGGAATTTCACAGTTCCAAGATGCTGCCTTATCTAAAGATGAATCCATTCTACAACATAATAACATAATTAACAAAATATTTCTGGGGTGGCCAGATGGAGCAGTGCCAGCCTCAGATTCATGAGATCTGGGATCAGTTCTGGCCTCTGATACTTAGCACCCACAGAAAATAACTGGCCATGTATCTTTGAGCAAGTTACTTAACCCCAATTGCTTTAAAAAAAATACTTCAGAGTATTTTTTAAGTGAGCGTGAACTCAGTTTCCCAAGATAAATATTCTATCATAGAATAATTAACTGTGAGAAAACCTCTTTGCAGCATGTCCCTATTTCTGAAGTTATGTTCAATGTGACCATGAAGAAGTCTCATTTCACTCAAATGTTATAACCCTTCTTTTATCCCCATACACCAGAGAATTTTTAATCCATATGGCTTTAATTATCTTTCCTTTTTTTTTTTTGCTTTTTGGAGGGCAATTGGGGTTAATTGACTTGCCCACGTATCCACCCAAGTAGCCACCATGTTTCTAATTTTCAATCCCTTTGACATTATAATGTTCAAAGTTTAACTCATGTGACAATTAAAAAAAACAAGTTTCAATTCAAAATAAATTTTTTTACATGAGAGTTTAGATTAATTAAAAAAAAATGTCAGCCTGGGGTGGCTAGGTGGTGCAGTGAATAGAGCACCAGCCCTGCAGTCAGTAGGACCTGAGTTCAAATCCCAGCCTCAGACACTTAACACAAAAACTAGCCATGCAACCTTAGGCAAGTTCCTTAACTCCAATTGTTCTCCAAAAAGCAAACAAAAAAAAAGTGTCATCCTCCTCAAAGTAATTTAAGTTTACTCTCCTCCTGTTCTGATAAGAAGGCATTCTGCCCCATTCATATCCTCATAATATCAAGCAAAAGTGAGGAAATACCACAGTCCATTGAGTGGTCACTTATGGTGAGCAAAAGAAAGGATATGAATAGGAGCAATGAAAATGGGATAGACAAATATTAATGAGTTTTGATTCAAATCATAAGAGAAGACCTATAATGATGGACTCAAATATCCTTACACATTTCTCTGTATGCATACATATACAGACACGTATGGAGGTATATACATATATATGTAATTAGATGCATTCATAGATTTTTTCTTATACATGTCATTATTCACACAGCATTGTAAGGTTGTGACTATATAACTGCAGAGATATGTGTACCTCAGATATAATGGAAGAATATGTGATTGATATGGATTAGAATCAGGATTTAAAATTTTAAGATTTTTAAGGCATAATCAAAAAATATATTGAAGTTGCTTACGCTGTGAGGAAAGACTTAGAAAACCGCAGAAAATTGTGATCCATACATTGAACACACTGAAAAAGGAAAAAAAAATAATGTCCAGTGTTAGGAAACTACATTTTATATTCAACAAGAAACAGAATGAATGGCACATTTGGATATAGTGAAACTGAAGCAGCAAGATTATGGAATTACGTCTGAAGGTCAATTTGGAGAAGGTAAATGAAAGCTAGGAGCATTCCAAACCCTGTGCTATAATCAATGAATTCCGGAGTATGAGAGAAAGTGCAAAAGACTGAAAAAGGGTGGACAAGGAGAAATTGTTGTTAAGGTGGGTGCAATTCTCAGTGCTTTCCAGAAGTTAGATTTTGGATGCTTTGTTTTTTGATATGAATAATTTTGAATAATATACTTAGTAATTATTAATATCATTCATTATTTTTTTAATGTTAAAACATTTTTGCATGTCTGGTATTAATCTCATCTAATTGTAATGAATTATCTAGATAAATCACTGTAATCTGTTTGATGTAATTTTATTTTAAAATTTTGGAGTCAATGTTAGTTAATAACATTACTCTATAGTTTTGTGTAAAGGTTTTATTTCCCCATGGTTTATATCTTACTTTATTTCTCTCATAAAAAGATTGTGGTAGGGCTCTTTTTCAAAAATTTTTGACACAAAATGAATTTTATTCTTTTTAAAACAAATCATGTACAAATTATAAAATTCTAGAGAACAGAATACTCTAAGGATCAATATCTTAAGAAAATGACTTGATTGGGGTGGCTAGGTGGCACAGTGAGTAAAGTGCTGGCCCCAGAGTTAGGAGGACCTGAGTTCAGTTCCAGCCTCACACACTTAACACAAAAGAAAACTAACCTTGTAAACTTGCGCAAGTTACTTAACCCCAATTGCCCTCCAAAAGCCAAAAAGAAAGAAAGAAAGAAAGAAAGAAAGAAAGAAAGAAAGAAAGAAAGAAAGAAAGAAAGAAAGAAAGAAAGAAGGAAGGAAG
>NW_027185697.1:4093747-4106247 GCF_028583685.1 Petaurus breviceps papuanus | reverse complement strand
CCCTAAAACTAGAAAACAGGATTCAAAGATATCTAGACAAAATATTAGGCTAAATTGAATAAGATTAAATTTAATATGAATAAACATTTTATCCTTGGTTTTAAGGATATCCACAAATATCAGATGCAGCTAGTATGGCTCAACAGCAATTTGTCTGGAAAAGATGTAGGTGTTTAGAGGACTACAAGATCAACAAAAATAGTTACTTCGAAGTCAAGAAAGCTAGAACAATATGAAGTTGTGTCATTTTCAGGGATAGGGAGTTGATTATCTAACTGGATGTACTTGATGCATTAAAACCACATCTGGAATATCATATACAATTCTAAGTACCCAATTTTAAGAAGGAATAATGCAGAACATATAAGGAAAGCAACGGGGACCTCTATTTCAGTGTCATCCCTTTTCTGGGCTACTTTTCTAATATTAATTTACTCTCAGGTTGTATCTCAAGAAGATGATTGCTGCCTTGGGTTCAAGAGTAGTCCATTAGTGGATGCTATCAGTATGCTTTCTATTTGCAATCTATAGGAAGCAACCTAAAACAGTTCTTATCAAAACATTTACTAAGATGGTATTGTAAATATAGTAACTACAAAATATTCTTTCCATAATCTTGAGGCAAAATTTCCTATAAATATATACCGTGACTTTAGGAAGAATGGACAGAAACTTAAAGAGTACTACAATGACTATTATAAATACACAAATTAACTATAAAGGACCAATGAAGAAAGATTTTATTGGAAGAAATGTGCCTGTTTAGAAAGAAAGACACTCGATATAAAAGACATGAAATTAATTTTTAATGAGAGGTTGCAAGCCCAGGTGTTCTACAAAATTACACAACCCATTGAGGTGAATGCCTACTTTTATTCCTGTCTCAATTGCAAGGTCCCTCCCTCTTTCCTCATTGGTTCGTACTGAGAGGTGCACAACTTTCCCATCAGCCATGTTCATACCAACTCCCTTAATATGTTCCCCCTCCTGTACATACATTGTATGTTCATTTAAATTCAGTTTTGGATACACCTGGGGTGGAGTAGTTAATATTCTTAAGATCATTAAACTTGCCTTTTAACTGTGGCTTTTGACTGACCTGGAGATGTCTTAACCACAGAACCAGTACTAGCTGGTTTCTATTAATCTAGTGCTTGTGACCCTCTTTGAAAACAATACCCTTTCCCTTATTTTCCTATCCCTTGTGAAAACAATACCTCTTCCTCTGTTCCTTACCCTATCCAAAGGAAGAACTGATGAATAAAAGTATGTATAGAATAATTACACATACACATATTGTACATGTATATATATATATATATATATATATATGTATGTATACCTATTTGTGTCTAATTGTAGTTATCTGGGGGATTGGGTGGAGGGAAGAAAAAAATTAAATGGACATGAAAATTTTGTTGTATATTTGAAAGGAATAGTATATTGTGCATAGTAGATTTTCAGTTTCATGTAAAGTCATTTTTTATTGTGCAATGTATGGAAATGTTTCTTTTATTCTATAAATTTATAATGTATTTTTTTAAAAAAGAGTACTACAATGGTGAAGCAGACATATAGAGAGTATATGTGGAAAAGGGAACTCACAACTCTACACCTTCGGGGTCTTTTCTTTCTCTGGAGAGTATTCACAAAGTTAATTATTATCAAGGATAGATGAGTTGCTCTGCAGCTAAGCTCGACTCCCCACAGGGCATAGTGTCACTGCTGTACAAGTGGACTCCCTGGGCTTTGAATGGATGGTATTTCTATATGTCATATATATTCTTTTAGGTAACTGTAGTCTCCACCACTTGCAAACTCAGTCTCACCTGAAATGTTATTCTGCTCTTGCCCAATAGGAAGAGACCTTTAGCCTAGTTCTGGCAGAAGTCTTTCCATTTTGGCTCATTCAGAACCTTCTCTAGCTCTCAGGCTTGCTATCTCCTAGGGAGGAGAAGGGAGAGAAGAGATTTATCTTTTACCTTTGGCAACACTTCCTGTTTAAAGGGTTGGTTGCATTAGTGAGAGACCTTACCCTAATTTACAATGACTGTCTTAGTACATTTTTCATATCTTCATCTCTGCTGGCTAGGCCGTATCTTAACAATGATTAATTATTCACAAATAAGCTCCAAAACATTTCTGACTTTCATAGTTGTCCAGTTTTTGTTTTTTTTTTTTTAAGTTCTATTGGTCTTCAATAGTTCAATGCATATGAAAGGCTAGAGTAAAATTACTAATTGAATATATGCCCTAGGAAAAAATTCAATATCTTAGTCTTCCTATTTGCAAGTGAACTCATATCTAAAAAGGAGAATTATCCACTTACTTTTGAAATGGATCTGTACTCTAGTAAGTAAAAATATTTGGACGGGACTTTATCTTAGATCCCATTGCCTCTGCATTTTGCCCTTAATGACACACAATTTTTCTGAAGTCTAAAGGTGGCGTACCAGGTAAAGAGTGGTTGAAGGAACAGTAAAGAAATGTTAGATGTCTTTAAGTATTTAAAGGGGTGTCATAAGGAATTTAATGCCAAAATGCAGAATTATGAGAAATCAGTGGAAACTAAAAAAAATGTAAATCTATACTTGATTCATGGAAAAGTTCCCAAATTAGAAGTATTAAAAATGAACTGAGGCAGAGCCAAGATGGTATAGAAAAAGCAGGAACTTGCTTGATCTCTTCCACCAAACACCACCAGATACTTGTAAAAAAAATGATTCTAAATAAGTTCTAGAGCTACAGAACCCACAGAATGACAGTGTGAAACATCTCCATTTGAAGATGGAGTTTGGAATGCTAGAGGAAGGGTCTATTGCACCAGGCAGGGAGCAGAGCACAGTTTCACCAGAGCAGTAAAAGCACAGACCTGACTGGAGTAGGCCTCTGGGTACTGAATTACTGACAGCTATGGTGGGTTTCAAACATCTTAAGCCATAAACACCAAAGACAAAGTAGAAGGTCAGTGGGGAAAGTATGTTAGACCTGGAGAAGAGAAGAGTGTAGTTTGGCCCAAGTCCCATGGCAACATACATCCTGGTTACTGCAGCAGAAGCAGCAACAGCAGAGCACTGGCCCTGCAATCAAGAGGTACTGTGTTCAAATCTGACCTCAGGCACTTAACACAAAACTAGCTGAATGACCTTGGGCAAGTCACTTAACCTCAATTGTCCTACCTTTCCCCCCTCCAAAAAAAAAAAAAGGAAGAAGAAGCAGCAACAGCAGCAGTGGCTGTTGATTCTGGAGCTCCAGTCCCACAGATGGTGGGGGGATGAAGCAGCTGATTATAGGGGAAGTGCAGGGATCTCCTTGTTGACCCTGAGGAAGGATTTTCTTGCTTTGCCCTATTTAAATCTGGGGCATAGTCCTGGATGGTCGTCCTGGGGTGAGGAGGAGTGCTGGCCTGGAACAGCTTGTGGCAGCAGTTGGGAGGAAGCCCTCCTCAAAGTTCTGAGGCAGAAAAGTATGCTTTTGGTTACTCACAGAGCAGAACATAGTCCAAGAGAAGAGTGAGCTCCGTTCCTTTGATCGTATCACCTTAGAAGAATTTAAAATAACAGATGCCTAGAAGTAGCTCTGACAACAGCTGCACAAAACCTCAGAAACATAGGACAAAGGACTCTCCACTCCTACATTGGCAAAGCACTCAAAAGTCAAGTAATTTTTTGGGAACATGAACAAACACAGGTGATAAAAACAGACTATAGAATTTTTCTTTGTTGAAAAAGATTATGAAATCATACAAGCAGAAGACAAAAATCAAAGCACCTGCATCAAAAGCCTCCAAAAAAAAATTGAATTGGCCACAGGCCATTGAGGAGCTAAAAAAGGTTTTGAAAATGAAGGAAGAGAAGGAGAGGAAAAATTGGGAAGAGAAATAAGAGTGATGCAGGAAAATCATTTAAAAAAGTGTCAATAGCTTGCTAAAGAGACCCAAAAATATACTGAAGAAAGTAGCGCCTAAAAAATAGACTAACCAAAATGCCAAAAGACATCCAAAAAGTCAATGAGGAGAAGAATGCATTAAAAAGCAGAAATGGAAAAATGGAAATGAAGTCCAAAAGCTCACTAAAGAAGATAATTCCTTTAAAATTAGAATAGAAGAAATGGAAGCTAATGACTTTTTGAGAAACCAAGATATTATAAAACAGAACCAAAAGAAGGAAAAATAATAGAAGACAATGTGAAACATCTCATTGGAAAAACTATTGACCTGGAAAAATAGATCCAGGAAAAATCATTTTAAAATTATTGGACTACCTGAAAGTCATGATCAAAAAAAGAGCCTAGAAATCATCTTACAGGAAATTATTAAGGAAAACTGCCTTGATATTCTAGAATCAGAGGGCAAAATAGAAATTGAAAGAATTCAGCAGTCATCCTTTAAAAAAGATCCCCCCCAAAAAAAATTCCTATTAATATTGTAGTCAAATACCAGAGTTCCAAGATCAAGGAGAAAATATTACAAGCAGTCCAAAAGAAACAAAAAAATTAGTATTTTGGAAACATGTTATGGGAAGGGGAATTTAAGATCTTCCCTGCCCCTAGGCCCTTTGATAGGATTAAGTGCACCTGGAGTGTGTAGGGGGAGGCTTGGTTTTCAACAATGCCCACACGTTGGTGCTCTGTGATTGGGCAGTGGGTCAAGAGGGTTGTGACATAATCTGGGCCAGGAGAAGGTTATATAAACCCTGATGTGATGCTTTGTTTTTGGGCTCACTTTGAGAAGTATTATGTGATTTGACCAGACAAGTCTCTGGGCAGCCATTGAGACCCATGGCTTTGAAAAACCCAGATGATGATGATGTATCCCTTTCTGGTAACTGTCTAGGTATGAATGTAATGGTTGGAGAGTTGGAAGCCTGTCTGCTTGATCTGTTTCTCTGTCTTCTTGAACTTCTGCTTGTAATCTCTGTGTACTATGAAGTTCGGGGTACTGACATTTCCCCCTATACTAGGTAAATTATACATATGTTTGATTAAAGCAATATTTTTACCCCATTTTGTGTTGGTTTCCTTTAAAAAAAGCAGATCTAAGAACCTGTGTTGGCAGCCACCCTGGGTATGCTGGGGTGCTTGCTGCTACAAAACATGACGAAGATAACACAAGAGCTATCAGCTTCTAAATTAAGACACTGAAGGGCCTGGAATATGATATTCCAGAGGTCAAGGGAACTAGGATTAAAACCTAGAATGACCTATCCAGAAAATCTGAGTAAATACTTCAGGGGAAAAATGGGTATTCAATGAAATAGAGGACTTTCAAGATGAAAACACTGGATCTGAACAGAAAATTTTGACTTTCAAATACAAGAATGAAGAGAAATATTGAAAGGTACACAGGACAGGGAAATCATAATGGATTTATGAAAGTTCAACTGTTTACATTCCTACATGGAAAGACAGTATTTGTAACTCATGAGACTATTTCTCAGTATTAGGGTAGTTGAAGGGAATATGTATGCATGTATGTATGTGTGTATGTGTGTATGTATGTATGCATGTATGTGTAAATATATTGCATGTATATGCATATATACACATATATGTGTATACACACATATATGTGGGTGTATGTTTGTGTGTATAGATAGAGGACACAAGGTGAGTTCAATATGAAGGGATTATATCTAAAAAATAAAATTAAGGGCTGAGAAAGGAATATATTGGGAGAAGAAAAAAGGGGGAGATAGAATAGGGTAAATTATCTCACATAAAAGAGGCAAGAGAAAGCTGTTAAAATGGAGGGAAAGAGATGGGAGGTGAAAGGGAATGAGTGAAACTTACTCTCATTGAATTTTGGTTAAAGATGGAATAACATACTTACTTAATTGGATATCTTAAGCTACAGGAAAGTATGGGGGAAGGGGATGGTGAGGGAATGATAGAAGAGAGGGCAGATTGGGAGAGGGTAGTCAGAAGTAAACACTTTTGAAAGGGGACAGGGTCAAAGGAGAAAATAGAATAAATGGGGGGAGGGATAGGATGCAGGGAAGTATAGTGAGTCTTTCACATTATGACTACTATGAAAATGTTTTGCATAACTGCACATGCATAACCTGTATTGAATTCTTCTCAGTGGGAGTGAGTGGGGGGGGAAGAATGGAGAGGATCTGGAATTAAAAGTTTTAAAAACAAACATTAAAAATTGGTTTTACATGCAACTGGTAAATAAGCCATGCAGGCAAAGAGGTAAGGAAATCCATCTTGCCCTATAAACACATAAGGGGGGGGGGGGAGGGGGACAAGGGTGAGAGAGAAAGGAAGGTATACTGGGAGGAGTGGTAATCAGTATGCATGTCATCTTGGGGTGGGGTCATAGGTGAGAGATGGAGAGAAAATCTGCAACTCAAAATCTTCTGGAAATGAATGTTGAAAACTAAAACTGAGAGAAAAGTGAACTGAGCTTTTCTCAGTGGGTTTAATAAGATTTTCACTCAAAAGTTACATGACCATTTCTAGGGTATGACATATTGAAGGTTCTTACTTTAGTGTTACATCATTATTTATGCATATTATACACTTATGTATGTTTTCTCTAAGTTGGTCAATAATTCTGTGAGTTATTACCCCATTTTATAAATAAGGAAATTGAAACTTACAGCAGTTTCTATTAATTTCTGAGAATAATTTTTTAAGCTTCCATATCAAGTGTTCTTTAAAAGTTTGATTGAATTCTCCTGTGATTTCATCAGGTCCAATAGTTTTGTTTGCTTGTTTTTATTTCCATTAACCTTTTCTGAGATTAGGTTTGTTTGTTTTCATGATCCCTATATGATCTTTTGATGGTTTGAGTTTTTTATATTTTTGAAGGTATTGTTCTATTTATTTTAGGTTCTTAGACTTCTTAGCACATAACGGCACAATATGTTCTGATTAATATTTGTTTTAATTTCTACTGGATTTGCTGTGATTTCACTTTATTCATTTGCTTTTTTATTGATTTTATTTTCTGATCTCTTCTTTTGTAACTAGATTAGTTAAGGGATTATCAATTTTAGATTCCTTTCCAAAGAACTATATTTTAATATTATTTATAATGTTTAAATTTTCATTTTGTTTCTTGCTTTCCTAATTTTAATATCTCTTCTTACATGCTTAATTCTGGTTTTCTTATTTGTTAATTTTCTAATATTTTCAATGTGTTTTTAGTTCATTCACCTCCTTTTCTATTTTGCTAGTGTATTATTTTTTTACCATGAGGGCTTTTCTAGCTGCAACCAAGAAATTTTGGTAAATTGTTTTGTCATTACCATTTTCTTTTATGTAATTATTATTTTGTCTATAATTTATTCTTTTATTCTCTCATTATTAATGCATTAAAATGCATTATTAAATCTCCATTTGAGTCTGTATCTTTTGTTGATGGTCCTTGAATCATTTTTTTTTAACTTTTATTGTACTATGGTTTGTAAATATGTCTTGATAGTTTCTGTCTTCTTGAACTTGTTTGCAAAATCTCTGTGCCCTAGTGGGACCTGGACCCTGAATTTTCCCATATATTTCATCAACCTGGTCCTTCACTTTTCCCATACATTTCACCAATCTTGTTCCTGAATTTTTCCACCCATTTCCACAGCCCAGATCACTGGCATTTCACCCTAAGCATCTGGGCCAGTCCAATCCACTTAGATAATCAATAATCCTTTCACAGTGGCTCTCTGACCCATCTCTTATACACTTAACTTTATTTTACTGTCACACCAGGCCACTTACCACTCCTTAATCCCATCCAAATCTTATCATTGTCTTTTTTTTGTATGTAAGAATTGGTGTGAGACCAATCAAGGCACAGATTCACTAGGAATCTCGATTTCTACTATTGGCCTTAAAATAAACCTTGCCACTTTGAGTGAAAGACTTGAGTGCTTGAATTCTTACCAGGCAAACTTACCCTGTACCCTTACATTTCAGGGTGCTCAGAATCCCAAAGTGCATAACTAGCATGTGTTTGATTTTTGAAATAGTTCCATGTGTTGCAGAGAAATACATTTCTTTTGCTATCCCATTTAGAAGATTCCTTAAGCAGTAGAGTGGACAGAGTTCCAGGCCAAGAGTTAGGAAGACTGATCTTCCTGAATTCAAACTCTCCTCTGATACTTACTTTCTATGTGACCGTTGGAAGATACTTAATCTTGTTCAATTCAGTTTCTCATCTGTAAAGTGACCTGGACAAGGAAATGTTAAAACGTTTGTAATAGTAATGGGAATTTGAAAATCTTCGCTGTCTCTTAATAGATCTAAGGAAATTTGTGGATCTTTCCTGCCCCCTAATAGGTGGGATGTAATCACATGGAGCCTGTGGTGGGAGGAATTTGCTGAATGGAGTAACCAGAGAAGTTGGTTACAGAGCAGTTAGAATTGGGGGAGAGAAAAAGTACACAGGCAAGGAGACAGCTAGGTTTGTGAGTGTTTGTGGGAAGGCTTTAGGATGGTGTTACTCTCTGCAGTGTTACTGTATATAGATTGCTTTGTTGCTATTACGAATTCATTTTTCTGGTGTTGGAGTATGGCTATCTGGTGTCTGAATAAATGTTTTACCTCTGTCTTCTATATGGGGAGTCTGATATATTTTGTATTTCAGAACTATAACAGCATGTTCATAGTTGCCATAATTGCTGTGATTATTGAATTGGCACTATGCCCTTCCAGAATCTCTGCCAAGAAAATCATGAAAGAGGTCATGAAGAATCAAACCCAACTAAAAATGACTGAATCACAATATTAAGTGTTTAAACTCAGGAGATTTTGTTTAGTTACATATTTTCCCTTTTGTTTATCTTTCTGTTAGACTCATGCAAACCTGAGAGAATTACATTGAGGACTCCAATTGCTATCATGTTTCAATATGTCTTTTTGCAACTCAGATAATATTTTCATTATGAATTTGAATACTAAGACAATTAGAGCTTATACAGTTATTACTGATACTGCTTTGCTTTCTATAATTCCTTTCATCATAATGTAGTTTCCTTGTTTACCCCTTTTGCTTTTTTTGAAGGTTTGTTTATTTGTTTTCTTATAACATGATGGTAATTCCTGCTTTCCTGAATTCACTTGATGATTAGTACATTTTCCTCATGCTCCCAATTTTAATTTTTTATGTCACTTTGTTTTTTCTCCAATGTGTTTCTTCTAAGCAACAGATTGTAGGGTTTTCTTTTGTTATTCAATCCATCACTTTTTTTATGTTGTTTTATTGAATTATTTTATCCATTCACATTTAAAGTATGTTTCCCTTTTATAAATTTTAGCTATTTCTCCCATTTCAAGTCCCTTTTTAAAAAAAGGTGGACTTATTCTTACTTGCTGTCTTCCTCTCAAGCCTCATTTCCTCTTCTCATTTGTTTCTACTTTTCTTTTAGATTTTTGCTGACTATTTTCTTTCTAATGCTTTAATTATTTTTATAGTGTTTATTCATAGATGACTGAACTCCTCTTACTAGCTCTGGAGGCCAAATTACCTTCCACTGTTACAGATTTCCTTTTTTTAAATCCTTTTTATGTTCAAAGTCCTCATCTTTGAGATACTTCCTATAATCTACAGTACATTCAGTCCTTCCCCCTTTATTTTCCTTAATTCTCACTTTTGAGTCCCTCCTTTCTGACTGATTTTCTTGGGGTTTAGATCTCCACCTCCTTTGACACCGAATACCCCATGGTTCACTAGTCTGTTTCTCTGTCCCACCTGACCTTTCTGTGGTTAGAACTGTCCGAGATCTCTTGTTGCCTCTCTATATTTTGTATCATTATCATTTAATATTACTTTTCCTTGAAATGTAATCTCCTTGAGTATAAGAATTGAATTCTATTTTGTATTTGTATCTTCAGTCCTTAGTGGACTGTTTATCATACAGTCAGTGCCTTAAAATGTCTTTTTCCTTATTCGCTCATTAATTAATTATTCATTTATACAATATTTTTTACCATTTACATATGCAAAATGTGATTATGGATTTCATGAAGAACACATAAACTCAGAGAATATGGGCCAGTTTTATAATAAAATAAATGTCTATCTCATGGAAAATAAACATTCAGTAATTGTACCCCAAATATGGAATTAAAAAAGAAGACCTCTAGAATTTGAGGCTGGTCATCTATGGAATACTTAAGCAATGCATAAAAATCACACAGACTAACAAAATCCTGGATAAGTTATCATCTGGATCACTGGAAAAATAAAACACTCAGTTCAATGAGATCACAGATGTAGCAATAAACTAGATGACCTCTGCAAAAGAATGCTTTTAATAGGCTTAGAAATAAATACCCTCCAAAAGTATATGTTATATATCACCCAAAATAAAACTAATTTTAAAAATAAGAAAATTTGTCTGACTTTTAAAGTGAAATTATGGTAATGAGCATTTCTTTGACTTTTCCTTGACAGATGTCTTATCATAATTAAGTTGTGATATTTCCAAAAGACACACACCAACCCACCAAATACAATCCTTAATGTTTCTATATGTGACTAGTCCAGCTATCCAAGACTAAAGATAAAAAAAAAAATTGGTACTCCACAGGGAATATTAAGACATTAAAAAACAAGTGTTGAGTCTCTTTCCTATATCCACATAATACATAACAGCATTATCCTTTGAGGCAAATTAATGCAATGCAGGGAGTTTTAGAAAACTATACCAGTAAATAACTAAAAGCTAAATTAGACAAAATCACACACCCAATAACAGGAAATAAATTGCATTTTATGTACTCTTGAAACTGTGTGTGTTATCTCTTTAATAATGTACTTGATAGAAGATTTTGTTTCAGTTTTTGTTTGTCTTTATCAATAGATTCTAGAATTGTGCCAGAAGGATGGGCAGAATTTGTCAATAAAGTTTTGTTTCTTAGAGTCCTCCTGAGGGATGGCATCCTGTAAGAGATGAATCTTAAATTGAGGTTAAAAGGATTTGGAGGGGAAGGATATTCTCTGTGGAGAGAACAGAATGAGAAGTAGCAAAGAGATAAGGCATTAAATTTTGAGTTCCTCAAGGGCCAGAAGTGTCTTTTGCAGGTCCTTCTTATCTCTAGTGATTAGAAAAATGCCAGAAAAATATGGCACACTTAATAAATGCTTATTGACTATTGACAATAATGAGCTATTATGTGTACAAATCAGTGGTAAATGCAATCAATGCCTTTGTATGAATTTGTCTTACAAAATATTATTGAATTAGGATACATTATGAAATGTGTAATCTCCATCTCCAAGCTAATTTTTTTTTTTTGAATACTCACTCTATATCAAGGAGTAGCACCAAATTCAAGTATAAGAAAACCTGTTAAACCCCATTTAATGGAATCTTGGATGGGGACAATTTAACTGAAACATCACACTATTATATCAACAGCTTCTTACTCAAACTTACATCCCAAACAGAATGCGCCTTTTTATGTCATAAAAAAACAAATCAAAACAAAATATTAGTTGGTTCCCATATACACATATTTTCATATGTGTTTTCTCTCTTCTTTTGAAGCATGAGGTATATTTGAAACTATGTCTATGGGCATGTAGTACATTCAGTACAAACTTTAAATAACAATTATTCAGTTCAATTCAATAAAATAAGTAGTAGTAAAAATTCTCCCGGGGTGGGAAGGGGGGATGACTACTATCT
This sequence comes from Petaurus breviceps papuanus, assembly GCF_028583685.1. Lineage (NCBI taxonomy): Eukaryota > Metazoa > Chordata > Mammalia > Diprotodontia > Petauridae > Petaurus > Petaurus breviceps. Next base: position 4,094,614 of record NW_027185697.1, on the reverse strand, counting down.
TTTTATTCATAAAAGTCATGCCTTTCAATGTTTTGTTTCTTGTTTTGTTTTTCGAAACTATATCAGACTATTGACTCACACTGATCTAACAATATGCCAAAACCTGCTCCTTTCTTGTTATTGTTTAATTAATATTTTAAACCTACTTGTAAGACTTTGCATTTGTCCTGATCCCAATAAATATTATTTATTTCAGCTAGATAAGTATCCTGTCACAATCCCTTTGAAGCCTTGTTTTCACTCAGTGTTTCTTTCCCTCCATCCTTTGTGTCATGAATATACTACTACTATCACTACTATTACTACTAAAAATAATACACACACACACACACACACACACATATATATATATATAATATATTTGAGAGAGAGGTACTGTGCTGCCATGTGAAGGTAACAACTGAGAAATCAGGAGAAGGGGAATGAGTCATCCTCACTGTCAACCTACTGTTACATGCAGGATAGGCAAAGACAGTCTACCTGAAGCCTCCAAAGACCCTGATGGAGACAGAAAGCAGCTTGTGTGTCAAGCAGGCAAATTATCTTCCACCAGCAGCTTGACAGCTATCTCCCCTTACACTATAATTGGAACATCCAAGGGTCTTGAGATAGAGAGTCTTGGGAATAGCATCTTTTCCAGCTAGGTCTTCTCAGCCAATATCCAAGGATGCCCATGGAAATAAAACATGGCAATTGCTCCTGTAGATGATGGTGTCACAGCATTAAATTAAATTAATTTATATGTATATTTATTTAAATTATATTTATATTCTAATTAAAAAACAAATGAATTAAATTTAATTTATTAAATTTATTAATAATAAAAATAATAAATGAAAATTTATTAATTTTTATAATTTAATTAAA
>NW_027185697.1:4092858-4093347 GCF_028583685.1 Petaurus breviceps papuanus | reverse complement strand
TACATTATGAAATGTGTAATCTCCATCTCCAAGCTAATTTTTTTTTTTTGAATACTCACTCTATATCAAGGAGTAGCACCAAATTCAAGTATAAGAAAACCTGTTAAACCCCATTTAATGGAATCTTGGATGGGGACAATTTAACTGAAACATCACACTATTATATCAACAGCTTCTTACTCAAACTTACATCCCAAACAGAATGCGCCTTTTTATGTCATAAAAAAACAAATCAAAACAAAATATTAGTTGGTTCCCATATACACATATTTTCATATGTGTTTTCTCTCTTCTTTTGAAGCATGAGGTATATTTGAAACTATGTCTATGGGCATGTAGTACATTCAGTACAAACTTTAAATAACAATTATTCAGTTCAATTCAATAAAATAAGTAGTAGTAAAAATTCTCCCAGGGGGGGGAGGGGGGAGGAATTATATCCTTTTATTTATAAAAGTCATGCCTTTCAATGTTTTGTTTCTTGTTTTG
>NW_027185697.1:4077248-4092758 GCF_028583685.1 Petaurus breviceps papuanus | reverse complement strand
TGAATATACTACTACTATCACTACTATTACTACTAAAAATAATACACACACACACACACACACACACATATATATATATATAATATATTTGAGAGAGAGGTACTGTGCTGCCATGTGAAGGTAACAACTGAGAAATCAGGAGAAGGGGAATGAGTCATCCTCACTGTCAACCTACTGTTACATGCAAGAAAGGCAAAGACAGTCTACCTGAAGCCTCCAAAGACCCTGATGGAGACAGAAAGCAGCTTGTGTGTCAAGCAGGCAAATTATCTTCCACCAGCAGCTTGACAGCTATCTCCCCTTAGACTATAATTGGAACATCCAAGGGTCTTGAGATAGAGAGTCTTGGGAATAGCATTTTTTCCAGCTAGGTCTTCTCAGCCAATATCCAAGGATGCCTATGGAAATAAAACATGGCAATTGCTCCTGTAGATGATGCTGTCACAGCATTAAATTAAATTAATTTATATGTATATTTATTTAAATTATATTTATATTCTAATTAAAAAACAAATGAATTAAATTTAATTTATTAAATTTATTAATAATAAAAATAATAAATGAAAATTTATTAATTTTTATAATTTAATTAAATATTTAAGAGATTAAATTAATTTAAATTAAATTAAAATTTAGGAAGGAAAATTCTTGTCACCAGTGCCCTTAATACTATCAAATTTTTCAACATCAGAAACTGACATGATTTCATCATTAGAAATGACATTAAAGGAAAAATATTAATTATTGTTTTACTGATGAAACTCATTTTACAGATGAAGAAACTGAGTTAAACTGGGATAAGTGACTTGCACAGGGTCACACAATTAGTGTCTAAGGCCAGATTTGAACTAAGGAAAGCACATTCATCTCTTCCTTACTCCAGGGTCTGTATTTTAACTGCTACCACACTTAGGTACCCCAGTTCCTTGAGCTTTGGGAAGCTTCTTGTTTCCAGCTAAGTGTATCCAGTTTTCAGATACAAGGGAGAAACCATTCTTGCTTTCAATGTCTTGTTGTTTTATCATCAATTGGTGCCAGATTCTTCATGACTGCATAGACCACAGTAGGCCAGGCCATTCTACCCTTCACTATCTTTCAAAGTTTGTTCAAGCTCATGAACAGTCTTCTAGTTGAGGCTTATAGTTTATTAAGGAAATTTAACATTCAAATTCATTCAATATACATTTATTAATTGCCAGGCACTGTGCTAAGTTCTGAGGAAATTAATTAGAAAAAAGAGGCAGTCTTATCCTCTAGGTGCTTACAATTTAATGAGGGAAGATAACAAACAAAAGGAAGTTAAAAGTAGGGAGGGGTGCACCAAAAGGTAACCAAAATGGGACCTGTTGTTCCTTAAAGTGTAATCTGGGGGAAAAAAAACCCCGCTAGCCAGGAAAATCAGTTTTGTTTTGGATGAATTGGGGATGGTAAGTATAGTCACAGAGTGGAAGTTTGACAGGAACATACTTTGGAGGTATTGTAGGAAAATGATTGGAATAAAACAGAGGTAAGTTCTAACTTCATCAAGATATGCATGTTTTGTTAAGTTATCTGAAGGTTTTAGTGTAGTCAGTGAAGCAGAAATAGATTTTTTTTTCCTGGAACTCCCTTGTTTTCTCCGTAATCGAACAGAAGTTGGGAATTGGATCTCAAATTTCTTTGCCTCTGCAAAAAACAAAAAAGCAAAAACCAAACCAAAATGCAGCCTGATCTTTTGATGATTCTCAGTTCACATAGTGTTGAAGCCTAGCTTGCAGAATCTTAAGCATAACCTTGCTGGCATGTGAAATGGGTGCAATTCTTTGATAGTTTGAACATGAAACATCATTGCCCTCTTTAGAGTTAGAACATATGCTGATCTTTTTCCAATCCAGGGGCCACTGTTGAGTTTTCCAAAAATTTGCTGGCAGAGAGTATAGCACTTTAACAGCATCATGTGCAGGATTTTAAATAGGTACCTCTGCTTCATTAACTACACTAAAGCGTTTGACTGTGTGGATCACCATGAAATGTGGCAAATACTCAAAAGACATGGGAGTAGCAGATCATCTTACTTTTCTCCTGAGGAACCTGTACATAGCTCAAGAAGCAACAACTAGTACTGAAGATTGGTAAAGGAATACAACAAGGCTATGTATTGTAATCCTATTTACTTAACTTTTTTTCATCGTACATCATACAAAATGCCAGACTGGATGAATCAAAAGCCAGAATTAAGGTTGCTAGGACAAATATCAATCATCTCAGATGTATAGATGATACCAGTCTGATGGCAGAAAGTAAAGAACTATGAAGTCTTTTGATGAGGGTGAAAGAGGAGAGCGTAAAAGCTAGCTTGAAGACTTACATTAAAAAATTAAATCATGTCAGCTGGTCCCACAACTACCCAGCAAATAGAGACAGAGTAATGAAAGCAATGTTAGATTTTATATTCTTATGCTCAAAGATCACTGCAGATAATGACTAAGCTATGAAAATAAAAGATGCTCGCTCTTTGGAAGGAAATCTATGGAAAACCTTTGCATCATACTTAAAATAAACTAACAAAAAACCACAGAAACATCACTGTTTTGACAAAATTCCAGATAATCAAATCTATAGTTTTTTCCAGTAGTATTGTATGACTGTAAAAGTTGGATTATCAAGAAAGCAGAGTTTTGCAGAATTGTAGCTTTTGAATTGTGGTGCTAGAAAAGATTTTTGAGAGTCTCTTGAACAGAAAATAAAATAAATCATTCAATACTTAAAGAAATCAATTCAGACCATCCATTGAAAAGTCAGATGCCAAAGCCGAAGCTTAAATACTTTGGCGACATAATGAAAAGGCAGGACTTATTTTAAAAGGTCATGATGTTGGGAAAGATCAAAGGCAAAAGGAGAAAGGAACAACAGAGTATGAGATGAATAGATAGTGTCATGGAAGCAATATGAACTTTGACGGAATTCAAGATAGTGGAGGATAGAAGGCCCTGGTGTGTCATGAATACACGTGTATTACTGAGAATATCTGGTTACATCCAATGCTTTGCTATATTCCAATTAAACAATATCTGTAGTATCTCCTATTAGTTCTGTACATATTTCAATGAAGGAAATATAATTAATTTAGCATAATCTTGGTGAGATGATAGTGCTACCGAATAGCTGTTTTCATTTCTAAGTATTCATCAGTCATCGCTTTGATAAAATCATTTAGAATTTGACCAAGATTTGTAGTTTAGTTCAATGACCTATTGTTTTAAAATTTTAGTATCTCAAGTATTTTGGAAATTACAATTTACCTTTCTATAATTTTGTCATATCTCACTCATTTACTTTAAATTTCCAATGACCTCTGGCAATGACCCAGAAATCACACCTACTAATTTTCTCAGTCCTATAACTTCATGCTATCTGGAGATCTATTCAGAACTTTTCAAAACAACTCTAGCCATTTATTCTTACCTGATCAGAGTAGAATAAACATAAAATATATCCAAGACTGGGAAAAAATTGAATTGCTTTTCTTCACCTTTTCTAATAATTAAAGTAGGCTTATAAAAGCCTGAAAGTAGATTGGGGAGTTTTATTATTTCCTTTCCATTCATAAGGGTTATTTGATGATTGGTCAAATGTCAGCACTCTGAAAATGTATGAATGCTCTCCTTGATGTTCAATGGTTTCATATCAACTTAATTTATGAAAGGATTATCTTTAAATCAATATGACAGTTTAGAAGTAGAAACATTTCTACATATGTCTATTACACATGTGTTACTTTAATGTACTCTTCAAGTTGAATCAATAAAACATAGTCATCTTCATTATATATTTTACTATCTTCATGATATGTTTCAATCACCTTAATTGACATGATTTTATGATCATTTGTGATTCCAAAGAAATGACAGGTGATTGACTGAAATTGTTGCAATCTACCAACTTTTATGTATCATCAAATAACAGATGCTTATAATATTCAGACCAAAAATTAAGGATAAAAAAAAAGAAAATCAAATTAGTTTTTCTTTTTTCTGTACATGACACGCAATATTAAAGCTTACAGTAAAGAATTTAATTTCATGATGGAAGTAAATATTAACAAATTCCTGAATTTTCATGTCTAGTCATAGCCTAATTCTTTTTTTAAAAAGAAATTGGAGTTAAGTAACTTGCTCAAGATTACATGGCCAGGTGTTTCTGGGTGGGTGCTAAGTGTCTGAGCCTAGATTCGATCCCAGGTCATCCCGACTCTGGGGTCAGTGCTCTTACTCACTGTACTGCCTGGCCGTCCCTATAGCCTAATTCCTCATCAATTAAAAAAAAGCCTCATCTCAAAACTTATGTTTGTACAAAACATTTTTTATCTGTTAAATGAATTAACATTTTATTTTTTTTAATTTATTATATTTTCTAAGGTTCTTTTTCAAAATTTTTATTTATTAATTTTTACCATTTTTTTCTTTTTAAATTTTGAGCTCCAAATTCTTTCTACTTTTCACCCCCTCCCCAAGTCACTGAAAAATCAAGTAAAATAATATCAATTAAATAAATATTTGAAGTCATGAAAAACATATTCCCATATTAGAAAAAAAAATAAGAAAAGCAATTTCAATCCACACTCAGAGTTCATCAGTTCTTGATCTTGAAGGGGAGAGCATTTTTTTCATGACTCCTTTGAAACTTAAAATCATTGCATTGATCAGACAGGCCAAGTCATCCAGAGTTGGTCATAATTACAACTTTGCTATGACTTTTCATAATGATATCCTGATTCATATTTAATTTACATCAATTCATATAGTTCTTTCCATTTTTTGTCTGTTTCTTTTTTCCTGAAACTATATCCCATCAATTCTTAAAGCTCAACAGTATTCCAGCAAAATCATGTCATAACTTCTTTCTCCATTCATTAATTGAAGAGCACACCTTCAAATTATGATTTTGTGTCAGTATAAATGGAGATGCTATAAATATTTTTGTATATATGGATCTTCTCCATTTGTCCTGGATCTCTTTAGGGGTATAGACCTAGTAGTGCCAGTGGGAGGAAGTAGTGATACAGTTAGGCCAATTTAAATATGATGGAGTAGGTCAGAAAATCTCAAACTCTCAAGGTTTTCCCCCACAAATGAAAAACTAGTGCCTTAGGGCAAACACAAAATACATAAATAGGAATAAGGGACAGAAAAGTGGTTATTGGGAGATAATCAGAGGAGAGCTGAAGAATGATCCCAGGTTGAAGTTTGATTCCTGTGAAGAGAAAACACCTTGAGGCTAGGATACACTGAAATAAAAAGCAGCAAGCCATGCAGTAAGTTGGATTGGGAAGCTTGCCTCATACCCAGCCCCAGGAACTTTTTTCTCCCAGGACAGTGAAGGGAGTTGGGTGCCTAAGACAGAGAAGATTGAGGAAAGCTTTGCTGAAACAGAACACCAGACTCAGCTGTGCTGTGGACCAGAACATGCCTTGTGATTACAGAAGCAGTGATGTGGGGACACTGCTGACTCCAGGCAATTATAGGAGTCTGGAGGTCTTTGTTTAGGATCCAGATGAGAAGGGACAACTGAAAGAGGATCTGAGGTCAGAGACACCATACTGCATACTTTAGCATTAAAGGAAATTATAAATAATAATAATAAGGTACTGCAAAAAAAATGCCCAAGCAAAAGAGAAACAATACAATCATAGGGAATTACTATGGTAATAGAGAAGGCCAGGGTTCATCATCAGAGGGGGATACTATAGCAAAGAAACCCTCTTCTACTCCAAAGAGTAACATCAAATGGTCACCCACCCAAAAATTATTCATAGAAGAATTTAAAAGAACGCCAAACAATTAAAAAAGGAGATCCAGAATTTTACAAAAGAAAATGACTCCTTGAAAATCTGAACTGGGCAAAGGGAAACCAGTAAAGTCTTAAGAGTTTGAGAAATAATAAAAAAAATATATAAAGAATAAAAAAAATGAAAAGAACATGAAATATCTCATAAGCGAAGCAACTGATCTGTGACATCTATGATAAAAGAATACACAATAATAATCAGACTACCTGATGTATTTTATCAAAATGAAAATCTTGATCAAAATAAAATAAAAAATAATGGAATAAAATTGTCTGCACTTGTGGGGGGTTAGGTGTGTATAAAAGTCTTTTAAATTCATAAAGAAAATGTTAAGGAGATGGGGAGTGGGGAGAGGACAAGGGAGGAATCTCTAGAGGGGAAGGTTAGGGAATAGGTCAAAAGGGGGGGGAAGTGTATAGATTTTTGAGAACTGGAGGATAAGTGAGGGATCTTTAAGTAACAGGAGGATGAGGTAGTGGGTAAGAAAGCAGAGGAGTCAGTAGGGATAGGAAATAATGGATTTGTACACACACATGCAAAGATTAGGAGTAGAATTTTTTAGGGAAAGTAAATGTCTATGCATGTATGTATAAATATATATATATGTATGTATGTATATATCTAGATATATATGTAAATATATCAAAGCTTAATTGTATCTCTGATGGCAGGGAGAAAAGGAAAAAAGAACAAATTTAAAAATGCACAGCAGAGAACAAAAGAAAACTTACAAGGAAGCAAAGATACAGAGTTTTAAACAAATTGCATAGTACCTATTATATAGGCTTTCTTGAAGAGGAACTTTATTAATACATACTTTAAATCCTCTTTTATATTCTGATGTGGACATGGCATACTTTTTTTGCCTTTTCTATTTTCTAGTCAAATTTCAATATTTAAGTTTATAATATGCTCCTTTTATTTTCTTTATTGTATATTTAAGTTGAGTATTTAAGTCTACAATTAAAAAATAAAACAAAAACAACAATAACAGAAAACTATTCATGCTCTTTAATCCAGAAATACTGCTGTTAGGTCTATATCCTGAAGACATCCTGAAAAAGAGAAAAGGACCTGTTTGTAGGAAGCATAATAAATATCTTGTCATTTGCTTATTTTATTTTGTATTTTTTAAACTTTTAATATCCTACATTATTTATGTACTCAATAGATTTCCTTCAACTTTCTTAATAATTAGTCTCATTCCAAAGTTTTTGAAGTCATTTTTCACTACCTCTGATTTGAATTAAATAAATATGAAGAAATCGACTCAATCTTTTTTTCATCTCCACAGATCAGTTGACATAATGAATCACTTCTTTGAACTTTTCCTAACTTCATAACAGTATCTTTTTTCTTAGAAAAACGAAGAATGTTTTCAAAGAAAGGGATAGGTGATAAATTTCAAGTAATTGAATCTATCGTCAAATCTCATGTAGCATTATTTTCTAGAAAAGGAATAAGTCATCACCATCTTTGAAGAGATATGCTGAAAAGAACTAGGAAAACAGCCCTGCATCCCTCTCTTTAACCTGCTACCCTTAGATAAGTCCTTCAAAAATAAAGAGACCTAATAACTGTTAATCAGCTCAACTTACGCCATTCTTGGAGTGATTCCATTGTTCCAATATGATTTTTTTTGTCATTTGTTTGTAATAGCAGCTTAATTTTTCCCTTAAAAATCAATTTGGAAATTACACCCAGAAAAGCTGGTGGTTAGGAGGTGAAGGTGCATAATGAGAAAAAATAAGAAACAAGTGGGCTGAAGGGAGACCTGGTAAACGGTTCTTCATGGAAGTGGATGTATTCATTGAATCATGAGCTCAGATTGCAAGGAAGTTTGGAAGTTGTCCAAGTGAGTCTTCTAACTTGAGAAATCCTCTCTGCATCAACCCTGATAGGCAGTCACCTGACCTTTGGTTTATTAATTGATATTAGCATGTCTAAGGGTAGGAAGAGCATTTTCTCACATGCATCAGCTTTTTTTTTTTTTCCTAATGATTCTATTTTTTCATGAGTTCTATAGGCTGGAAACTCCCTCAATTTAAGTATGTCAGTGAGTAGATTATAATTTATTGTCTTAGAGAGATTCCTTGGACAATGTGATATTAAATGACTTTATTTGGGTAACACATCTAGTGAATTTCAGAGGTAAAAATTTATCTTACAAATCCCTGACTTTAAGGCTGGTATTCTATTGGATTCCCCACACTATTTCTCAGGCATGGGTTAAGACAGGTGTAATATTTGGCATACAGAAGATAAAACATTTATATCTCAAGAATTTAGCCTGGGGTATTCCCATTCCCCTAAATGGATGATTGTTTTTTTTTTTAATAAATATCCTCTAACTTTTATTTCCTTCCTGTTTCTCTTCCTCCACACCCAAAGTCCAAGTAAACTAATGGTGCTTTATTCTGTGCCCTCACCATATATTACTTCCAATTTAGTAACTTACCTGGATTTCTTCTCCATGAATAAGAGCCATTGTTCAAAACCTTAATACTTTATCATGTACGTAACCATCATAAGAGATTTATTATTTTCTTTAATCCCACAAGGCCTCAGCCTAATCTAATAAATGAATCTATATTAGATCCTTCAATATTTTCTATTGGCTTAATGAGTTATATAAATATGAGTATTTTTTCCAGAAGTCTTGCCTAAGTACAATGTTTTACTGAATAAACCCTAGGAATTAAGTCTGATGTTAACAATTTCAGGCATTGCTAAGGGATAGTAAATTATGGGTCCCCTTCAAATTAGATCTCACAGACAAATTCGTCAAGAACATAAATAAGTATACCTGGCTGCCTGTACACAAGACTAGCCAATGTTTCACATCTTATCCAACAATTCATCACTCCTATATTCTTGCCATAAGACATGCACACACTTTCTCTTCTTCTAATGCCCCCACCATGATTTCTTGCTCTGAGAAAAATTACCCAATTAATACATTTAATGTAAAGGTCAATCCATTACCACCATGACTATACTGAACATTATATTTTTTGATTTACCGGTCCAATACTTACTCCACTAGCAACCACCAATATATATTGGTATTTTTTTCTTCTAAACTATGAACACTAAAAGTAGTTATAGTTGTTTTTGTTTTTGTTTTTTAATTTCAACACCCCTTACCTGATGCATAGTGCAGCACTCCATACCTAGGAATCACAAAAATACTTTTTTAATCATTAATTTGTCCACAGATAAAGGACATATAAACAGTTATAGAAGTATCCATCAAGAGATAGCAACTTAGCTAGTCTTTGAAGGTCTTATTTTCATCCAGGATCTGTCTCAAGTCTCTCGCTACTCAATTTGATTTTCTCTTAGCTGTCAAATTTATCTTCATGTTGCCAGCAAAAGCAAATATAAAATCTTCTGCTTGATTTTGATTCCTCTATAATCTGACTCTTTCCTAATTTCCAGTCTTTTTATATCACACAATCACTATTCCCATGCACTACATCCATCTAGGAACACAGGGATCCATGTTACAGCTCATACAAAACACAATGGAAAATTTTCCTTTTGGTCTCTCATTCCTGGACCTCTTTTCTTCATTCTTGACTTCTCTGAATTGCTTTAAGTTTCAGCTAAAATCTCATATATTTCAATACACTTTGCCTTGTAATTCTTAATGTTAGTGTCTTGCCTCCATTGGTGATGGAGGATGGATCCAAATGATCCTATAGCTATCTTGTTTGTAAATGGCTATTTCATGGTTTCCCTGATTATAATATTACTTCTTTTCTACTCCTCCTCCTCCTCCTCCTCCTTCTCCTCCTCCTTCTTCTTCTTCTTCTTCTTCTTCTTCTTCTTCTTCTTCTTCTTCTTCTTCTTCTTCTTCTTCTTCTTCTTCTTCTTCTTCTTCTTCTTCTTCTTCTTCTTCTTCTTCTCCTTCTTCTCCTTTTTCTTCTTCTTCGTATCTCTATCACTTAACACACTTTCCAGCACATAGTGTGTACTTAATGACTTAATCTCTTACAAGTTTAGTAGACATGCCTTCATCCAGGGCACTGATTTATAAAAAAGGACAATTTGTGGATAAAATGGAGACATAACATGATGGAAATAACTCTTAATTAAGACTCATAGCTCTTGGGATTTTAATCCCAACTTTGCCACTTATTACTTAGATAACCTTGATGATATAGCATTTCTTTCATCATCAGATTCCTGTTTTATACCATCTAATATCAAAAGATGAATATTTTGATAACTCCACTGTAGACTTCTGTTGTAGTGTATCTCAATCTAGTAATATATACAAATTTCACTCACTCTTCCTACCAATTGTCCTCCCACTTAATTATATTTTAATTCAACCAGCATTGGTCTCCCTATACCACAATTATATCATGACAGGGTTCTTGTTGTTGACCCCCTCCTCAATGTCTAGATAAAACCTATTTCAATTGGTTATGGGTTCCATAAAATTTTGATTATATATTTATTTTGTAAGTGTTTAGTGTCTGAGGCTGGATTTGAACTCAGGTCCTCCTGACTCCAAGGCCAGTGTTTTATTCACTGCACCACCTAGGCACCCCAAGTATAAATACACATACACACATATTTGCTTATTTGTCTCTGGATATATTTTATACACACACATTTGTTTACAAGAAAGCTTATCCCGATATGACTTATAATTAAATTTAAAAAGATATTGCTTCATATTTAAGAGGTTTCAAGGTTTCATAGGTATCTGAACTTGGACTCAGGAAACTGGAGTTCAAATACTTTCTCAGCCAATTGCTAATTGCTGGCTGATCAAGTCATATACTTTCTTTAAATCTCACTTTTCTTGTTCATAAATTAAGAATTGCAATACTACACCTTCCCTTCATGGTTACTGTCAAGGTGAGTTAAGGTATATAAAAAATTTTACATACCTTAAAAGAATTGTAAAGGTGTTATTTTCATCATGTGTCAGATTAAAAAAAGAATTTTTTTTGTTCAGCACTGTGAGCACAGTGCATTTTGTGCTTGGTATCATAAGTATGAAAAATCAAAGCTAGGTATAAATGTACATATATTTTCATGTGATAATAACCTTAATCAAAGAAGCCTCTTGCTATATAAAGATATTAAAAATAGAAAACTAAACAGAAATGTTATGCATGAAGGACATTGCCATTTTTAAATCATATGATAAACAGGCTGTCACACATATGCGTGCGTAAATACACACTCACACACGCACACACACACACAAAGACATTAGATTACTTGCCAGGTAGTACTCATGCTTATGAATCTTATTACCATGAAAATAATCTTAATCTACTTCATCATTAATTATTTTTTCCATTGATTTGGTAGCAGAATGGAAACAAGTCAACCATTTGTACATTTCATCTAGCAGAAAGAGAAAGACAATACAAGGTATTTAGAAACATATTTTCAAGAATATTAGATCTATAGGGGTGGCTAGGTGGCTCAGCAAGTAAGAGCACAGGCTCCAGTTTTGAGATGGCCTGGAGATCAAATCCAGGCTCAGACACTTAGCACCACACCCAGAAATACCTGGCCGTGTAACCCTGAGCAAGTTACTTAACCCCGATTGCTTAAAAAAAAAAAAAAAAAAGAATATTAGATCTAGATCTAAACTTTATTTCCTTGTCTTTCATAATGCTGTCCTATTTTCCCCCTAAAGGCTCTTTGTATCACATTCTTATAGTGAAATTTGTCCCACAACTTGGTCTTTATTCTTTTCCCCTTACATTGTGAAATGAAGAATTAATATTCTTTCAAAACTCTACCTTTATATATTATTGTATACTTTTGGTTCATTTTATCACTAAACTACATTTTTGATAATTCCAATTGCTTTATTTATATTTTAACTTTATAAGGATTTTATAAAAATTAAAACAATCAGGGCAGATTCCAGATGGAAGAGTAAAAGCAATAAGTTGCTTGAGGTCCCACTCTACCACCTCTGATACTTGTAAAACTATGACTCTAAAAAATTTTTTAGAGCTAGAAAACCCATAAAGTGACAGAGAGAAACAAATCTCCAATGATCCAACCTGGCAGGCTGACAGGAAGTGTCTATTCCAACAAGTTGGAAGCCAAGTGTAGTACCAAATGAGCCACACCAGCCCAGACTCAAATGTCTCAGTCAACAAATGGTTTTATGGGTGATTGAATGTCTGGTTCTTCTAATATCCATAATATTTTTCTTAAAATAATTGATAGGTTCTCTTCAATACCAATAAAAGAGTAAATGTAATGATTGTTTTTAGAAGAGGTCTTTCTCCTCTCTCTTCCCTTCCTCCCTCCCCCCACACTTTCCCAAGGACATGAATTCAAATCCCAGATCTTTTGTTTTCTAAATCTGTGATCCTAAGTTATTTTATCTCTCTAGACCTGTTTTTACTTTCATATGTAATATCAGAATTGTGGGTCTAATAACTTTAAAGTTCTCTCCCAAAGTGTAATATATTATTATACTATCCTCCCCAATATTTCTTCTAAAATGAAAGATTCTTCATCTGTCAGGAGCACCCAGGCCTCTCCTGCTTCTGTACCTCTACTATTATTACTATTATTATCTATACTAACAATACCATCTTCCATCACCTTCAAAACCCTACCCATTAGCCAAGGTCCAACTCATAATTGTGAAGTTTTCCTACTCTCCAATCCCCAGCATCTATTGGAAGTGATATCTCCATTATCAGAATGGAGACTTTTTAAAATAACTTTTTGAATTATCATGGAACAGTGGAACAGCCTTAAGACCTTGGGCTCATGACAAATCTATAATACTGAATTTAGCATTTATATGATCTTAGAAAATTCACTTTATGCCCTTGAAATTCTATTCTTCTTTTGTAAAATGTGGGGATTAGACAATATAGCTTCCAAAATCTCTTTATTCACAAAATCTATTTCCTCTGATCCAATGACTTCTATACTTATCTCATTCTGCCTTGTACAGCTAGGCCCCAATTAAATAATAAATGCAGTGAAGTAGTCACTTGTATTTGAATTTAAAATATTTTGAAATTATAATTATGTAAATTATGTTTTTGTTTCCATCTCAATGGAAATATGCAGTATGAATTCGAATAATTGGCCAACTTCATGAGATTCACTTTTTACCATAATTGGGAACAAAATATTGCTCTACTACATCTAGCTATGTTATACTTCACTGAGTTCTATTAATAAGGTAAGTAATTGAATATCTAGATATGAGTTGATTTTAGCAGTTCTGATTTCAAGTGGGTAGGGACAAAAGATGCCAAATAAAGTGAATTACCATTCAACGCACAATAGGTACCAAAGTCCATGATGAAACAGTATGTATAGGACATATAGGTCACATGAACAAAAACTTCCAGTTACTAGGGATTAAGCAGGTACTTAATCATTTTACATTGAATTGATTTATCCTTCTGCATAGTCAATGTCAGTAGATTACCTTAATTGATTAATTCACCTTTGCTGGGATTCTAATGACTAAAATCACTTTCTTGCCTACAACTCTCCTCTTTTTATTGAATCCCCAATCACTAGAACATAAGTTATTCTAGAATATAAAGTGTCCTCTAGTACATAAAACAGTGTCTAAGATATAATAAGCATTTTTTTAATTAAAGGAAAAAAGATAGTTCTTATTTATAATTTATTCTGAATAGTTCCCATCACACATAGGAACAACTTAATAAACGAGAATCAGAAATAAAGGAATATGGAATGGTGAAAATTCTAAGCATTATGACAAGTGTGGTCAATATTGATACATTTCAGGTGGAGCCAAGATGGCAGAAAGAAAACAGAAACTTTTCTTAGCTCCTCCATGGATTCTGTCACTAAGCTTTTAAAACTGAGGATGAAAGGATTTTAGAGTGCCAGAACTGACTGGGAGATGGAGTGTGGCAAATTCCTAGCCCAGGAAAGTGCCCATGTAGCTCTGGGTGGGGGGGACCAAAAGCATGTGGGGGTCACACTAACATGGACCTGAGAAAGACTACAGCAGAGTTAAAAGGATACCCAGCCAGCAGACTCACCCACCCCAAGGGGAATTTGCAGCCATCTCAAAACAGGACAGAGGATCAGACAGAGGTCTGTAAGAGAAAGTGCAGGGCTCACAGCAGTGAGAACAGCTTCCCCTGGGGCTAGCAGTCCACAGCCTGGTTGTTTAAAAATCACCTACCTGATCTTTCAGGATCCAAGATGGTGAAGTAAACCCTATCTGCTTTGCTTCCCCCACCCTGACCCAGAAAACCCAGAGATAAATGTTCCACCCAGAGTAAAATCCTGAATTATTGGAAATAGCCTGAGGCGTGGGAGACCTAGAAGAAGGGTGTAACTAAAGCAGTATGGAATCTGAAGTGAAGGGCAGGAAGAATCCCAACAAGCCCCACCTCAGCTGACCTGCAGGAGTTACTGAAGCACAGGGGGATGGAGCCAGCCAGCACTGACAACACAAGCCCAGGTTTGTCTTAGCACCACCAGTGGAATCTGCAGACACCAGCACTTCTGGCAAACAGCTGCTGAACCTGCCTGAGCAGTAGCCAGGAAGCACAGAGGTTGAAACCTGAAATGGCCAGACCACCCCTCCCCAATAGGTTGCTCTGTGGTCCTCAGGGTAACTCAGGGGAAACACTGAGACCCCTGGTCTCAGCCTCAGTCTAGACACCCAGAGGCTACAGCACATAAAGTTAACAACCAAATCCCTACCTACCAGACTGAGAAGCATGGAACATCTGTATCCCCTGAAGCAGATATTCACTCTAAAAATTCAGGACATAGGTAATCATAATGGACAAGAAGGAACCTGTGAAATCAACAATGATACAATCTTATTATACTGAGTAAGAACAACAAAATTCAGAGAACAACATAGACTCTATACTCACACTTGAGACCAGAGAAGGAAATATGTATTGGTCTCAAGCCCAAAAAGCATTTTTGGAGGAGCTCAGGAAAGACTTTAAAAATCAAATTAGAGAGGTAGTAAAACTACCATGACCAAATTGGAGAAAAATCTCACTGAAGAAAACAAATCCTTAAAAAGTAAAATTGGTGAACTGGGAAGGGAGGTTAAAAAGCTATCTGGAGGAAATATCTCCCTAAAAATGAAAACTGAATATATGGAATAAGTTTCAAAAACTAAGGAAAATAATTCACTAAAAATTAGAATCAGTCAAATTGAAAATAAGGAATTTATGATGCATTGAGTAAGTCAAATAAGACATAATGATTGCAAAATTAGAAGAAAGTGTAAAGGGTTGGCTAGGGAGTACAGTGAATAGAGCACTGGTCCTGGAGTCAGGAGGACCTGAGTTCAAATCTGGATTCAGACACTTAACACAAAAACTAGCCATGTGATTTGGGCAAGTCACTTAACCCCAATTGCCCTCCAAAAAGTATAAGAAAATTTTGGGGTGGCTAGGTGGCATAGAGAGTGGAGTGCCAGCCCTGGAGGACCTGGGATCAGACAATCATGCCTCAGACAATTAACACACACACACACACACACACACACACACACACACACACACAAACCTGGATGTGTACCATTGGGCAAGTTACTTAACCCCATTTGTAAAGAAGAAGAAGAAGAAGAAGAAGAAGAAGAAGAAGAAGAAGAAGAAGAAGAAGAAGAAGAAGAAGAAGAAGAAGAAGAAGAAGAAGAAGAAGAAGAAGAAGAC
>NW_027185697.1:4067513-4077148 GCF_028583685.1 Petaurus breviceps papuanus | reverse complement strand
AGGAGGAGGAGGAGGAGGAGGAAGAAAGAAGAAGAGAAAAGAAGAAAAAAGAAGGAAGAAGAAAAAGAACAAGAAGAAGAAGAAGAAAGGTGTAAAATATCTCACTGGAAAAACAACTGACCTGGAAAATAGATCCAGGAGAGATAACCTAGGAATTATTGGTCCACCGCAAAGCCATGATGAAAAAAGCAACCTGGACAACATCCTCCAAGAGATAATAAAAGAGGGGAAAATAGTAATTAATAGAATTCACTGGAATCCTCCTGAAAGAGATCCAAAACTGACAACTTCAAGAAATATAGTAGCAAAAATTCCAGAATTACAAGGTCAAGGAGAAAATACTGCAAGCAGCAAAAATAAAAAAAAAAATCAAACATTGTGGAACTACAGTCAGGATTACACAGGACCTAACAGTTTCTACATTAAAAATTCAAAGGGATGGGAATTTAATATTTTATATGGCAAAAGAGCTAGGACTGCAACTAAGGATCAACTATCCTTCTAAGCTGAGCATAAACTTTCAGGCAAGGAGATGGTCATTTAATGAAATAAGGGACTTCCAAATATTCCTGATGGGAAAAAAGAGGTCAATGGAAAATTTAATCTCCAATTACAAGACTCAAGAAAGACATAAAAAGAGGGGAGGCTTGGTGGCACAGTGGATAGAGCACCTGCCCTTGAGTCAGGAGGACCTGAGTTCAAATCCGGCCTCAGACACTTAACACAAAAAATACCTGTGAGATCTTTGGCAAGTCACTTAACCCCAATTGCTCACCAAAATGCAAAAAAAAAAGGACATAAAAAGGTAAACAAGGAAAGCACACACATATATGAACAAACAGAAACACACACATGAACACACATGCACATATCTTGGCATTCTGTTTACATCCCTATATGAGAAGCAGATACCTGACAATAGTGAAATTTATATAAATATCATAACATTTAAAAGGGATATACATAGCGGGGGTGGAGAAAAGATGGTGGAGTAGAAGCAGGAAATTCCATCACTTCCGCCCACAACCACCTCAAATACCTATAAAATATGACTCTAAAATTTTTTTTGAGCTACAGAATCCACAAAGCACCAGAGAGAGAAACAAATCTCCCACCAAAGACATATTGACAAGCCTATAGAAAGGGTTCATCATAGCATGCTGGGAGTGGATCACAGTCCCATGTGATCCATTTGGTTTTGGCCACAGGGAAGCAGTGGTGGCCAGAAAATACTTCAGGAGAGTGAGTCACCAGCTGCTGTGGCAGTTTGCAGATTTTTCAACTCATAAATGACAAAAAGAAAGGAAAATGTCAGTCAGGATGTCTGTTGGACAGGAGAGGCATGGTCTGGTCTCTGTGTCCAGGCAAGGGTGCTCAAGGCACAGTGGCTGCAGCTTCTGCTATGTGGCTGCATCAGGAGCTCCTGGCTTACAGATCAAAGGGAGACCAAACAACCATTCAGAGGAAAATCGCTCATGTGACCTGTTTGGATCTGGGTCGCTTTCTTGGGTGGTGGTCCTGGGGTGAGAAATGCCAGTTTGCCAGCGTGGTTTCTATAAAGACACCTCAGACCTCTGACAACATTTGCAAAAACCCAACCCATTTGGGACAAAGCTCTCCTCTCTTAAAGCAGAGTTCTACCAAGGCAAAGAGCTTAAAAGTCAAGTAATTGACTGGCAATATGATCAAGCAGAGGAAGCACAAATAGACCATAGAATCCTTTCTTGGGGGACCAAAAGGATCAAAGCATGGAATGGGAGGAAGACAATGAAGTCAGAACTCCTATAGTAAAAGATTACAAGAAAAATATGAATTAATTATAGGCCATGGAGGAGCTCAAGAAGGATTTTGAAAATCAAGTAAGAGAAGTAGAGAAAAAATTGGGAAGAGAAATGAGAATGATTAAGAAAATCATGAAAATGTAGTCAACATCCTGCTAAAGGAGACTCAAAATAATACTGAAGAAAATAAAACCTTAAAAATAAGACAAACTCAAATGGCAAAAGAGGCCCAAAAACAATCATGGGAAGAATGCAATAAAAATCAAATTGGCCAGATAGAAAAGGAATTGCAAGAACTCAATGAAGAGAAAAATTCCTTGAAAATTAGATTGGAGCAAATGTAAGCTAGTGACTTTATGACAAATCAAATTACTATAAAACAGATCCAAATAAATGAAAAAAAAAATAGAAAGCAGTGTGCAGTATCTCATCAGAAAAACCACTGACCTGGAAAATAGATCCATGAGAATTTTAAAATTCTTAAGTTACCTGAAAGCCATTATCCAAAACAGAACCTAGAAATCATCCTTCAAGAAATTCTCAAGGAAAATTGCCCTGATATTTTAGAACCAGGGGGCAAAATAGGGATCGAAAGAATTCCCCGATTACCTCTTGAAAAAGATAGCAAAAAGAAAACTACTAGGAATATCATAACAAAATTGTAGGGTTCCAAGATCAAGGAGAAAATATTACAAGCTTCCAGGAAGAAACAATTTGAGTACTGTGGAAACACAATCAGGATAACACATGATCTAGCAGCTTTTACATCAAGGGACTGAAGGGCTTTGAATATGATATTCCAGAGGTCAAAGGACCTAGGATTAAAACCAAGAACCACCTAACCAGCAAAACTGAGTATAATGTATAAGGGGAAAATATGGTTATTCAATGAAATAGAAGACTTGGAATCATTATTGATGAAAAAAAAAAGAGTTGAATAGAAAATTTGACTTTCAAATATAAGAAGCAAGAGAAGCATGAGAAGATAAACAGAGAAAAGCAATCATAAGGAGCTTAATAAGTTTGAAGTATTTACATTCATACATGGTAAAATGATAATGGCAACTCATGAGTCTTTTCACAGTATGAGGATAGTTGATGGAAATATATATATATATATATATGTATATATATACATGCATATATATGTTTATATAAGAGGGCATATGTGAATATAACTAGATATGTTAGTGTGTGTATATATGATTACACGTATGCATAGACAGTGAACCCAGGATCAGTTGAATAGGAAGGGATGATAGCTAAAAATAAAATTAAGAGGTGAGAGAGGAATATAATGAGAGCAGTTAGGGAGAGAAAGAATAGGGTAAATTACCTCATATAAAAGAGATAAGATAAAATTCTTATAATGGGGGGAAAGAGCAGGGAGGTGAAAAGGAATGGGTCAATTTTACTCTTCTTGAATTTGGCTTAAGGAGGGAATAATATACACACTAAATTGGGCATCTTACCCTACAGGAAAGTAGGGGGGAAGGGGATAAGAGGGAGATGATAGAAGGGAGGGCAGATTGTGGGGGTGGGCGAGGATAATTAGAAGTATATACTTTGAAAAAGGGACAGGGTCAAAGTAGAAAGTAGAATAAGTGGGGTGCAGGATAGGATGGAGGGAAATATAGTCATTTTTTCACAATATATCCACTATGGAAATGTTTTTCGTAGCTACTCATGTACAAGCTATACTGAATTACTCATCTTCCCAATAAGGGTGGGTGACAAGGGAGGAAGAGAAAGAATCTGGTATCCAAAGTTTTAAAATCAAATGTGTATATATATTTACATACAACTGGGAAATATGATATACAAGCACTGGGGTATAGAGATCCATCTTTGCCCTTCTGGAAAGTTGGAGGGGGAATGGGGACAGATATAGGAGTGAGCAATTTGGGGGAGGCGGTATACATTGATATCACTGTTTTGGGGTGGTGGGTAGGGGAAGGATAGGAAGAAAATTTGTAACTCAAAATCTGGTGGAAATCAATGATGTAAACTAAAAACAAACATAAAATTTAATTTAAAAATAGAATAAACAAAATAATTATTCAGGGCAAACGACAATGGAACTATGTTCCCTGACTGAGGCGTACTTTGATTTCTGAGGGCTTAGGCTATGTTTGCTTTAACAGAATTTCTTTTTCAGCCTTTAAATAAGATATTTCATCATTTGCATACATTAAACTTTTGGTCAAATGAAACATCAAATTTTTTTATTCACATTAATTACTATCAAAGCAGACTTCATACTTTCTTGCAATGAAAATTTATCACTATATATTTTGAATTTTCTCATTTTCTTCTGTGCACATGAAATGTTTTTTTTCTTTTCTTATTTTATATTTTTAAAGATATGTTTATATCATATTTGTTTTTCTTTTCTTATTATGCATTTAAGTTTATTTTCCACAGTGAGTGGAGTGCCTGCCCTGGAGTCAGTAGGAACTAAGTTCAAATGTGACCTCAGACATGACACTTACTAGTTGTGTGACCCTGGACAAGTCACTTAACCCCAATTGCTTTGCTAAAAGAAAAAGACCTCTTCCATCTTGTATAGCCATAGTAAGTCTTGGTAGACAGTAGAAAGGTCCAGATTAGAAACAGAAATGCAAATTATTTAGGAAAATTTCAGCAGTGGGCTTAGTAGCTGGTAGTAATGTCAATTCAATTAATTACCCATAATTCACGGAAGGGTCCCTGGAAATACTGCAGAGAGATCTTAAGTAAAACCGTTTGTGCAGAGTATTGAAATAAAAGCGTCAGGATATATTTTTAGGCATGGGTGAATAAGACAAAGATTCAGCTCCTGGTTGTTGTGTTTGTTGAGTCATCTCAGTCTTGTATAACTCTTCATGACCTCATTTGGGGTTTTCTTGGCAAAGGTACTGTAGTGGTTTGCCATTTCCTTCTCCAGTTTGTTTTACAGCTGAGGAAACTGAAGCAAACAGATAAGTGACTTACCCAGGGTTACACGACTAATAAGTGTGTGAGGGTAAATTTGAGCTCATGAAGTTGAATCTTCCTATCTCCTGGTCTTGTATTCTTTCCACTGCCACCTAACTGCCCCCTAGCTCCTGGGACTAAGGCACAAAGAGGCAACTTTGTCTCAGTATGAAAAGCAAGAAGTCACTAATCTAGAATTAGAATATTTGGCCAAAGTGGACCCAGCCATAAAAGTAACTTGAGAAATAGTTACTTGTTAGGTTGACTGAGCCATCTGAGAAAGTATGCATGTTTGTCTTTCAGGCCAAGGGAATTTTATAAAGATTGGATAGCAGTTAAGTGACCTCTCTGGATACATGTAGAACCAGTCAACTGTTTTATCTAAATGCAGGCAACTATTGACACTTACTTCTGCTAAATTTTATTTTATATCAGTTTTAGTCTAGTGTTCCAGCTTGCCAACATAATTTCAAAACCTGAGTCTACCATTAATTACATTAAATATTCCATAAGAAGGTGCCATGTCTCTCACACATAAGCTGTGTCACCTTAGACAAGCCATTTCTCATTGAACCCTGGGTTTCTTTGTCTCTAAAGTAAGGGTAATTGAGCTAACTATGTCTAATCTTTTATCTGTTTCTAATTTTAGTGATTCTAAGTATCTGGCACATGGCAAGTGCTTAATAAATATTATATGATTGATTGTTATGTAACTAATATACCATCTACAGAGAGTCCCGCTTTTCCCTAGTTGTAAGTGTTTTCTCTCCTCTGCACACACTGAAAGAATTAAAAAAAAATAACTACAATCTTCTTTCACCACTCAACATAGGGGAAAAAAATGAAGTGAATAATGGGCAGAGGAAAAATGCAAGAAAACAATAATAAAGATTCCTCCAACCAGCCATATGCAATTTTCTGTACAACAGTTTCATTTTGAATTGCATTCCTGCTGGGACAATGAGGGGGTCTTGACAATTCTGCCACCACATGTAGTTAACTTTTTCTTTGCCTTTCCCAACCTCCTGGTGATCTAACTTTTTCTTTTTGTGTGTGACTAGCACATCCCTTTTCACTTGAAAAGGAGAACTCCAGGTCCCCAGCTGTCTTTTATCTTCTGTATTCACCACTTGATTTCTATTAATTGTCTCATCAGACTTAAAGGTCTGTAATGAGGATGAATGGGACTGATAAAGAAGATGGTTAGAACAAATATCTCAGTCCCGATTGCCAGGTTGTATTCTCTGTGTGTTGTGTGTATATGATTGTGTGTATGGATAGGGGATGTTGCGGAAATTAACCAGTCAACAACTATTAAAACTTACTGTATGATATTCATATTGTACAATGTGCTGGGCATATATACATGAAGAATAAAAATCCCTATTTGAATATCATTTGCATTCTAATTGAGGCGACAACAGGTGCATTTATAAATATAGGCAGTATAAATCTAATATAAATAAATATATACACATATGTATGTGTGTATATTCTCACATACACAAAGTGATTAAATGCAAGTGTGGAAAGACCCTCTCCCTAATCTTTTATCTGAGAGCAGTCTCATATTGTATAGAAAATCAATGAGGCTATTCACTATGTGTTCCCTCTTCTTTCCTCTTTCTAATTACATATCACTCATATACCTTCTCCTCATTATCTCTTCCTCCATCTCTTTTCGAATAATTAAGTGGCCTTACTGTTTACAAAGGGTAGATCCTCTACCATCTAAAGTGATTCTATTCTTTCCCATCTTCTCCAACAAATTTCCCCCTTTTTCATGCATATAGCATTCCTTTCTCCCCCTCTCTATTCGTCCTCTCTATTGGCTCATTCTCTACTCCCTAGAAATATGTCCATGGCTACACACACACATACACACAAATACACATACACACACAGAGAAATAAAATAAATTCTTCTTTTCTTTATCCTTCCATTTATGCTAACTACAGTTCTATATTTCTTCTGCCCTTTGTAGCTAAACTCTTTGAAATGCATCTACAATAGTTGTCTCAGTAAGTCTCTCTCCTCTCACTCTTTCCTTAATACCTTATAATCTGGGTTCTGACCTCACTATTTAGCCAAATATCTTCCCAGAAAAAAATTACTAATGATCTCTTAGTTACTAAAGCCAAATTATAAAATCAGTTTTCATCATCTTCAACATCTCTGAAGCAACTGAAATACTTTCCTTGATATACTCTTGTTTCTAAGTTTTGAGGAAACTGCTCTCTCCTGTTCATCTTACTTACCTGACCACTACTCTGTTTCTTTTCATGGATTCTCATCATGCTCTCTTACCATGGGTATGCCTCAGAGTTCTTTCTTGGGGCATCTTATCTTCTTCCTTTTTGATCTCATCAGCTCCAATAAATTCAACAACAATCAGTGCTGACGATTCTCAAAACTACCCACCCTGCCAAAAATTTCTCTGTTAGCCTCCAATCTCGTATTTCACAACCACGTTTCATAAGAGGTATACTGGATATCCTGCAGACATCTTAAACTCAACATGTACAAAAGAGAACTCATTCTCTTCCTACCTCAACCCTCCCCCTCCTACCTTTCTTACCACCACAAAGTGCAAGACCAACTTCCCAGTCTTTCACGCTCATAGCTTTGAAGTCATCATTATCATTCCTCATTATCTCTCAACCTCTTTATAGTAAAACTGAGCAAGGAAGGCCTGCCAATTTCACATTTACAATACTTTTCAAATATAACTTCTCTCCTTTAACACTACTCCTTCTCTGTTGTAGGCCTTCATCAGTTCATGTACTTTACTGAAATTGTCTGCTGGTAGATCTACCTGCCTAAGTATCTCCCTACTCCAATACTTCTTTAACTCAGTAACTGAAATTATTTTCCTAAAGAGGATGCCCCATGTCATCTCCCTACTTAATAAACTTCAATGGCTTGCTGTTGCCTCTAGGATCAAATATAAAATCATCTGCTTTGTTTTAAAGACCCTTATGTAATGCAGGTCCCAAGTCCTCTTGTACCTTCTTCACCATGTTCTTTTCAATTCAGTGACATTGCCCCCTGGTTATTCAAAAATAGAAGATACTCCCATCTCTGGGCTTTGGATATTTTTTTCTGACTGATATGCCTGGAATGGCATGAAATACATACTTACTTTCCTGGCTTCTTTAAAGTTATGACTAAAATCCCATCTTTAAACTTCTTAACCCCTCTTTAATACTGTACCTTCCCTCTGTTAATAATTTGCTATGTAAATTGGATATATTTGCAACTTTTTTTCTCTGTCCCATAATATTGTGAGGTTCTTTTGTGGGTAGGGGCTCCATTTTGCCTCTTGTTTACATCCCCAGTGTATAGCTCAACAATGCATTAGGAGGTAATTAATAAATATTGATTGATTGAAAAACCTAATCTAAGTTGGAAGTTGTATGAACAGAAGGAAGAGGTCAAATTTTAGAGATTTTTTAAAGGCACAAAATGCAAGATTTCACAATTGTTTGAATATATTACAAGATAATACTGATGTTATGAGTTGTTTTCGTGATGATGATGATGATACGTTGGATAGAAGTAACAAAAGATAGAAGGGAAGAAGGTTGGCAGGGCAAGATGATAATCAGTTTTATTTTTATTTTTTTTATATTTTGTTTACTTCACACAATGGAGGGAAATGTCATTGTATATGACTGGACACAAAACATAAACACATGAAAGTCTGAATTAGTGATGTAAATTTTCAACTCTGTATGGGACAAAACAGATCCCCAAGAACTGCACACTTCTGACCCTAAGAAGATGGTTAAGGGAGCCTTGGGGGAAAATATCTAAAACAAGGCTGACAGCAGAGAAATACTTTATCCACTGATCTGTATATATCTGACAAGTAGGTGACAGACCCAAAAGTATGTGGTCAAAAGCATCCTCCAAGTTGCTAGAGATAATTCAATCTATGATAATTTAGAATGAAGTGTGCCAGCAGTTGGGATAGATTAGGAAACCTATTTTTACAGAAGATGACAAGTTTTTCCTAAAAGGAAGAATGGCATTTTTTGAAACAGAAATAAGGATGAGGAACATTTAAGGCATATAGAATGTCCAGGGCAAAGGCACAGAGAACCTAGATGGAATTTTACTGACCTTCAGTGTTATTAGGTTCCACAGAAGGATCTGTCAATTTATCTCAAAAGAAAAAATAATTTTAAGAAATAAGAATTATGAATAAATAATAATCATGTGTAAAGTATGCCATATATTTTATCATTTGTAATAATTACTATAACTAATAGTTATATACCATTTCATTTTTATGTTTACAAAGCATTTTACCAATGTAATCAAATTTAATTCTCCCAATAGACCTTTTGGTATAGGTGATCTTATTGTCCCCATTTTCCAATGAGGAAACTGAGACTATGAGAAGCAAAAAGGTTGTTGTCAAAAGGATTTTGCTTTAGATGTTCTTGAGTCTAAAAACAATAGTCTCTCTACTTCTCTATCTAGTATACTCCAAGGCGCAATTGAGTATATGGAAGGAGTATAATAGCTGAGACAACACAGCTAGCCTATGTCCTTATTAGTTGATACAAACTTGTGATTTCTTCTTGATGGCATTTGGCTTAATGACTACTAAACATGCTTTAATAATTAAGTGGATCTGAGAGTTCATTGCTGTGGGTACTATAAGAAAGTAGAAATTTTTGCATTATTTTACAAGGAGAGTTTATTCTCCCAGATCAAGAATGCTTCCATTGTCCATCTCTATAAAAGAAAGGGAAATAAGTTGTCCTCTGACAATCACAAAGGAGATCTCTCTCCCTCTCTCTGTCTCTCTCTGTTTCTCTCTCTGTCTCTCTCTCTGTCTCTGTCTCTCTCTGTGTGTCTCTCTCTCTGTCTCTCTCTGTCTCTTTCTCT
>NW_027185697.1:4023019-4067413 GCF_028583685.1 Petaurus breviceps papuanus | reverse complement strand
TCTCTCTCTCTGTCTCTCTCTCTCTCTGTCTCTCTCTCTCTCTCTGTTTCTGTCTCTGTCTCTCTGTCTCTCTGTCTCTCTGTCTCTCTGTCTCTCTCTCTCTCTCTCTCTCTCTCTCTCTCTCTCTCTCTCTCTGTCTCTCTCTCTCTCTCTCTGTCTCTCTCTCTTAGTCATTGCAAGCAAGAGTACTGCCAAAGTACTTTTTTATAGCCTGATACTTCACCTGGAAGATGGTCATTTATCCAAAAGCTAGTGTGACTTCAGAAAGGGCTGAGGAGTAATCATTATGCTGTTTGCTGCTCGACAACACCAGGAGGAATGCCAGGAGCAGAATAGAGCTCTCTACACAACATCCATAGTTCTAACAAAGACCTCTGAGGTGGTATGTCAAAATTGTAGTGCCTAGAGATGTTCATCAGTACTGTATGTCAGTTTCATGGTGACATGTTTGCCGAGGTTCTGGATTATAGAAAATACACTCATAACTTCCCACTCAACAATGGAGTAAAGAAGGGCTATGAGATTGCTTCCATGTATTTTATGTTATTTTTTTAATTGTATTTTATTTTCATCCAATCACATGTAAAAACTGTTTTTAAACTTTGCTTTTGCACAATTGTTGAGTTCCAGGTTCTCTCTCTCCCTTCCTCCCTTTCCAAAATTGAAAATTCAATCAATTTAATATAGGTTATACATGGGCAGTCCCACAAAAGATATTTCCACATTAGACATGTTAAAGTGAACACAGACAAAATAAAAAATAAGAAAATAATGACAGTAATGAAAAAAAATGTGCTTAAATTGGCATTTGAACTCAATCAGTTCTTTATCTTGAGATGGATAGCGTTTTTCACCAGAAGTCCTTCTGAATTAACTTGGATCATTTTATTGGTGAGAGTAGCTATGTTATTCAAAGTAAATCATCATGCAATATTCTTCTTTTATATAAAGTGTTCTCCTAGTTTAGGTCATTTCACTTTACCTTAGTTCATATAAGTCTTTCCAGGTTTTTCTGAGAACATCCTGCTCATCATTTCTTATAGCAAAATAGTATTCCAACACAATCATATAAAACAAATTGGAAAATGATTCCCCAGTTGATGGACATCCCCTCAATTTCCAATTCTTTGCCACTATGAAAAGAGATGCTATAAATATTGTTTTATACATTGTAATGGGAATGTAAA
This sequence comes from Petaurus breviceps papuanus, assembly GCF_028583685.1. NCBI lineage: Eukaryota > Metazoa > Chordata > Mammalia > Diprotodontia > Petauridae > Petaurus > Petaurus breviceps. The sequence continues at coordinate 4,066,226 of NW_027185697.1, read as the reverse complement.
TTTTAAAGATCTTCCCTGTCCTTAGGCTAAAGTGCACCTGGAGCCTGAGGTGGGAGGCTTGTTTTTTTCAGTAGATACTTTTTGATTGGCCAGTGAATAAGGTTGTTACATTCTCTGAGCCAGGAGAAGGCTATATAAGCCGTGATGTGTAGCTTTGTTTTGGGGCTCACTTTGAGAAGTGTTCTGTGATTTGAAACTTTGGGAAGCCAGTTGTTGACAGTCCCCCTCCCTTGGCTTTGAAACCCAGATGTTGATTTGGTATGGAATGTTATGATTGGACAGTTTGGAAATCTGTCTACTTGATCTGTTTCTCTGTCTTGATAATTCTGTCTGTATACTCTGATGTTTGGGGTGCTGACCTTTTTTCCCCTGAACTAGGTAAACGATATATGTTTGACTGATTAAAGTAAGCTTGTTAACCCATTTTGAGTTGCTTCCCTTTTACAAAGCAGATCTAAGAACCTGTGTTGGCAGACACCCTGGAGATGCTGGGGTGCTTGCTGCTACATACATATAGGACCTTTTCCTTTTAAAAAATATCTTTGGGAAACATATTTACTAGTGGTATTTCTTGATAAAAAGATATGCATGGTGTTATGCCCTTTTGGTCATAGTTCCAAATTGCTCTCCAGAATGATTGAATCATTTCATAATTCCACGAATAGTGCTTTAATATCTCATTTTTTCCCCACATCCTTTCCGCCATTTGTTTTTAACTTTTCTGTTATATTAACCAAACTGATAGGCATGTGGTGGTAGTTCAGAGTTGTTTTAATTTGCATTAATATCTAAACAATAGCTATCTAGAGATTTTTTTTCAGATGGCAATCAATAACTTTAATTACTTCATCTGAAAAATATCTGTTCATTTCCTTTAATCATTTGTCAATTGAGGAATGGTTCTTATATCTATAAATTTGAAATGGTTCTCTACATATTTGAAAAATCATGTCTTCTTCAGAGAAACTTGCTGCAATTTTCTTTCACAGTTATGGTTACTAACAAATTGTTGTTTTGGTGTAGCCCTGGAGAAATGCAGAAAAAACCCACCTGGTCTCAGCACATGCAAGACACCACCAATATGATCCCATTTCAGGACCATGGTAAGCTCACAGATCCCTACATCCTCCAGTTGCCAGCACCTGGGGCCCTAGCACACAAAGTCCCCAACAAAGAAGATTGAAACAGAGGCCCCTTTGCTCCAGCAGGAGAGTTCAACTTTAAAAGCCAGGAAACAGGAAACCATGAGAAAAAAGCAACAACAAACATTGTCCTTAGAGAATTATTATGATGACAGGGTAGATCAAAACACAAATTCAGAAGAGGACAACATTGTCACTATACTCATATCCAAAAAATATAAAAGAAAATATGCACTGGTCACAAGACCAAAAATCCTTTTGGAAGAATTCAAGAAGAATTTTAAAGGTCAGATAAGAGAGGTAGAAGAAAAAATTGGATAATTAGTGCGAGGCATGCAAGAGAGAGTCTAATGGTTCAGGAAAGGAATGACAAAAATTGATTGTAGAAAACAATTCCAAAAAAAAATATTGCCAAATGGAAAAAATGTACACTGTAGAAAATCACTCCTTAAAAAGTGGACTTGGCTAAATGGCAAAAACTCACTGAAGAGAATTCCTTAAAAAGTACAATTGCCCAAATGGAAAAGGAGGTACAAAAGCTAACTGAAGAAAACAATTCATTAAAAGTTAGAATTGGGTAAGTAGAACCTAATGACTCTATGAGACATCAAGAACCAGTAAAACAAAATCAAAAGTATAAAAAATAATAAAATAAAATGTACAATGATTCATTGGAAAAACAACTGACCTGGAAATTAGATCCAGGACAGATAATTTAATAATTATTGGTCTACCTGTAAGAAATGAGAGAGACAGAGAGAGACAGAGACAGAGAGACACAGAGATAGACAGAGACAGAGAGAGAGAGAGAGAGAGAGAGAGAGAGAGAGAGAGAGAGAGAACCTGGGAAGCATGTTTCAAGAAATCATCAAAAAAGAAAACTACGGTGACATACTAGAACAAGAGGGTAAATTAGTGATTGAAAGAATCCAGCAATCACCTCCTGATTGAGATCCATAATTGAAAATGCCAAGGAATGTTGTAACCAAATTCCAGAATTATCAGGTCAAGGAGAAAATGCTTCAAGCAGCCAGAAAGAAACACTTTAAATATTCTGGAACCACAGTCAGGATTGTACAGGACCTTGCAGGTTCTACATAATGCCAATATATTTTACAATCAGTGAAGTGGATGAATATTCACAAAAAATATAAATTGCCTAGATAAACAGAAGAGCAAATAAAATATTTAAATAACTCCATTTTTGTAAAAGAAATTGAATAAGCCTACTGCCCTTCAGAGCTCCGACTGTGGGAGCGGAGCCAAGATGGCGGAGTAGAAGCAAGACCTTCCTGCGGCTCCATCTTCCACCTTCCCCAATCCATGTAAAAAGGAGACTCTAAACAAACTTTGGAGCTGTAGAACCTACAAAATTACACAGAGAAGCTAACCTCCCACTGAGGACAGCCGGAAGGCTGTCAGGAATCCAGCACAGCCTCTGGGAGCTGAGCCCAGCCCCAGGGTGGGCCTGACTAGCCACTGACCAGCAGGACCCAGATCAGCAGCAGCGGTGGCAGTTTACAGATTTATCAACACATAGATGCAAAGGACAAAGTGAGAGGCCAGTGCAGTCTGGACTTTGGGACCAGTAAGTGAGAGCGCGTAGCTTTTACCCCCAGGGAGAGAAGCCACTGAGACACCAGCACAGCCAGCCAGTGCCACATGGCAGCTTCAGCTCCTGGCCTTCAGAGTGTAGGTGGACCAAGCACCACTCTGAGGGGTAATCGCTCTTGCTTTTACCTGCTTGGATCTGGATTGCAGTCTAGGGTGGAGGTCCTGGGGTGTGTGTCCAGCTTGCCAGAGCATGTGGAGACCTCAGAGAGGACACCCATCTAATACCTCCAGCAGCTGAGAAAATCCCAGCATTTGGGACGAAAGCTCCCCTGTGTGGTGGCAGAGTCCTACTGTGTCAAAAAGCCCAAAAGTCAAGTAATTGAGTGGCAAAATGAGCAAAGGCAAAGGAAACAAAGCAGACAGAAGATTCCAACATTACACTCCTATTTTGGGGACAAAAAGGAGCAAAGCATGGAACAGGAGGAAAAGAGTGAAGTCAGAACTCCTGCACCAAAAGCTTCAAATGAAAATACAGGCTGGTTACAGTCCATAGAGAACCTTAATAAGCAGATAAGAGAAGTGCAAGAACAATTGGGAAGAGAAATGAGAACAATGAAAGAAAATTATGAAATGAGAGTCAACAGACCTCCGACAGTGAAGGCTTCCAATAACATGGGGAAACAAAAGAAAGCAAGGAAATAAGCAACCATGAAACAAATGTTTAATTTATGAGATGAGGGATTAAAAAATAAAAAAAAAAGATCAATTAAAGCCAAAAAAGAAAGAGAAGAAAGATCCCAGTTCTCTCAGAGAAAGAGAAGTTCCCCAGCACCTGTCCTCCTTCTTCTTCCAATATAACACACAGCTGGGACTCCCTTACTACATCTTGGCTGATGTCAACTTCTCCATCAAAGCCAAGTTGGACTTAGTGCAGTCAATGATGGATCATCTGTATGCCACGTGAATTCCATGCATAACTGACTGTGTAATGGCTGAAATTGAAAAAAACTGGGGCAGAAGTACTAATTAGCCCTGAGGATTGCCAAGGACCCACGATTTGACCAATTGCCATCCTCACACAAAGCAACAGATGCAGATGATTTCTCAGTCCATAGGGTCACTCAACACAAGTGTTACATTGTGGCTACAGTTGATTAAGATTTTAAGAGAAGAATGTGGAAGATGCCTGGAGTTCCCATCATGTGAATTTCTAACCATAGGTAACATCAAGAGAATGTCAGATGATTATGGAGCCCCTTGATTGGAACATCAAGAGGCTGAACTTCCTTTGATGGCAGTCTACAAAATACTATTCTGGTCCCTTATTGTCCATTTGTGTAAAATGGGGTTGCAGTGATTTATTTTTTATCCTATTCTGAAATGATTTTTGTATCAATGAAAAAAACTCATTTTATTTATATGTAAATCAGTTTTGTTTAGACATTTCTATAGATACAGTTATTCTTTGCTTTTTGGAGGGGGACAGGTTTGGCAACTGGGGTTGGGTGACTTGCCCAGGGTTACATGGCTACTAATTTTGTGTTTAGTGTCTGAGGCTGGATTTGGGCTCGGCTTCTCCTGACTCTAGGGCCAGTGCACTGTTCACTGCACCACGTAGCTGCCCTGACTCAGTATTCTTATTATCTCATTCTGCTTCACTGCTGGATAATGGGCTTTAAATAAATACTTCCATAGGCTTTCTACCTTTGCCTTTACCCCTATTGTAGAATAGAAGCTGCTACTACATAAGGCTATACTATATGGGGAACAAACATATAAATGAAAAAAAAAGAAATTGAACTAGCCTCAAATGAATTCCCTAAGAAAAAAAATCTCAATGGCCAGATGGATTTACAAGTCAATTCTATCAAACATTTAAAGAACAATTACTCCCAATACTTCATAAAATATTTGGGAAAATAGGTGATGGAAATATCATACTTATATTTAAACTGGGAAGAGCCAATACAAAGAAAGTGATAGACAAATTTCTCTAATGAATATAGATGCAACATTTTAAATAAAATACTAGCAAAGAGATTTTAGTAACTTATCATGAAGATAATACATATATAATGACCAGTTAGGATTTATACCAGCAATTCAGGGCTGATTGAGTATTAGGAAATCTATCAGCAAAATTCACTATATCAACAACAAAACTAACAGAAATCATATCCTTATCTCAATAGATGCAGGAAAATCTTGTGACAAAATACAACAACCATTTTTATTATAGAGCATAGGAATCGATGGAATCTTCCTCAAAATGACATGTAGCATCTGTGTAAACCATCTGCTGATGATATGTTATGGGTGTAAGCTAGAAGAGTTTCCAGTAAGATGAGTGGTAAAATAAGGATGTTCATTGTCACCACTGTTATTCAATATTGCACTAGAAATGTTAGCTTTAGCAATGAAAGAACAAAAAGAAATTGAAAGAATTATTATAGGCAAAAGAAACAAGGCTATCACTTTTTTCAGATGATACAAGTATATACTAAGAGAATACTATACAATTAAATTTTAAAAAATACTTGGAATAATAAACAAATATAGCAAAGTTGCTACATTTAAAATAAACCTCCATTAATCATTGGCATGTCTGTATATTACTAACAAAGCAAGAGATAGAAAGGGAAATTCCATTTAAAGTAACTATAAAGAATATAAAATATTTGTGAATGTCCTTTACAAAATAAATATAGGAACTATATGAATACAATCACAAAACTATTTTCACAAAAAAAATCTGATTATGGGGCAGCTAGCGGGCACAGTGCATAGAGCACTGGCCCTCAAGTCAGGAGGACCTGAATTCAAATCTGGCCTCAGACACTTATCACAAAACTAGCCATGTGACATTGGGCAAGTCACTTAACCCCAATTGCTCTCCCTTCCCCTTGCAAAAAAAAAAAACATATCTCACCAAAATAATTAGAAAAATATCAGCTGATCATGCATAGCCCGAGCTAACATGATGAAAAATGACAATTCTACCTAAATTAATCACCTTATTTAGTGCCATACCAATCATACTTCAAAATATTATTTTGTAGAGCTAGAAAAAATATTTCAAAATTCATCTGGAAGAATAAAAGTATAGAATATCAAGGGAAAGAATTAAAAGAAACATAATGGAAGGAGGCCTAGCTGTACCAGATGTAAAATGAATTATAAAACAGTAATCATCAAAACTACTTGGTACTGGTGTGTGGGGTATGAAGACCCTAAAAAAACTGACTACTTAGAGACCTCTCAAAGTGAAGATAGAAAGATTTATTAGAATCTTGCAAAAAGTGGGGCGTCCAGTCTCCAGAACAACACCAAGAGAGAGGAGGGCGCCGAACTGAAGCTAAAGCTGGTTTTTGCAAGGGTTACAAATATTAACATAATTATTACTAATTAGGCTCTAATCTTGTTGGATAATATACATAATACATAAAGTCTATCACACAAGGGCAGTAACAACCTTAGAATACTGGACCCCTTTTCAATCTACCCTTGATACACTCTTATCTGGACTTGAGGCTCTCAAGGCTACTGTCTGTTCCTTGATTGGTCAAATCCACCTGCTGCTGCTGGCTCCTTCCATTCTTCACTATTTTTAATATTATATATGAGTTTTTGTCTAAGAACAAGGGTCTGAGCTTCTTCCCAAGGTTACTGCCTGTCTCCCCCTTATCAGTAGTCTTGTTCAGCAATTCTTGCAGTTCTATAGAAATGTAACCCTTTTATGGAAAGCTGGGTGAAGCGGGGAGGCAGGGGGGGGGGCTGACTAGAATTTAAAGTTTCAAAATCACATAATTTCAAGAAAAATGGAAACTTAGGCCTAAGGACCTACTTACTATAACAAACAGTCTCTGAGAAACCACATTTTACCTTTCCCATACACTGGCTAAAAAACAGAGTGCTGGATCAATGGAATAGGTTAGGTACACAATACAAAGTAATCCATGAAAATATCATTCTACTGCTTGATAAATCCATAGACTCCAGTTTCTGGAATAAGGACTCTCTCTCTCTCTCTCTCTCCCTCTCTCTCTCTCTCTCTCTCTCTCTCTCTCTCTCTCTATATATATATATATATATATATATATATATGTGTGTGTGTGTGTGTGTGTGTGTGTGTGTGTATGTATATTTTTAATTGAAAAAAAGGCAAAAGAAAATTTAACTTTTCTATTCAACTTTGTCTTTTCAATAGGAATTCTTGATAATCCCATATTTTATTGAATGTCTATATTTATCCCAAAGGATTATACTCAGTTTTCTGGGTAAGTGATTCTTCATTGCAATCCGAATTCTTTCATCCTCCCAAATGTCATATCCCAAGCTCTCTGGTCCCTTACTGTAGAAATTGATAATCTTATGCTATCCTGACTGTGGCTCCATGGCATTTGAATCATTTCTTTTTGATTGCTTACAATATTTTCTTCTTGATTTGGAAGCTCTATCCATTTCCCAATTTCCCTTCTACTGTAGGGACTACTCCCAGTCATCCAGACAACCAACCTTGGTATGATATTGGAATAAACACTTGAATAACTAAATTATTTTATTCAATATGTTGCCAAGCCTTATAATTTTTACTTTCACAGAAACATCTGCATAAAACCCCTGTTTCTCTATTCACACATCCATATGTCTAGGGATCCCCCTGACCCCAACTGAACTACTCAAATAGTCTTCTTAGTTGTTAATGTGACTTTTCTACTTTCTAAGTTTGACCATGTGACTCTCTAACTCAATACAATTTAGTAGTTCTGAATTACCTCAAATACCAGATATAAAATCTTCTAATATCTAAATCCCTCTTCCCTACCTTTCCATTATTTTCTATTTCTTTTCCTCTCTGTCTCTGTCTTTCTGTCTGTCTGTCTCTCTCTCTGTCTCTTTCTGTCTGTTTGTCTCTGTCCCTTTCACACACACACACACACACACACACACAAACATACCCTATGATCTAGTCACCCTGGCATACTGATTAGCAAGCTACTTGATGTTACTGATAAATGACCTTCTATCTCCTGATTCATTAACTTCCAATTGAATGTGTCACATGCTTTTCTCTATCCTTACCTCTACCTCATAACTCACTGACTTACTTCAAGACTGAGTTCAAATATAATTACTTCTAGGGCCCTTTCCTACTTCCAATTTTTGTTAGTGGCTTCTCTCTGATAGTTCTTTCTTTATACTTTGGTTGTATATTCAATAGTCCTAATTACTTCTAGTTGTGTCCTCCATAAGAATATGAACACCTTGAGACCAACAACTGTATGTTTCCCTTTCTGCCTGTCCTTGGAGCTTAGCACAATTAAGACCTTAGTCTTAAAAAATTCTCAGACAGCTATGTGGCAAAGTGGAGAGAGCACCATGCCTGAAGTCAGGGAGACATGTCTTCCTGACTTCAAATTTGCCCTAACACATATAGCATACCCCTGACAAGTCATTTAACCCTATTTGTCTCCCTTCCATATCTGTAAAATGAGCCGGAGAAGGAAATTCCCATATGAGGTCACAAGGAGTTAGACAAGACTGAAACAACACAACAACAATAATAGCAGCAACAAATGCTTGCCGATTGATGGGTGTGTTGACTATAAGGCTCATGGCACAGGCCACATCTTAAAATTCTTAAGAATATTTTTAATTTATGTATTTTATTTTAGTTTCCAGCATTAACTTTCAAAAGGTTTTGAGTTTTAAATTTTCTCCCCCTACCCTCCTGCCCTTCTCCCCCATATGGTTTGCAATCTGATAAAGGCTCTACATATACATTCCCATCAAAAGTATTTTTACATCAGTCATGTTGGAAAGAAGAATTAGAATGAATGGAAGAAACCATGAGAAAAACAAAAACCACAACAACAAAAGAGACAGCAAATACCATGCTTCCATCTGCATTCAGGCTCAAAAGCTCTTTCTCTACATGTGGACAGCATTTTCCATCATGAGTATTTTGGAGCTGTCTTAGATGCTTGCATTGCTGAGAAGAGCAAAGCCTATCAAAGTTAGTCATCGTACATGTGACTGCTACTGTGTAAAATGATCTCTTGTTTCTGTTCATTTCACTAAGTATCACTTTAAAAAAGTCTTTCCAGGTTTTTCTGAAGCCTGCCTGATCATCATTTCTTATAGGACAAGAGTAGTATATTACATTTATATACGTGTTCAATCATTTCCCAAATGATGGACATCCTTTCAATTTCCAATTCTTGGCCACCCCAAAAAGAGATGACACACATATTTTTGTACATGTGGGGCTTTTTCTTATTTTAATTATATATTTGGAATATAGCCTTAGAAATGGTATTAATGGGTAAAATACCCCTTACACATTTTATAGCCCTTTTAGAACACTTCCAAATTGATCTCCAGAATGTTTGGATAAGTTCACAAGTCCACAACAATGCATTAGTGTTCCAATTTTCACACAGGTTTTCCAGCAATTATAATTTTCCTGTTTTGTCATTTTATTCTATTTCATAGGTATGATGCAATACCTTAGAGTTGTTTTGATTTGCATTTTTTTAAATCAATAGTTATTTAGAGCATTTTTTCATATGATTATAGATAGTATTATTTTCTTCCTCTGTAAACTGCCAGTTCATATCCTTATATCATTTATCAATTGAGGAATGACATATGCTTGCAAATTTGACTGAATTCTCTATATATTTTAGATACAAGGTCTTTATCAGAGACACTGGTTGTAAAAACTGTTTCCCAATTTTCTGTTTCCCTTATAATCTTGGTTGCATTAGTTTTGTTTGTGCAAATACTTTTCAATTTAATATAATCAAAATTTTTCGTTTTGTATTTCATAATATTCCTTTCTCTTCTTTTGTCATAAATTCTTCCATTTTCCATAAATCTTATAGTTAAACTATTACTTGTTCTCCCAGTTTGCTTATAGTATAAGTCTTTATATATAAGTCATGTGGCCATTTCTCTTTATTTTAGTGTACAATATAATATGTTTGTCTATGCCCAGTTTCTGTCATAGTATAATGGTAAGCAAAGTAGTACTTTGCTGCTTGTTTCAACCATTCAAGTACTTTTTATCCTTGCCTTTGATTGTATCAAGTCTTTGTTGGAAACCGTATACATTGTGTTGCCCTTAATAGGCCTAGCGGAGTTTGGAGACTTTCCCTGTCCTTAGTAGGCCTAGACATCACATGGAGCCCAAGGTGGAAGGAGCTTGCTGAAAGAGTGGAACCAGAAGATTGGACCAGGAAGGAGCAGAGCAGAGAAAAGCTCAAGCATGAGCTGGGACCAAGCAGAACTGAGAGGGAGAATGTTTGTGATGTCAGCACTCTGTAGCACTCTATTGCTCTGTCAGACAAAAGCACCCTGTTGTTTTTTAGACAAAAGTTCTGAAAGAGAACTTTACTGCTCTTACAGAAGTCCTGGGACTTTACTGGTGGTAAAGAAGCCCTGAAAGAGGACTTTATTGTTGTTACAGAAGTCCCAGGACTTTAATGTTGATTTGCATTTCATTTCTCAGACAGAAGTTTTATCTGTTGATTTGTGTTACTTTGTCAGATGGAAAGTGAATTGCAATGATACTGTTGGCAATGTGTGCAAATGTTGTAGCTATGCTAAGTTTTGTCTCCATAGAAATACGAATTTTGAAGAGTTTTGAGTGGAGCACTAAGCTGAAGTATGAAACAGGAGTGGAGAGCTGCCTATGTGTGAATGCAGGCAAGAGTTGGTAGAGCTGCCGTTTCTGTGAATCAAAGCAAGAATTGGGAGTGGCCACTCCATGGAATATGCGTCATGGGATTTGGAAATCAACTTGGAGTTAAGATGAAAGAGGACTTTACTGGGACAGCCAGGTAGCACAGCGAGTAAGAGCACCAGCTCCAGTGTCAAGATGACCTGGGGATCAAATCCTGTGCTCAGACATTTAGCATCCACCCAGAAACACCTGGCCATGTAACCTTGAGCAAGTTACTTAACCCCGATTGCTTTAAAAAAAAAAGGGGGGGGGACTTTACTTCAGTACTTTCTACTGACTGATGAGATTGTGACTTACTGAATGATATGCTTTATTTAAGACTATGCAACTACCTTAGTAATAAGTTATGTTATATCTTTGTGAATGTCTTACTTAGGTTTATTGCTGAATAAATGGAGAGTTCACTATACTGTGCAATTAGATACTTAAAGTTATTTACAGCAGCAGAGCTCAGGAGAGCTGTTTGTGATTGGTTTTACAACTATTTTCCTGTTTTCCCAACAGGTTTTGTCAAATAGAGTTCTTATCCCAGAGTCTGGTGTTTTGGGGTTTATCAAATAGTAGATTACTATAGTCACCGATTACTATTTCTTGTGTACCTGACCTATTCCACTGATTTACCACTCTATTTCTTAGCCAGTAACAAGTAGTTTTGATGATCTTTACTGTATAATACAATTTAAGACGTGGTATGGTTAGGCCACCTCCCATAACATTTATTTTCATTAATTACCTTGATATTTTGGAAATTTTGCTCTTCCAGATGAATTGTGTTATTATTTTTTCTAGCTTTATAAACTAACTTTTAGTATTTTGATTGGTATGGCACTGAATAAGTAGATTAATTTAGGTAGAATTGTCTTTTTTTTTTTATTATGTTAGCTCAACCTACCCACTAGCAACTGACATTTTTCCAATTATTTACATCTCACTTTATTTGTGTGAAAAGATTTTGTAATTATGTTCATATAGTCCCTTGGTTTTCTTTTGGCATACAGACTTCCAAATATTTTATAATGACTACAGTAACTGTAAATGGAACCTCTCTTTCTATCTCTTGCTGTTAGGTTTTGTTTGAAATATTTAGAAATGTGGATGACTTATGTGGATTTATTTTCAATTCTTGACTATTTTCATGAAAGTGGGTTTCACAACTTTAATTAGCCAGGTATCTTATCCATCCAGTTGGTATTACCTGCCCTCTACCCAGTGTTCTTAAGTTCCATACTCTGAATAGGCAAACCCTCTGTCACCTGCTAACATGTGAGTCATACTTAACAAGGGGAATGCCAAGTGAAGAGGAAGATATCAGAAATTCAGAGTGTAACACATTAAGCATTCCACACGGATTTGCATATGTTTATTTATTCAATTTTTTAACTGCCCCTGCTGCTTTAAAAGCCTCAAGGCACAGATACATTAACATATACCATTAAGTAACATTTTTAGGGGAAGGGGGTGAGAGCACACAGCAGAAGTGTTAATTGGTTAGCATTAAAGGAAAACATCTGTAAACAGCCCACAGAAAATACCATTAGCTGATCATTTAGCCATAAGTTGTAAGCAAAATGGACTTTCAAGAGAGGGAAAATACATTAAACATATCAGCTAACTTCTATGGTAGCAGTGAAAAATTAATACTGTAGATGCAGATAAGGCAGGCAACAGCATTTCATTTTCCTAAAGTGACTATAAGCCAATACATACTAGAAATATCATGGGATACACAGTTATTTAATAGAAGGGATAAATCTTGCAAGCAAACTATGGCAACATCATAGGTAAAATTATGCCTGTGTTTGAAAGATGTATTGTTTTTGATGACTACACTTTTGAGTACTGTAGTAATGGGAATAAGAATAGAAAGAAACTTATATTGGGAGTAAGAGAACTTAGGTTCAGTTTCCAGTTCTGCTATTTGCTCCTTAGTGAAGTTCAACAAATCATTTAATCTCTCTGGAACTCGGTTTCCTCATCTATTAATTGATGGCACTGGACTTAAGAATCCCTAATATTGTACGTAACAGAATAATCAATTATACTAGTTTAGTCATGGAAGCTCTACAGTGTATCATATAAAAGGACAAAAGCAAGAAGACTCTCTGTGGGCTTTGATTGTGACTACATCTTGGGTTATATAATGGAATACCAAAGGTCTCCAATGAGCAAATATATCTTACATCATTTGTTAGCATTTCAGATATGCAAAGAACATGTTGGCCAAGCCTTTACTAGGTCTCAAATACTCTATCATGGAGAAGTGGGACAGAAATCAATCACAACCTACAATCTTTATGCTGAAAATGCTTCAAGGATCGTGAGAGAATTAAGATATCAACCAATCCATAAGCACTTATTAAGCACATAAAATGTGCCAGATATTGTGCTTTATATTTTGAACACAAAGGAAAGAATGAAAATGAATTTCTGAATCTCAGTTTCAGAAGTAAACTTAGGCAGGGAAGAGCCACCATGGCAGAGTAAAAGCAGGAACTAACTTGAGCTCCTGCCTAATTTCCTCCAAAACCTGTAAAAATTGATTCTGAACAAATTTTAGAGTTACAGAACTTCCCAAATGATGGAGTGAAATGCACCTCCAGCTGAAGTCACCTTATCAAGCCAAAAGAAAAGTTCTATCAAACCAGACTGGGAGCAGAGTGTAGTCCAAGATGGACCAAGCTAGCAGAATCCTATGTCACAGACCAGCCAGAGCAGACCTTAGGGGACTAAATCACTATAAGTTGTGGCATTTTCCAGACTTCTCAACCAATAAATGACAAAGAGAAAGTAAAAGTTTAGTGGGAAAACTCTGTTGGACCCAGGGGAGAGAATAGCCCCTATGCCCAGACAGTGGACATGGCAGCAAATGCCTCAGCAGGGTGACTGCTTCAGGGGCTCAAGACCCACAGATAATAGGGGGCCATAGAGGCTGACCAGAGGGCAATTGCAAGAATTTCTTTGCTGGTCCTAAGGCAAGATTCTCTTGCTTTTTGCTGCTTGGATCTGGGTCAGAGTTTTGGGTGGTGGCTCTGGAGCATGGAGGAGTGTTGACATGGAAGAGTTTCTTAAGGCTGTGGAGAGGCAGTCCTCCTCACAGTTCTGAGGCAGGTACCTAGAAGAAGCTCTGATAACAGTTGTGCAAAACCCCAGAAACTTAGGACACAGAATTTTGTACTCTGGAAGCAGGGTTCTACCATGGTAAAGCAGTCAAAAGTCAAGCAACTGGCTTGACAACATGAGCAAACAGAGGAAGAAAAATCAAATTATAGAATCATTCTTTGGTGAAAAAGATCAAACCATAAAACAATAAGGCAAAAAAGTCAAAACTACTGCATCAAAAGCCTCCAAGAAAATATGAATTGATCAAGGGCCTTGAAGGAGCTCAAGAAGGATTTTGAAAATCAAATAAGAGGTAAGAAATACTGGGAAAAAATGAGAGTGATGCAAGAAAATAATGAAAAACAACTCAACAGCTTGCTAAAGGAGTCTCCCAAAATACTGCAGAAAATAACACCTTAAAAAACAGTGTAACTCAAATGACAAAAGAGGCCCAAAAAGCCAGTGAGGAGAAGAATGCTTTAAAAAGCCAAAATGGCCATATGGAAAAGGAAGTTTAAAAGTTCATTGAAGAAAATAATTTCTTCAAAAGTAGATTGGAGCAAATGGAAGCTAATGACTTTATGGGAAATCAAGATGTTATCAAATAGATCCAAAATAACAAAAGATCCAAAGAAATGAAAAAAAACATAGAAGAAGATGTGAAATATCACATTGGAGAAACCATTGATCTGGAAAAATATATCCAGGAGAAATAATATAAAAATTATGGGACTACCTGAAAGCCATGATCAAAAAAAGAGCCTAGACATCATCTTTCAAGAAATTATCAAGAAAAACTGTCTTGATATTCTAAGACCAGAGGGCAAAACAGAAATTGACAGAATTCCTCTATCACCTCTTGAAAAATATCCCAAAAAGAAAACTCCTAGGAATATTATATTAAAATTTCAGAGTTCTGAGGTCAAGGAGAAAATATTACAAGCAGTCAGAAAGAAACAATTTTATTACAGTAGAAACACAATCAGGATAACACAATATCTAGGAGCTTCTACCTTAAGGGATTGAAGGTCTTGGAATATAATATTCTGGAGGACAGAGGAACTGGGATTAAATATAAGAATCACCTATTCAGCAAAACTGAGTATAATACTTCAGGGAAAAATAGGGATATTCAATGAAATAGAAAACTCCCAAGCATTCTTTTTTTTTTTTTTTAAAAGCAATCAGGGTTAAGTAACTTGCTCAAGGTTACACGGCCAGTTATTATTTCTGAGTGTGGTGCTGAGTATCTGAGCCCAGATTTGATCTAGGTCATCCCGACACTGGAGCCAGTGCTCTTTCTTGCTGAGCCACCTGGCCGCCCCTAAGCAATTGGGGTTAAGTAACTTGCTCAAGGTTACACGACCAGGTGTTTCTGGGTGGGTGCTAAGTGTTTCAGCCTGGGATTCGATCTCCAGGTCTTCTCAACACTGGAGCCAGTGCTCTTACTCGCTGTGCTACCTGGCCGCCCCTGCTCCCAAGCATTCTTGATGAAAAGACCAGAGCTGAACAGAAAAACTGACTTTCTTTTTTTAAATCAAATTCTTTATTAACTTCTAGTTTACATCATTCATTTCCCCAATTTTTTAAGTTATAAATTTTCACCCCATTTTCCCCCTACCCACCACCCCAAAATAGTAATCCCACTGAATATCCCTTCCTCCAATCTGCTCTCTCCCATAACTTCTCCCATACCCCCTCCGACTTTCCAGTAGGGCATGGTGGATTTCTATTACCCAGTGCCTACATATCTTATTTCCCAGTTACATGTAAAATGTTGTTAATAATAGTGTGAGTGTGTGTGTGTATTTAAACATTTGATTTTAAAGCTTTGAATTCCAGATGCATTCCTTTCCTCCCTTGTCATTCACCCTTACTGGGTAGAAAAACAATTCAATATAGCTTGTACATGTGTAGCTAAGCAATACATTTCAATAGTGGATATATTGTAAAAATTGATTATATTTCCCTCCCTCCTATGCCACCTCCCACTTTTTCTGGTCTCTGCTTTGATACTGTCCCTTTTCAAAAGTGAGTGTTTCCAACTTCCCTCCCCCACAACCTGCCCTCTCTTCCATCATTTCCCCCTCTCATCCCCTTCCCCCCTATTCTCCTATTGGGTGAGATACCCGATTTAGTGTGCATGTCATTCCCTCCCTAATCCAAATTCAATGAGAATAAGTTTGACCCATTCCCTTTTGCTTTCCTGTTCTTCCTCTCCATTGTAACCATTTTCCCTTGCCTCTTCTATATGAGATAGTTTACCCCTTTCTGTCTCTCCCCATATCATCTCATTACATTTCTCTCTCACCTCTTAATTTCACCTTTTAAGCATCATCCCTTCCGATTAAACTGGTCATGTGCCCTCGATGCATACCTGTACAGACATACACACACACACACACATTCACATATGTTTTCATAGCCCCATATGCCCTCCTATATAGACATATGTATGTATGTATATGTATACATTTCAATCCCTTCAACTATTCCCATACTGAGAGAAGTTTCATAAGTCAAAATTATCTTTTTTTTTCCATGTAGGAATGTAAATAGTTCAACTTTGGTAAGTTACTTGTGATTTCTTTTCCCTGATTACCTTCTCAAGCTTCTCTTATATCTGATTGTCAAATTTTCTATTCAACACTGGTTTTTTCAACAACAATGCTTGAAAGTCCTCTATTCCACTGAATGACCATATTTTCCCCTGAAACATGATACAGAATTTTGCTGGGTAGGTATTTCTTGGTTTAAATCCTAGCTCCTTTGTCCTCTGGAATGTCTTTTTTTTTTAACAATCGGGTTTAAAGTAACTTGCTCAAGGTTACACAGCCAGTTATTTCTGGGTATGTTGCTAAGTATCTGAGCCCGGATTTGATCCCCAGGTCATCCCGACACTGGAGCCAGTGCTCTTACTCGCTGAGCCACCTGGCGGCCCCTCCTCTGGAATATCTTATTCAAAGCACTTAGATCCCTCAGTGTAGAAGCTGGCAGATCCAGTGTTATCCTCATTCTGCCACCATAATATTGAAATTGTTCTTCTTGGGTGCTTGCAATATTTTCTCCTTGATTTGGGAATTTCAGAACATGGCTATAATATTCCTAGGAGTTTTCTTTTTGGGATCTTTTTCAGGAGGTGACTTGTTGATTCTTCCAACCTCCATTTGTCCCTCTGGTTCTAAAACATCAGGGCAATTTTCCTTGAGAATTTCTTGAAGGATGATTTCTAGATTCTTTTTTTGATCATGGCTTTCAGTCAGTCCAATAATTTTTAAATTAAAATTTTCTAAGTCAGTAATTTTTACAATGAGATATTTCACATTGCCTTTTATTTTTTTCTTTGTTTGGATCTGTTTAATAGTGTCTTGATTTCTCATAAAGTCACTAGCTTCAATTTGCTTGAATCTAATTCTGAAAGAATGATTCTCTTCAGTGAGATTTTGAGAGTCTTTCTTCCATCTGGCAAATTTGGCTTTTTAAGGCATTCTTCTCCTCTTTGCCTTTTTGTGCCTCTTTTGCCATCTGACTTAGTCTATTTTTAAGGTGTTATTTTCCCCATTCAGTTTGTTGCTTCTCATTTCAAAATTTACTTGCATCATTCTCATTTCTATTACCAATTTTTCCTCCACTTCTTTTATTAGATTTTCAAAATCCTTTTTAAGGTCCTCTATGGGCTATTACCAGCTTGTAATTTTCTTGGAAGCTTTTGGTGCAGGATTTCTGACTTTATTGTCTTCCTCCTGTTCTATACTTTGATCCTTTTTGTCCCCAAAATAGGACTGTAAAGTTGGGTTTCTCTGTTTGCTTTGCATCCCTCCTTTTCTCATGTTGCCACTCAATTAATTGACTTTTGGGCTTTTTGTCAAAGTAGGATTCTGCTACCAGAGAAGGGAGCTTCATTCCAATCACTGTGGTTTTCTCAGCTGTAAAAGGTATTTGTTGGGTGCCCTCCCTGAAGCCTCCCCACACTCTGGTGAGCTGTTTCCATACCAGAGAACCTCCACCATTGAAAGTAATCCTGATCCAAGCTGTAGCAGCAAGCACCCCAGCGTCCCCAGGGTTGCTGCCACCACAGGTTCTTGGATCTGCTTTGATAAAGGAAAGCAACTCAAAAAGGGTTAAGAAGCTTACTTTAATCACTCAAACATGTATCGTTTACCTAGTTCAGGGGAAAAAAGGTCAGCACCCTGAACTTCAGAGCATACAGACAGAATCATCAAGACAGAAACAGATCAAGTAGACAGATTTCCAAAATGCCCAACCATCACATCCATACCAAACAACATCTGGGTTTCAAAGCTGGGGGACCCTGGACAACAGCTTCCCAGAGTTTCATCTGATCAAATCACAGAATATTTCTCAAAGTGAGCCCCAAAACAAAGCTACACATCAGGGCTTATATAGCCTTCTCCTGGCTCAGAGAATTTAACAACCTTATTGACCTACTGGCCAATCAAAAACTATCTACTGATAAGCAAGCCTCCCACCTCAGGCTCCAGGTGCACTTTAGCCTAGGGGCAGGGAAGATCTTTAAAATTTACATTCCCATTACATTCAGCCCCAAGACCTTTCCTGACCACAGCATAGTCAATTTACTTTTGAATTAGCACTACACATCTCTTAGGTCACATTTTCAAGATACAGAACTAAAGTTAACAAAGTGGCCACTTGGCCTTAAACAAACACAAAGCACATTTTATTATCACCTCAATTCAAAACAGGAGTCCAAATAAAGTTCTCTTGGGAGGAGGGGGGTGTCCTTCCCCTCACAGAGCTCCAGCCCCTGCTTCCAAGTACAGAGAGGTGACTGGGCAACAAAACCAACAAGGTGGGCTCCTTGGGGGTCCAAGGAACTTCATCCAACCCACCATAGTCACAAGTCCATCCTCCCCCTGGATCCCAAACTGTGCGATGCAGCAAGGAAACTCATTCAATGCCCCTGCTTTGCTGCTCAGTTCTTATCTTTTCCTGTGGTTGAATTCCAAAACTCCTGGTTCCTTCTCCTCCCGCAGGTGGCAGCCACTCCTGGCTTCTGCCCAGGTCCCGATGCAGGCAGCTCACCATTCCTGCTCTCAGCTCAGCGAAGTCTGCATGCAGGACATTCTTCTCTCCTGCTCCATGGCTCCACAGAGTCACAGATACCACAACTGGGAAACAAACAATTATCCCAACCCCCATACTTCCCTTTTACTCTGCAGATCCTGTTTGTGAGGCCATTTTGTAGAAGCAAGCACCACAGTGTCCCCAGGGTTGCTGCCACCACAGGTTCTTGGATCTGCTTTGATAAAGGAAAGCAACTCAAAAAGGGTTAAAAAGCTTACTTAAATCAGTTAAACATGTATGGTTTACCTAGTTAAGGGGAAAAAGTTCAGCACCCCGAACTTCAGAGCATACAGACAGAATCATCAAGACAGAAACAAATCAAGTAGACAGATTTCCAAACTGTCCAACCATCACATCTATACCAAACAACATCTGGGTTTCAAAGCTGGGGGACCCTGGACAACGGCTTCCCAGAGTTTCACCTGATCAAATCACAGAACATTTCCCAAAGTAAGCCCCAAAACAAAGCTACACATCAGCACTTATATAGCCTTCTCCTGGCTCAGAGAATGCAACAACCTTATTGACCCACTGTCCAATCAAAAAATATCTACTGAAAAGCAAGCCTCCCACTCCAGGCTCCAGGTGCTCGTTAGCCCAGGGACAGGGAAGATCTTAAAAATTTGCATTCCCATTACACAAGCAGGTTAAAGCAAGAGCAATTAGCCCTCAGACAGGTTGCTTTCTCCCCCTACAATCTCTAGTCCAGGAGCTGAAGCTGCCATGTGACAGTGGCTGCAGGGTCACAGCACTTCAGCAGTTTCTCCCTCTAGGGGATAAATTCTGACCACACTCCCAACTACAGGATCCCAAAGTCCACACTGCACTGACCTCTCCCTTTGTCCTTAGTATCTATGGGTTGATAATTCTGGAAATTGCCACAGCTCCTGGTCATCTGAAGTCCCTAAAGCCGGTGCCTGGTCAGGCCACCCTGGGGCTAAGACCTCTGGCTCACTTAGGGCTAGGCTCTGCTCCCAGAGAACTGTGCTGTCCACTTCCTGTTGGTCTTCTGGGCTGTCCTCAGCAGGAGGTTAGCTTCTCAGCATCGTTTTGTGGGTTCTTTATCTCCAAAGTTTTTTGAGAGTCAGCTTTTACGTGAATTGAAGGAGGTGAGAGCTGATGCCCTGAAGAAGTCCTGTTTCTAGTCCGTCATCTTAACTACACCCCCAGAACAATTGACTTTCAAATGTAAGAATCAAGAGAAGCATGAAAAGGTGAACAGGAAAGAGAATTAATAGGAAAGTTTTTCAAGTTAAATTGTTTACATTACTATATGGAAAGATGATATTTAAACTCATGAGACTTTTCTCAGTATTAGGAGAGTTAAAGGGAATATACATGTGTTTTGTGTGTGTGTGTGTGTGTGTGTGTGTGTGTGTGTGTTTACTAACGTGTTTATAAGTATACATAGACAGTTGAATATCAATGGATGATTTCTGAACAATAAAATTAAAAGTGGGTAAATAATATATTGGGAGGAGAAAGGAAGAGATTGAGTACAGTAAATTATCTCACCTAAAAAAGGCAATAGAAAGTTATTACAATGGAGGGGAAGAATAGGGAGGTGAAAGGGAATGAGTTAATTTGCTCTCATTTGATTTGGCTAAAAGTTGGAATAACACACAATCAATTGGATATCTTACCCTACAGGAAAATAGGGGGGAGGAGTATAAGCTTGGGGGGTGATAGAAGGGAAGATAGACTGGGGGAGGGAGTAGTCAGACACAAACACTTTTGAAAAGGGACAAGGTCAAAGGAGGGAATAGAATAAATAGAGCATGTGATAGGTTGGAGGGAAATATAGTTAGTCTTTCACAATATGACTACCATGGAAATTTTTGCACAACTACACATGTATAACCTATATTGAAAAGTTATATTATGAAAGTTTTGCATAACTGCACATGTATAATCTATGTTGAATTGCTTGTCTTCCCAGTGGGGGTGGACAATGAGGGAAGAAGGAAGAGGATCTGGAATTCAAATTAAAAAAATGATTAAAAAAAAGTGTTGTTACATGAAACCAGGAAGTAAGATAAACAGGTAATAGGATATAGAAATCCATTTTGCCCTACAAGAAAGTAAGAGGGAAGGGAGTGGAGCAGATGAATAGGGGAAGATATAAGACAGGGTAGATATGGGGAAGTGATAATCAGTATACTTGCCATATTGGTGTGGAGGTGAAGAGGTTACTGACTAAGAGGGTTAGGGTTGCTTTGGAGACACCAAAATACTAACACACCGGGTCCTGCAAAATGAATTTGACTTGAGTCTTCTCAGCCAAAGAAAATAAAATTTATTAAAATTTCACTTTCATTAGACACAGAGTAAGTGTGTGCTAGGTCATTCTATGGCACTATCACTGTTCTATGGCATTCTATGGTGCTCTCCCCCACATGGCCTTCTATGGAGCTCTCGCTCACGTGCTTTGAGATGGGGTCTTATATACAGGAGGTTGTGGAAGCAATTTAGGGATGTTCTAGAGGAGGAGTTTGGGGAGCGTCTTCAGGAGGAGTTAATGAGGTCAATAAGTGATTAAGGGTGGGAAATAGCTGGAGACTACAGACAATGGTGAGCTAGGGCAGTTCAAGGGTGGATCATATTTTGATAGGTGCGAAGTATAGTAACAGACGTTGGAAGTCTAGTAACAGAGGCTTGGACTCAGGCACAATGTAAGGCTTATTGCCTCATGGAAATGCCTCATCAAATGGGATGATTTAATTAAGAGTCCAAGGGAGATTCCCACAGCCTGTACCTCAAGGACTCAAGGAGAGCTCGAGGGGGCTCCCAGAGCCCATACCTCATGAGGGGTAGGGAGAAATATTGAAAAAAATTTGGAACTCAAAATCTTGTGGAAATGAATGTTGAAAACTAAAAATAAATAAATAAAATCTGGGGGAAAATAACCGTAGCTTACACTATGTGGTCATAGAAACTAAGCTGAAAACGTTGCATTACTGGCAGTGACTATGGAAACATTGGCCCTGGAGATGTGGGGCTGTATTCCAACCTAATCTTTATTGATGAGTATGATAAAATTGAGAAGACAAAAGTATCACAAAAGCCAGAGGAAGAGAGAGTATCCAGGAAGAAGGGATCATTGACAACTATCAAGGAGGATGTGGACTAAGGAAAACCTTTAAGATTTGGTTATTAAATGCAGTGCACCTCACTCTGAAGCTACCCTTCCACCCTTACTGCAAGAAAAAAATAGAGGCTTTGGGCAGCAGAGAGGAAAATAGAACTAGGTAAAATGTATTCAAGGACAATGGTAACCATGTTCTTTTTCAACTTACCACATTCCATAATGTGACTAGCTGTATCCACATAAACAAATCAGCAGTCCTGAATTCTAACTCATACTGGATCATGTATTCCAGCCTCTGGGCATTGAGTGAGCTGAGACTCCCCACATACTTGTTTGTGTGTTGTCTTCCCCTTAGATTGTGTACTCTGAAAACAGGAATTATTTTGCCTTCCTTTGTGTCTCCAGGCTTAGCACAGTGTCTAGTGCATAATGAACACTTAATAATGGCTTGTTGACTTGATCCCAAAGATTCTCCATCTATACCTAATGACCAACACTATGGGAAATATGAGTAAAGCATCCTGGGTGAATTGTGATAGAATCATTTTGTCTACTCAAAGAAGAACTCAGTCTGTTTGCATCCTAGAACTTCTGGGTCTCAATGGAAATGGGAGGGAAGGGATAACTTCTGGTGAGTTGGCAACTGCTTAGTAGATGTCTATTGGTTTAATTATGCATTGTTTTCTCTGGTTCTTAAATAATATGCATTATTAATTCTTTTTCAAAAGTAAAAACCTTGCATATGGTGGCATGTGTCTGCTTCCAAGAAAAAGAAACTCCATTATCAATAAATAAATAAAAAAAATTGCTGTGCCAAAAAAAGGAAAAAAAAATAAGCAAAAAGTAGCTTTCTTGTCCATTCACTACTCACAAAAGAATCATTACCACAATATACTTGATAAGCTATTATATCTTTCACTTAAATATCTCCAATAAAAATTATCCTTTGGAGATATGTTCAAAGATGGTCTATTTGATATTGGAGAGTTTTTTGAAGAATGCCTTTGCTCTTGGAGTGAGTTAACATACATGTCTTAACTTTTCACTATGTATTAGACATTGGGGTACAAACATTGAGAGAAAGAGGGAGAGGGAGGCAGAGAGAACAAGAGGGAGAAAGAGAGAGACAGAGAGACAGAAATGGAGAGACAAAGACAGAGAGAGAGAGAGTGAGAGAGAGAGAGAGAGAGAATCTTTGTCCCAAGGTACCATGAATTAAAATTATTTCAAAATCATTCTATTTCCTTTAAAAGTCTTTGGACTTTAAGAATAAGAAGATATTATATGCTAGCCACTGTGGTAAATACTGTACAAATGTATTCTCATTGAATTCTTACAACTCTGGGATTTCGGTGCCATTATTGTTCCCTCTTTGTAATTGATGAAACTTAGGCAAACAGAAGTTAAGTGACTTGCCCAAGATCATAGATAAGAATGCAAATACAATATACATGCATATATTCACTCAGCACGTATACACATAAATATATATTTTTATGTATGCATATGAACATATGCATATATCCATATAGCTATACATGCATATATGGAATAAAGTAAAATAATATTGTGATATGCTTCCATTTTTGTTGTTTTTCAGTCATTTTCAGTTGTGTCCAACTCTTTTTGACCCCATTTGGGGTTTTCTTGACAAAGATACTGGAATGGCTTAGGATTTCCTTCCCTAGCTCATTTTATAGATGAGAAAACCGAGTCAAACATGGTTAAGTGATTTGCTTAGGCCCACACAGCTAATAAGTATCTGACATCAGATTTTAAATGAGGAAGATGAGTTTGTTTGACTTCGGGCCCAGCAATCTATCCATTGTGCCAGCTAACTGATCTATCATCCATCTCTCTATGTATGTATGTATGTATGTATGTATGTATGTATGTATCTATCTATCTATCTATCTATCTACCTACCTACCTATCTTACATCTATATATTTTTCTTTTATTGCATTATTGCATTGTGGTGTTGTTTTTATTTTCATTTATTGTTTGCATCTCTTATGTCAATGAGGGATATAAAACAGCCTCAGTGGGATGAAGTGTGATATAAAAGATCTATGACACCTTTGACAAGTCACTTAACTCCTCATTGTCACTAGGTAAGACTCAAAGATCATAAGTAACATTGAAGATGGTCATTGTCATTGATAAAGGTAATTTTTCTGGCAATCATTATTCTAATGAGCTCATAACTTTGATAAACCAAAAATTCTAAACAAAGACGACAAAATAAATGACATAATGAGCAACATTGTGCCTAACACACATTGCGTGTGTATCAAATGTTTTTTGATTGATCTATGTATCAGCAAGAACCCCAGCGTCCCCAGGGTGGCTGACAACACAGGTTCTTGGATCTGCTTTGATAAAAGAAAGCAACTCAAAATGGGTTAAAAAGCTTATGTTAATCAAACATATATCGTTTACCTAGTTCAGGGGAAAAAAGGTCAGCACCCCGAACTTCAGAGTATACAGACAGAATTATCAAGACAGAGAAACAGATCAAGTAGACAGGTTTCCAAATTGCCCAACCATTACATCCATACCAAATCAACATCTAGGCTTTTCAAAGCTGGTGGGCTCTCAACAATGGCTTCCCAGAGTCTCATCTGATCAAAGCACAGAATACTTCTCAAAGTGAGCCCCAAAACAAAGCCTCAAATCAGGGTTTATTTCACCTTCTCCTGGCTCAGAGAATGTAACAACCCTATTGACCTAATGGCCAATCAAAAAAGTATCTACTGAAAAACAAGCCTCCCACCCCAGGCTCTAGGTGCACTTTAGCCTAGGGGCAGGGAAGATCTTGAAATTTTCATTTCCATTACAACCTATAATATATCTTTATGTGTGTGTGTATACACACATATAAATATACACTTATATACATATATACAAACCTATATAGATATAGATATATAGATATTGATATAGATGGTATGAATATAGATATTCTATTTAAACGTGTTAATTGCTTTTTTTTTCAAATGCTTCATGTGAATTGTTTTTCAAATTTCATTTGAGTTATCTCTTTGATGGACCACTACTATAATCCACAGCAAAAGATTCACTGAAAGAAGTTTCTGAACCTGATGCTAATTAGACTGTTCCCCACTACTAATGCTGTGGATATATTTCTTTGATTTTTTAACACAAGTTGGGGGGGATCTTTATTTTAATTGATGACTATTCAATATTTAGGATTACTTTAAACTATTAAAAAAAACTTTCTTCTAATACTGGGACTATAGTCTTCACCTGATTGACTTAAATATACAATACACAAATACAAATTTAGCCCTAAAGAATTTCACCATCACTAGCTCCATTTGAATGCCATAGAGGACCTATTCCAAGAGAATGGCAAATGTTTTTCAAAAGCATATAACATTAAAAAAATACACCTTGATACCGATGATCAAAGAATCACCATAACAAATTTGCATCTATGGGGCATTCAAATATAGCATCTTGTTTGATATAAACCTAAATATCTGAGAGATTTTGTAGGAAAGAGGATCCTTGAATTTATTCAGTAAAGATGTCTGCATTTGGAAAATGGTCTTCCTACCCTTAGATTTTATGACAAGAAGGGTATCTTCTCTTTTTCTCAAAGACAAGCTCATTACTAGGCAATATAACAGTACACAGGCTTTTCCCAAAGCATAGTGTTTTCTCTGATGATTGTTCCCTTAATCTGCCCTCTCCTCCCTACTCACAGGGACTTACAAAGCAAAAAAGAAAAAGAAATACTTTTCCTTTATGGAGGGTTGTGCTATGCAATGGAACATTCAATCCAGAAATGATGTATTTGTTGATGACAGGGAGGTTGCATTAATGCAGAAGTGCCATTTGTGATCACTTTATTTGAAGAAGAACAGGAAATCAATGGAGATGAGGAATGGGACTCTGGACACTAGGCTTTCACACTATGAGTCTGTGCCCTCTGAATTTAAGAAAACCACAATGAGGAATTGAGAAGAAATGAGCAAGCAAAGAAGTTATTTTTTCATCTGATTCAAAGCTAGCTTTTCTTTCCTTTTTTTTTCTTTATGCCTACTTAGAAAGCAATAGCTCTTCTCTCCCACAAAAGGCCCTTTTGTTAGAAGAAGAAAAAATAAAGCATGAGATTGATTTTTCTTTTCTTTCTTCCAGTGAAATGGAGAGAAATGCTGCACAAAAGTTCAATCTTAATAACTGTTGCCTGGAATACAATTAGAGTAATCATAAGACCCTAAAATTGTTATTATTCAAGACATGGTAGGGGAGGAGTGAATGTCCATTTTGAAGGCATTATCTATCTTAGCTAAAATCTATCAGACAGTACAAAATTCCAGGGAGAAGGCAAGTCATACAATTGCTGTCTTTCTATACTAAACCGCAGCTCTAGACAAGCAAATCTTTGCTTATGGTGCCAGATATATGAAATTATCTCAAGCAATGCACAAAAGAATTCCCTTATTGTCCCCTTTTGTGTCCATATAAATTGAAAATTTGGGCCTAAATTTTGCTATCTCACTCTTCTCCAAAGTGAACAGTTAATCAAACTATTTCTAGCATAATTTCTTATCAATTATTCTTAATTCCTTTGGAGTGCACAGGCATTTTTTTGGTTGTTTTTTAGAAGGTGAGTATGATAGATCACACAAAATTACTACTTCTATGGGTCCTCTTCTGTCATATACATAATGCATTTAGCCTCTTGTTCCCTCTTTCCTAGACTATTGCCAAAGGTTCTAACTGGTGTCTCCACATCCAAAGCCAATATCCAGAATCTCAGCTTTCAATTTCCTCTGCCTCACAGATGTTAAATTAAAATTCAGAAAAAACAGTTTTATTCAAGAGTTACTATTCCAACACTTACTACTTTAACTGAAAAAAATTGTGTTCCCCAAAAGGCACTACTTCAATTACTTAGTTCTCCAGGGCTAGTTGTAGATGTTGATGGTATCATTTTTAGTGTTCTAGAGCCCTAATCAGTTTGCTCTCTGATATGATTATGGGATGATATCAATTAATGGGATGATATCAATTAATCCACCATCAGTTAGAATTAATCTTTCTAAGGTTATCAGTGTAGAAGAAGTTTATTGTTAAATAAGATTGCAAAGATCTTTAAGATCAAAAGGAAAGAAGTGATATTTTATAGAAATCAGTCAATCAAGAAAGAATCAGTGTGCCTACTATAAGTCAGATTTTGGATATGAAGGAATAAAAATAAAAGACAATTCCTGTCTTCTAATCTAATTGAGGTTTAAAAATGTAAATAACTATATAAAAACAATGTCTGTATCAGATAATAAGGAAAAGAGAATCCTTAAGATTCTTGATTAATGGAGCGTCATAATCATATTTGGTTTTTGTGAAACCAAGTTTACTCTTGTAGGGCTGAAGCAAAGGAGAACAAAACCAAACAAACAAACAAAAATATGAAACTATTTAAGATAGTGGAGATAAAAAGCAACTGGTATGGTGATTGAGTACAGTGAAGGCAAGGATTGTAAGAGATGTTATGGAAACAGGTATGGTAAGTTTTGGCAACTGATTAGATGGAGACTAGGTTTAAGTGAAAGTTAAAATTTCATGGTGGTGGTGGTTGTGGTGGTGATGATAATGATGATGATGATGCACACTCAGAATTGAAAGGATAGAGATTCTTTTTTATATTTTATTTTTAATTTATACAATAAAACAAGCACTTCTATAACATAGTAGAATCAAAAAGATGATTGCTCATGAAATTTTAAATCTTCTAAGCACAACTTGCTAATCTTTTCAAATATACAGCAAAGCTATAATGCACATTTTTTTCTTCTTCCCTCCGCCCAATCCCCACCCTAGAGTGTGCTATCATTAAAAACAAATACATATATGAAGATATGTGTATAGGTTGTACATGTATGCACATCATGTGTACATATATTTATCTTGTATGTGCACACATAAACATATGTGTATTTTGTATGCATGCATACACATGTGTATATACATAGATGTTTTTGTGTAAAATCATTCTATGCATATTTCTATTTCTCTGTTCTTCCTCTAGATGCAAAGAGCATCTTCCTTCATAATTTTTGAAATTACTTGGGTAATCATAAACATCAAAATGAATTAGTTACTCAAAATTGTTCTTAAGATAATATTGCTAATGGTGGCTAGGTGGTGCAATGAATAGAGCACTGTCCCTGGACTCAGGAGGATCTGAGTTCAAATGTGACCTCAGACACTTAATATTTACTAGACATGTTACACTTAAGATCTATTGTCCTGCCTTCCTCCCTCAAAAAAAAAAAAAAGCTAAAAAAACCCAACTTTGTTGTTACTTTTTACAGGGTTCTCTTTGTTCTGCTCATTTCATTTTTTCAGACAAGTCTTTCCATGATTTTCCCCCCTATAATCATTGAGTCCATCATTTCTCAAAGCACAGTAGTATTCCATCACAATTATATACCACATCGTGTTCAGACATTACCCAATTGATGGGTATCCCTACAATTTCCAGTTTTTTGTCTCCACAAAGAGTTGCTATGAACATTTTAGGACATGTGACTCCAATTGAGAAGTAGAGAAGATGGGGACAGGGAGATAATGAGTACTGCTTTCATAATAAAATTTGTTCTTTCTATATGACAACTGGGTAGAGATGTTCAGTAAATTGGAGAGAGTTATGGCTAAATGATACAGAGATTTAAAATATGAAACCATTGAGATATGATGAAAACAACTCTGAAACTCACACATCTTCATTAGACTCCCACCCCTCTCACTGATTAGATAGGGTGGATAAAGGGAATCATAGGGCAACTCTCAAATCCTCCATTGGGGAACTCACCCAGGGGATCTATCTCATCATTTAATCCCTGGCTAAATCTTTCTAGGCTTCATCATTCCCCTACACAGAGTACCTCCTTTTACTCCTTCTCATCTTATATTTTGTTCCCATTAGATATTGAGTTCCTTGGGGACTGGAACTGCCTTTTGTCTTTCAGTTCTTGTTGTTATTGTTTGTTGCTGTTGTTAAGTCATTTTCAGTCCTGTTCAACTCTCCCTGAGCCCATTTGGTATTTTCTTAGTACATATGTTGGAATTGTTTATTGCTTTCTCTAGCTCATTTTAAAGATGAGGAACTGAGGTAAACAGGGTTAAGTGACTCTCCCAGAGTCACACAGCTAGTAAATATCTGAGGTCAGATTGGAAGTCATGAAAATGTGTCTTCCTGATTGTAAGTCTAGTGCCTGATCCACAGCTGCATTTAAAAAGTAATTACTAACTGAATTATTGAATGATTGATGAGATTAAGAAGATATAATATGAATTTTATTAGAAGAGCAGAAGGAATATGGCATATAGTCACAGAATCCACATAAGAAATCTAGAAGCAACATGACAAATAATCTGGTGGTGTGGAAAAGACTGGGTAATATCATACAGGTAGAAAAATAAAAGACAGAAATAAATTATATGGAATTTCTAGGAAAAGACAGTTTTTGGGAGGAAAATATGTTCAGCAGTGTCATACACTGCAGGAAAGTCAAAAAAAGAAAAGGGCTTTGCAAAAAGGTCAAGGAAGTGATCACCTCTGAGATCACCAGAATGTTGGAACAGAACAGTTTGAGTGTAGTTGATGGGGTTAGCAGGTGTGATGATTAATTCATGAGACTGAAAGGAAATGGAACCTGAGAAAATGGAGACAGTGCAGTGAACATTATTCTAGAATTTTAGAAGTCGAGGAAAGTAGAAATGTTAGCTTCAGGCTCAATTTTTGTATTGTTTTGTTTTGATAGGGAAGATGCAGGCTTTTTAAAGAGAGTGCCTATACAGTTGTAATAAGAATGTAAATTTTAAAGATCTTCCCTGCCCCTAGGCTAAAGTGCACCAGAAGCCTGGGGAAGGGAGGCTTGTTTTTCAGTAGATACTTTTTGATTGGCCAGTGGGTCAATAAGGTTGTTACATTCTCTGAGCCAGGAGAAGGCTATATAAGCCCTGATGTGTAGCTTTGTTTTGGGACTCACTTTGAGAAGTGTTCTGTGATTTGATCTGGATTCTGGGAAGCCGTTGTTGAGAGTCCCCCGGCTTTGAAAAACCCAGAATGTGGAAACCCAGATGTTGACTGGGTATGGATGTAATGGTTGGACAGTTTGGAAATCTGTCTACTTGATGTTTCTGTCTTGATAATTATGCCTGTATACTTTGAGGTTCAGGGTGCTGACCTTTTCTCCTGAACAAGGTAAACGATATATGTCTGACTGATTAAAGTAAGCTTGTTAACCCATTTTGAGTTGCTTTCCTTTAACAAAGCAGATCCAAGAACCTATGTGAGCAGGCACCCTGGGGACACTGGGGTGCTTGCTGCAACAACAGTGAATACAAATTATAAGGAGTGAGTGATCAAAGTGGTGGTCCTATCTTAGAGGGTACAAGTCAGGAACTTGACCTTGGCAAGAAAAATCAAGTTGTTTTTTTTTTTTTTTTCAGAATCAGGAACAAAGAAAAAATGAAATGCTAGAAGGGGATATTGAGAGAATTTTGTCATATGATTTTAGAGAAAAGGGAGTTCAGAATGTTTTTTCTTCAAAAATTATGAAAAAAAGTCCACGACTTAGGAATGAAAAATCTGGCTTGGTGTCTATTGAAATACACAGAGGTGTAAAACAGGAGCCATGTGGGTGGTGAAAGGAAATTAACCTGGAAGAAATAAAGCAATTTTGGATACAGTGAAGGCCAACTGAGATGAAATAGCATAAACTATAATTGTTTCAATCAATACCACTGTGCTCAACAGTCTTTAAATAATATGAACAAAGCAAGATTACAGGCGGAATCTTGTTTAAGAAGGGAAGAGCAGCAACAGCATAGGGAAGGATGTTTGCATTTATGGGCAGAGGACAGATTAATATGCAACTTATGAACATCAAAGTCAAGATTTCATAAGGAAAGTGATGTCAATGCAGGATGGAAAGAGTGGAAAAGAGGAGATGAATGGAGAGACTGAACATTTCCACAAATATCAGTTTCCAATAGTGGATTCCCCTACCTTAAAGACCTTCAGACAAAGACTGAAATTTTTATGCATTGGATATACTATGGAGAGCATTCTTTGTCAGGTATGAAGCTAATATTGGTAGAAATTGATGTTAGTTCAAGTATTGAACTAAATGACCTCTGATGTCTCTCTCAACTTTGAAATTCTATTATTGTAAGAGCTATTAGGATCTTAGTGCAATTGTTTTCAGGCAGGTAATAATGAGGACCTGTACAACACTAATGCCAGTGAAATACAAGAGACAGACTTCAAAGAAATGGATATGCCATTTTCTTTGCTTTTGTTAATTCTCTTTAATTCAATATTTCAGATATTTAAACATCTACTGTGTCATCTTAATGGCATGTGAAAAAAACAAAAAAATAATATAGCTAAGAGGTTAAATGGCAAAGGAATGGTTGGAGTGAGTGATCAAAGGGGTGGTTCTATCTTAGATGGTAGGAGAGTATAATATAATATATAATGAATTGGTAATCTAGGCAATATTAACTTTCTCCCCCTCTCTAAACAATGAACTCTATGAGATTGCAGTTCATGGAACATAATTAAAAGTGGTCACTGCCAATGAAGCTAGACATATATCATAACACTCATCTAAGGAGAATTAAGGAATACATCTGATTGGAACCCAGTTCTGGAGTGTTCTACTGGTGATTGGTTGATGGTATGTTTAGAAAAATGAAATGTAGTTTTGAAAAATGGGCCTCACAGTGGTGTTCACCAGAGATATCAAGCATGTGGCCCAAGGCATACATGTTGCCTTCAACACTTTCATATGTGGTGTTAACCAGATTAAAATGCAATGTGAAAATATTTATCAAAATAAATAAAAATTCAATAAAACATGGATAACATTAATATGCCCCTTTCTAAGTCAATGTAGTTCAATGCTCCCTGTTTCTATTCGAGTTTGAGACCACTATCTACTTAAGCTAATAGCAGTAACATAAAGCATCCCCATCATGATTTTGAAATAAAAATTGATATATTAGAAAAGTAAAAGAAGGAAGAAATTAACTTCCTCATCTATGGATGAGGAAATGGTTTATGACCAAATAAGGGACAGAGAGTATCACAGAAAAAAAAAGTGGTTAAAATTAGAAAATCAGTTTGTTTTTTAAATAGTGCTACAAACAAAAATTATACAGCTAATATTAGTAGGAAATGGACAGCTGGGGAAATAATTATTAGCATATTTCACTAATAGAGGCCTCCCATAGCAGATATATAATGAATTGATTCTAATGTATAAGAAAAAAAATTCATTCACAATAAATAGTTAGTATATAACTGATTCATTAGGTGTTAATAGACAATTTTCTAGGGAAGAAATCGAAGATATAAACAAACATGAAAAAATGTTTTAAATCTTTGGTACTCAGGAGAATGTAATTAGAACTTGCTTCCCTGGACTTCCATCTAGGAATAACATTTTGGGGAGGAGTTTTGCTTCCTGTGTCCCCTCCCACCCATCCTTGCAGAAGCAGAAAATGCCATCTAATAGAGATGCATTTTGATCATTTAGCATTGTGTCACATGAGACGGAAAAGACAGTTGCTTTACCTCCTTGTTGTTCTGGAAACCTTTTTCTGCCTTTTCATATCTGTTCTGTTTTATTTTCTTTTTTCTGTTCTGATCATGGATTAGAGACTAGTAATTCAGAGAACTGATATTTCCAGTCCTTTTTTTAATTACTGTATGTATTTCTGAGTTAGAAAATTCTTAAAGTTGAGAAAAGTTTAGGTGAAAAGACCTGCTCCAAGATGATCCAGCAACTAGAAGACTAAAGATGTACTATAAAGGACCAAGAAACCTAAACTCTTGGAATCTCCCATGATCTTTTTGTGACTTACTCTAAGATTTCAACATGAATAATACCTAGCATTATTTTAGAGATTTTCCTGGAGGTTTATTGCTAGGAACAGAGTTGTAGGGAAGTATAATAAGTTGAAGAAAATGTTAGCCTTGGGTGTGGAATCACAACTTTGAAAACTCTGTGATCTTTGTGAGTCTATAGATTTGTGAATACCTGAGTTATATATAGGTCACACAAAAGATATGGTACTACAAATAACTAATGTGGTAAAGAATGTCATCAGGGAGATGTATGATTGAAAAAAAAAGATTACATGGCATAAGGGAAGAAGTTTATTGGTAATCAATATGTTTAGTTATTCTCATAACATCACAAGAAAATGAGGAAGACTTTGGCATGTTGGGTGGAATCTCTGTGGTGAATTGATGTGAGATCTTGGAGAAGGGTACAGAAGACACATAGGATGTACAGGCACAGATGGAAAAGAATATCCTCATCTTTGAGAATACAGATCTATTCACATGTTTGTTTATTGTAAAGTTCAGTAGTCACTTGTTTTAAGATTTAAAAAAATAGCCTCTGAATTCAAAGTGTTTCTTTCCTTATTGTCTTGAATTACTTTACTTTCTTGTATCCCTAATATCTAGGACATAATACAACTTATCCCACAGAAATAATGTCATGAAACTTTGATGAGAGTGGACAATATATAAACATGAATATATACCACCAAGAATGCTCTAGCTCTTCTGGAGATTTAAGAAAATATCATCATATTCTAGAGTGTCTACATGGCATAGCAGGTAAAGCACTGGGCCTGGATTCAGGAAGATCTGAGTTCAAGTTCAAGTACAGAACTTAGAAACTGTATTACAAGGGCAAGTCACTTAACCCCTGGTTCTCTTAGTTTCCTTGTCTGTAAAATGGTGATAATTATAACACCTAACTCCCAGGATTGTTCTGAATATCAAATGAGATAATAATTGTAAATTCCTTAGCACAGTTCCTAGCCCATTACATACATGTTAGCCATTATTATTTACATTTTTTTTCCTTCCAGAAGAAAAGCTATGGAATTTTGATGGAGAAATCAAGAATAAACACCTTTGTCCAGATTCTGCTTGTTTGTGCCAATTTGACATGAAAGGAGAAAATGTTCATGACCTCTCTGCAAAAGAAATCAGATGACAGTAAAAGCAAGCCACATGAGAGAAAGAAAAATCAAGGCTGACCATAATGTATGTGATTAGATTGCCCAGCAAAATAGACTGGAATGGGGAGCAGATCAGGTTGAACCATCAGGTGGAGATTGGTAATGTTTCCATAATATGATCATATAACATTTTCCTTAACACTATGTCCCAAGAATATAGCCACCAAGTATTACAACCCTCCATTTACCTGCACAGATATTTTCTTCCTGATTTCCACTCATCAATGGGGATGTGGGGTGGGAGGAGAAAGAAATTTACTCCTCCATCCTCACACATACTTATTTACACACCATGACAACATAACTTATCTTAGCCTGCTGTGCTTTATTTTAATGCTTATGTTTCCGTGCTATTTGAAATTGCTTTTAAAACATATGGCTATTTACAATGATTTCAGTAAATAACTATAATCATGAAGTTTAAATGTGAGAGGAAAGGTAATCTGTAACGGAGATTGATGACAGAGAGAGAGAGAGAGACACACACAGAGAGAGAGAGAGAGAGAGAGACAGACAGACAGACAGACAGACAGAGAGACAGACAGACAGACAGACAGAGAGACAGAGACAGAGACAGAGAGAGACAGAGAGACAGAGAGAGAGAGAGAGAGATTCTACAAGTTTCCCAACATTCCAGAGCCCATTTATACCCCTAATATTACTTTTGAAACCAAAGAGATTAATGAGGAAATGAATCAGTAGGTGGAATATATTGTGCTTATTTTTTATTCATATAATTACAGCTGTCATGCTAGAAACACCATCCCCAAGTGCTACAAAAGTTCATCACTATGCCAATGGCTCTATAATGGCATTGTCGCAGTTTATGAAGCAAAGTTTGTAATTTATCACCATGTCTTTGTTTATTTTTTATTTGATTCATATAGATACGGGCAGCGCACCCCCATCAAAGCACTAAACACCTTGATGATATGCAAAGGGCCATCAACACCAAAGTGTTTACTATTTTCCCTACCATCTTCTTCCATCAAAACCATCAATTCATCTTATGCCCCATTCTTAATGGGTTCTAATCCAGAGCAAAAGACAGTGGTCATTAAAAGATTTAAGTAATATGCATTAATAAATATAAATGTATAAGCAAACTAATGAATTACCTCGTCTGGGAAGTAGCATAGTGACATTATGTAGATTGCTTATTCTAGTCTTATTTTTCCAGAGGAGAAGAGATTCTTACAAAGAAATAGCTAAAGTAAACAAAAAATATAAATAGGATAACACTGAAGATTACAGGATTATTGCAAACCATTGGGTTTAGTTTTATATGAACTAAATATAGTTGCTGCACTTTAAATTATCTTACATATACTTACCCTATTAGATTAATGTTTTTGTAAGACACTTCAGCTCTCTAGTAGAATATAAGGCCCCCTAGCATCTTTAATAAGCTTCAGGTTATTTAGTGTCAAGATATGAGTGTATATGGTTTTCAAGGTGTGAGGCCTTACTGAGCCCTTTTGAAGGCTCCTCATCTACCTTTTAGTTCTGCCTGGCACTCAGCTCTCACCTGTCACTCCAAGAAGCTGTAGCATTCATGGTAGCCATACTCTAGTAAACTGTCTTGATAGATAGGCTAAACAAGGGTGACATAACTGATGTTCCTCCAATCTAATGGTAAATTAGCATAAAAAGACTTCCCACAGCAGAACTGGTGATGAGAAGAATTTGTTACCATGAAGGGGGCCTGTCACAGGTAGTGTGGAATGTTCACAGTGTTCAGTATTCCATTAGGCAGCAAAGACACCAAGGTCATGCATTATAACCATTATAACCCAGGCCATTCCCAGTCATCCTTTCCTGGATGGAGAGGATGGACATCAATGACTAAGGAAGAGAGAGTGAGGCAGACAACTTTTTGCAACTCTGCTTCACTTAAACCCAACACATGTACAAGTCAAGGCATCACCTATTATGTCATGGATCTTCTTTGAAAATGAAGCACAAAGAACAACATCTATTTATAAGAATTACTTTCTGAGAATAATTTCACTTGTGGCTTCATTTCCAGAGGAAAAAAAATAGAGACTTAGCATTTGTTAGTGAAACAAAGAATATGTTTGCTTTAAAAAAATTGCATGCTATAGAATAATAAATCTAGAATTTAAAGGGGACTCCAATGTCATTAATTCCAACATCTTTATTTTTGCATAAGGAAACTGAGACCATGGGAAGTCGCATCTTTCCCATTGTGCCGAAAGTAGTTTCTTGAACGAATTTGAAGACAGTAACAGTAACTCCAGAGGCAGCGCTCAGGGCAGTTTATTATGTTTTAGATTTTGTCAGAATGATATACATACATGCACACACATGTATGTATGTATGTATATGTTTATGTGTATGTATATATGTTTATTATATGTGTGTACACATATATATTAATAAAACTTTATTTAACCTCAAAATCAAAGCTTCCATAGAAACAGAAACACATTTTCTAGACATTTCTTTTTGCCTTGATTTAATTTAGAACCATCAGATGGAGAAACTAAAACAAATTTATTTTTTGGAGAAAAATACCTTCAAGGCAACATTTATCTACTGCACAAGAGATTTCTTAAAAAAATGTTATATGGGTTTCAGGAAACAAACAAACAAACAACTTAAAATGGATGTTCTATTTTCAAAGTAGGATCATTACTTGTGATTTCTACATTATTAAGTTGGAGAGTATAATTTCATTATAAATGTAACTGGATAGGAGATAATCAGAAATGCATTCAAGGACTCTCTGATACTGGAGACATACTTTAACTTAATTTTCTATGAATAGACTATATCCTATAAGATTTACTGGGCAGTGTTGATGAAAGACTAGAACAGGCAGAGAATCATGGTCTAAAGAGCCACTATGGTCTAATGGCAATAACATTGACTTGTCAGTGACCTGAGTTCAAATCCCAGATTGGCTATAAATAAATTGTGGACTTAAGAAAACAACTTCTTTAGGCGGCTAGGTGGTGCAGCAAATAGAGAAACAGCCCTGGAGTCAGAAGTACCTGGGTTTGGATCCGGCCTCAGACACAACACAAAAACTAGCCATGTGACCTTGGGCAAGTCAATTAACCCCAATTGCCTTCCAATAAAAAGCAAAAAAAATCCAGTTTCTTGTTGTGATGCTACACATAAACATGATAGTATTCTGTTCATCTTTTCTAGGAGATTGCCTCCTCCATGATGCTACTTTCTTACTCTTCAGTATTTACCTGTCTACTCTCTCTTTCTTACTGCCTAAAAACTTGCACATATTTCCTCCATGTTCAAAAAAATTCTCTCTCTGTCCTTCCATCCCCAGTATTACCCAACACTTCTTTTCTCTTTCATATCTAAACACCTTGAGAAGATTTCTCTTCTCCCTCTACTCTGATTCAATTGGAAATTTCATTAGCTCCCATGGATTTGATTATCATCGTTATTCTTATCATGTTTAATTTAAATACCATCTCTTCTCAAATCTACCTATGCTGGCCCTATCTCACTGTTGACTCCAATCTCACATCTCAAACTACCTTTCAGAATCTCAAAATGGATGTTCAGTGGACTTCTTAAAATAAATATATCCAAAACATAGCTAATTATCTTTAATTACCTTTCCCCCTGAGTATTCCTTTTACCTTTCTTATTACTGTAGAGGGCAATGTCATCTTCCCAGTTCCTCAATCTTTCAACTTAGGAGTTATCCTTGACTTCCTACTATATTTTCACACCCCACATCTTAAGCGTTGCAAATGACTGTCAAATTTACTACTGCAACATCCCTCATATATGTTGCCTTCCCTCCTCTGACACTGCCATTACTCAAGTTTAATCTACTCTATTCTCATATTTCTTAATGGTTCTTAACTTGCGACTGACTGAATCATTTTTGTCCACTGATAATTCCTTATGTATAAGTTTTGTGACACATCTCTCCTTTTTTTTCCTCCTAACTATATGGCCGCTCCTTTTTCTCTTATACTCGATCTTTATCCATTTCATATTTAGAAAACATGGGTATCCACACGGCTTTGTCTTGGCCAATTAT
Organism: Petaurus breviceps papuanus; assembly: GCF_028583685.1. Lineage (NCBI taxonomy): Eukaryota > Metazoa > Chordata > Mammalia > Diprotodontia > Petauridae > Petaurus > Petaurus breviceps. Next base: position 4,028,362 of record NW_027185697.1, on the reverse strand, counting down.
CTCTTCCCCTCTGTATTTCATTTGGTGATCTTATCAGATCCCATAGATTCAGTTTATCTGCCCCTAACCTCTCTCTCCTTGCCTCAGATAACCCACAGACATCTTAAACTGAAAATACACAAAATTGAACTCTTTATCTTTTCCCCAAACCCTTCCATCCTTTTAGCTTTCTTTTTTTTTCTTTTGAGGGAACCACCACCCCACCAGGCACCAAAGCTTACAACCTAGGTGTGATCCTCAATTGCTCACTACCTCTTACTCCTAATATATAATAAATTTTCAACTCAGACTGTTCTAACCTTTCAGCATCTCTTATATATGACCTTTTCTGTCCTATGATACTGCCACTACCTTCTGGAAGCCCTTGTCACTTTGCATTTAAACTATCATTCTTGTCTACTGTTTGGTCTTCCTGCCTTCCTTCGTTGATCTCTTCCTACTCTGGTCTATCTACTATCTGCTCTCAAATTAATTTAAACTCAAGTTCTGCTCCTGTCACTTCCCATCCCCATTTCAATGAACTTGAGTGATTCAAAATTACCTGGAGGATCAAATAGAAAATCATGTTTGGCTTTTATTTTCTTTTATAATCTGATGCATTCCTGCATACCCAGTCTTCTTACACCTTACTCCCCTTCATGAATTTAGTAATCCAGTGACATCCAACTTCCTTCCTGTTCTTCACACATGGTACTCCATATTCTAATTAACTCTGATCATTTTTACTGCTTGTGCCAGATGCTTAGAAATGTCTGTCATCATATCAATCCTCTGTTTTACCTCATTTTTTTCAATTATTCAATAGAACATTATCTTCTGCAAGAAGTATCCCCTGAGGTTGCTTAATGCTAATTCCTTCTGCCTAAGATTATCTCTAGTTTACCAAGGACATATCTTATTTGTATATAGTTGTGTGTGTATGTTGTCTCCATTAGATTGTGACCTCAATTAGGATAGTTGGGTTTTTTGTGTGTTTCTTTGTAACCTCAATCATTAGTACAGATCCTGATATAAACATACATAAACATAGTAAGTGTTTAAAAAATTGACTTGGCCCTCAGTTTTCTCAAATGCAAAATGGTGATGGTGGTGAAATGCATTATCTTTAAATCCTTTTCCAATAAGGAAATTTTGTGATTGATGCAACAGCTGCATGTGAGAAAAAGATTATATTTGGGATTAAAAAATTTGTGCTCAAATTTTTCTTTATGATTTTAACTGTATGATAATATATGTCAATAAACTTCGCAGTGCCCCAGACAATTCTTTGTAGGTATATGTTAGGATCAAATAATAAATGTTTTCAGGATATTTGCTGATATGTCTCATGGAAGGGGTTTTCTGTACCTGGAATTTCCTATAATAGAGAATTTTAAATAATAGACTGTCTATCCTCTAACTCCAAATTTATTTATTCTCTCTTAGCACCCATGGTCTAATTTGTAAGATATGCATAAAAAATTCTGAACTATCCACTTCACAGTATTGTTGTAGGAATCTAATGGAATATAAAATATTAATGTGGTTAATAAAACACTGAAAACTATTACATATTCAACATGTGAGCATAAAATTAATGTTTTATTATAATGGAGAATAATATATTGTTGCTTATTTCTGAATGTAATAAGGAATGTAAACAATCTTAAAATGACATAAGGTGATAGCCTGATCTCTTTTTCTACTTCTGCTTGGGTTTTTTAAATGTGACTAGAGATAAAACAAAACCTCAAAATCTTTTCTGATTGATAATATATAACTCTCACTCATATTTATTCTACATTATTCTGATAAGGAGACAGGGTTATTATCAATATTATAATAACCTCTATGTGCATGAGGTGATTTTTATGCTGTCAGAACAAAGGAGGTGATGTGCCTTCAAGACTTGCTGTTGCTAAGCACATATATAATATACTATGTTGAGTTGGAGAAATAAGTTCTTATGAAGTTAAAGGAATTGAAGATTTTTAGTTGAGAGAAAGGAAGACTTAACAAACATGTTACAGAATGTTCCCCTATCTCATTTTCAGTTCTGATATGTCTGAAGGGATGTAGTGTAAAATATAGTTTTTTTTTTTTAATTTACTTCTTCTCTTTGTTCCATAAACAGAAATATTCAAAAGGATCAAAGCTAGTGAGTTTTGGTTTAACCTAAGGTTTGGTTTGATATAAAGTTTCTAGTTATTGACAGTTAGAACTTCCCACTAGTTCTCCTAGTCTGGTATTACTACTAATATTAGCAATAGCAGTGGTGATAGTCATTGTGGTCATCACTGACAAACAGTTGTCAAGGACTGTGTAGCATGAATTCCTGCAATAGGGGTGGGGGGTGGGGGAGACTAAATGGTAACTTATTTTGCTTAAGTCTCACAGGTTACATGATTCATAGGATCCTAGATTTAGGTCTTTAGAGAAATTTGGGGAAATTTCAGGTTATCTACTCATAGGATGATGTACCTACCAATTATATGGATTTCAGAAGCTGGAGTCAACATACCTAGAGATGTTGAATGACTTCTCCAAGGTTGCATAGGTTAGAAATGTAGGGTATAAATCTTCTGACTTCTAATTCAGCAATTGTTCCATTTCATTATGCTCCTTCCCCAAACACAATGATATTCAATTCAGCAGAACATACAAATAAGCAAGCAAAATTGGAAGGATTTTCTATTCTCAGATGGCACTTGGTATATTTGCCATTGTTTGCATAGGTCAAGCTATTCTAAACTTCGTGTTCCCTTTCCCACATCAATAAGAATGGGATAAATTTTCAAATTTCTATTATTAAAGAGGGTGCAGTTATCCATGTAAAAGCACCTGTCACCACAACATAGAGCGAATGTCTTTCTGAATATGCTTAATTACTAATAGCTGAAGAAAAGATAGGTGTCTGATGAGTTTAAAACAACACCTACCTCTGTGATTTAAATGAAAGATGGCATTTCTGAATTTTAATTAAAATCACACTTAAAGCCAATGGACAGAAAATAAAGTTGGGGTGTCCCTTAGGCAGTTCCAAGCTTGCCTTCTAATTTATAAAATTTAGCTAACAAATTAGACAAAGCATTTTTTGTCTTGTCATATTCTATTACTCCTAGCACATTACAAAGAGTGTTAAGATTCCTTTTGGTTCCAATTAATTTCTGGAATGGACTCAGGAGAAGGTGATTTTTGGAGTTCTATTAATTGGCTGAGTTTGAATATGCTGTGATAGGCTTTCACAGGGGATTATGCACTTTTCTGTGTCACATCTAAAGTTATGACCATCTGTCCAGGATGAATTAGTGACATTCTAGAATCAAGGCAGAGGAAGAGACTTCAGGACTTTTGAGGTTCCAGCAAATGATAGTCTCATTTATTAAGATTTATTGGGTTTGCCAATACCAGTAACATGTACTTCTCCTTAAGAGAAGTGTGGGTGGAATAGGAGTGAAAATATTATGTCCTCAGTTGGCACACTTCTTTGAATAATGTTTATAAATGCATAACACAGGATATATAACAGTACAAGGGAAGCCTATTATTGAAGTAAAATGACTTTATTAAGTGCCTACTCTATGCTATCCACTATGCAAGTAATTTACCAATATTTTATTTGATTCTCTCAGCAACTCTGGAAAGTAGGGGTTATTATTAGCCCTACTTTACAATCAAAGAAACTGGGGCTGTCAGAGGTGAAGTTACAGCTTCAGAGTCACACAGCTAGTATCTAAGGCTAGAATTGAATACAGTTATTACTCACTTCCCTTCAGAGCTCTCTACCCTTCACCACCTATTACTTCTGTACTTCATACTAGTTGTAGGAATTTTATCCTAAAGATCTGTTATTAGCCCTAAATTGTCTTCCATACCACTTGGGTTTTTGTTAATATCCTTAGGTAAGGAAAACTTTTGATACAATTTAGTGATGAAGAAATTTGTGCTATTCTGATTACTGGTGCCAGATTTCATCTAGACTAATTTCTCTGTAAATCCAATTCTAATGACTGCCTAATTTGAAAAAAAAATGGGGGGGGGGAGAAAGAGAGAAAGACAGACAGAGACAGAGATAGAAACAGAGAGACAGAGAGAGAGAATTGCTCTCAGTTCCAATTGCTTTTTCTCCTTTTTCTAGGATGATAAAGGAAGTCAATAAATAAATCATTAAATCAATTAAATCAAATGCAGACTTTTATTAACTGATATCAGGTATTTGGGAAGAAAATAAAAATTCACAAATAAGTGTGAAAACTGCTCGTGCCTCAAGTATTTCAAAACCCAAGACAGTAGACAGCATATACATATGTACTTATATACCCCTCCCCATCCTGCTTCTCTCAAAAAGAGAGGGCACAAATAATCATAAGATTTTAAACCCTGTTGAATTTGTTGCTTATGATTGCCTTAAATTTGTGTTATGTATTCAGAATACTATTAAACTAACTGAATCATATACATCATAAAATTCTTACTATAATTGAGCATCCCCAACAAAAAATTACAGCAAAAAAGGAAATTATTTATCAATTTTCCTTGGAGAAAGGTGTTGGAGCAGTCGGTTTTATCATGTGTCCAAAGGCAAAAAGAAAAATCATTTTTAACAGACATCTCACAATGTAGTTCTCTTGGTGAACATAAGCTAAAAGACCACAATAAAAATAATTGCAGTTTATGTGCTGGCATCTGTTGCAAAGGATATAAAGATAGAAAAAAAAATTTAAGACTTAGATGAGACCCTCCAAATTATATCAAAATAAAACTTTAATATTTGGTGACATTATGTCTAATACAAATTTAGATGTAAATGTGGATAAGAATATATCTTGATATGAAATATCTGTATAAGAATACATCATGTCTAAACAACCAGTTCACATGAGTTGAGGTATACACATATGTGTATATATGTATATATGAAAACATCATATAATAGTATTTAAATAAATACTTTAAAATTCGAAAAGTTTAATTATATAATTTTATTTTCGAGAAATATATTCACATGTACATATACACACATATTTGTGTTTATAAAACTCACAAACACTGTCATATATATGTTGCAGGTCATATTTATTAACATTATATAACACAGAACTATGTAACCTAACATAAACTGAAATAATATATGATGTGGCCTAATGTTATATAATAAAACACAGCATAACAAAGTAACAGAATTTAACATATCATAAAACATAGACCTTAAAAGGCAACTGGGTAAAAGGTTGTTAGGTTAGGCACTGTGAGGATTATCAAGAATAAAGAGGCATAGGGATTATTGTCTTATACATGAGATAAGAATAATTATGCTAATGGTAGCCATGGTAGTGATGGAGGAGGAGGAGGAGGAGGAGGAGG
>NW_027185697.1:4018513-4022919 GCF_028583685.1 Petaurus breviceps papuanus | reverse complement strand
AGAAGGAGATGATTATGGGGATTAAAATAATCATTGGAATTCAAAAAATAATATAAAGTAAGCAGGAAACTTGTATATATTATCACATTTGATACTAACAAGGAAATATTATATAGGTATGTGTGTTTATTTATTGATTAAACTGACCCTCTGATTTTATTGATATGGGTGACTCCCAATGTTCATCTGTACTTGACCTAAGACAGACTTTCAGATTTTGATAATGGGCTGGGGCACTGAGATAATATAAAATTGGCCCTGGTGACAAATCCAATGTTTGTCAGAAGAGGGATTTGAACCTAGGCCTTTCTGGCTCTTAGGTCAATTTGCTATCCCCACTGTTTCTTATTGTTAAGCACGCATTATCCCTCTTTAGAGATAGCAAACACTTGGCATAAAGTTTAGGAGATGGGCCTAAAAACTGGGAAGACCTTGCTTATATTTCTATATCTGTCACTTCTTGTCAGTGAGAGCTTGTACCAATCATTTACCCTCTCAGTACTGATCAGATCGTCTAAATCCAGTCCAGCATCTGCATTTGTATGGCCCGTGAACTAATTTTTAAAAATAAATTATTCATTTATTTTAAATATTCTTTTTAAATTTTGAGTTCCAAATTCCTCCTGCCCTCTAACCTCTCCCCTACTGAGAATGAAAGTTAAACAATAGCAATTTTTAAAGTGAAATTATGTAAAACACCTTTCCAAGTTAGCCATATTGAAAAATAATAATAATAAAATTGATTAGTACCCAGAGTACATGAGTTCTCACTCTGTATGCAGACAGCAATTTTTCATCATGAATCTTTTGGAATGATCTTAGATCATTGTATTGATCAGAGTAGCCAAAGCTTTCATAGTTGATTCTCATTGCAACATTACTGTTACTGTGTACGTGATCTTCCCATTCTTTTCACTTCACTTTGCATCTGTTCACATGGTCTTGCCATTCTGTTTTCTGAAACCACCTTCCTCATAAGTTCTTATAGTACAGAAATATTCTATCACAGTCATATGCCACAACTTATTCAGCCATTCCCTGACTGCAGAGCATTATCTCAATTTTCAATTACCACCAGAAAAGAGCTTATACATGTGTGTATCTATATATGTGCAAGCATTTGTATGTACATGTATGTATATACATGTTTGCATATATACAGATATGTGCATTTTAATTGATCTCTTTAGAATTAGAAACCTAAGTAGTAATGTTGAGTTAAAAGGTATGCTGTTTTATAACCCATTAGGTGTAGCTCCAAATTTTTCTCTAGAATGATTGAACCAGTTCATAAGCCCAACTATATATTAGTGTATGTATTTTCCCTCAACTCCTCTAGTATTTGTCATTTTTGATTACTGTGAGGTGGTACCCCAGAATTGTATTAATTTGCATTTTTCTTATCGATAGTGATTTAGAGGGGTGGCTAGGTGGTGCAGTGAATAGAGCATTGGCCCTGGAATCTGGAGGACCTGAGTTCAAATCCTGCCTCAGACACTTAACACTTACTAGCTGTGTGACTTTGGGCAGGTCACAACTCCAATTTCCCTGCCTTCCCCCATCCAAAAAAGCAAAAAAATATAGTGATTTAGAGAACTTTTTCCAATGACTATAGGTAGCTTTAATTTCTTCTTCTGAGTCATGAACTACATTAAAAAAAAACTTTAAAAAACCAAAAGAATTTTCCTTTAAAATATCAAAAATTACATTTAACTTCAAGATCATAAAAAATAAAAGGCAAGGGCGGTCAGGTAGCACAGTGAATAAGAATATCGGCTCCAGTGTCAGGATGACCTGGGGATCAAATCTGGGCTCAGATACTTAGCACCACTCCCAGAAATAACTGGCAGTGTAACCTTGATCAAGTTACTTAACCCTGATGGCTTTAAAAAAATATAAATAAAAGGCAGACAAGATGTAGTCCAGTCTGTAATTTGTCAACCTCTCTCTGCTGCAGCTGACTTTCTAAGTATATAAGTTACAGTGTAGGTTCTAACTTGCACTGGCAGAAGGAAATGACAATTTTATTGCCCTTTTCTGTTCTTTACATATGAGAAAATTGAGTTTCTGCTAGCTTAAATAACTTGCCACAATCCCCAAAGTAAAAATGAAAGAAACAGGATTCCAACCCTGGCCTGTAGACTCCTAATTTTCAACTTTTCCCCCATACCATAATTCACACTCTTACAGCACTCTAAGAGTTAAATCCTGTTTTCCCTAACTCTTCTATGGCTTTTGAAAAAATTATCCTATTCTTTAACCTCCTATCATAATACCTCAGCCCAATTTAGGGATTTTTTTTCTTTATAAAGGCAGCCAGAAAAAGAAACAACTGTTTTCACCTGACACCAAAACCATGCCTTAGACTATTATGCAAATCCAAATGAGGGGGAAAATGTGAAGCTCATCAGGCTTTTGTGAGTAGAACACCACAAAAAGTTCTCCCTGTAGAGTCCCAGGTTAAGTGCAATAATCCATGTGAACACTCTGAGACCTCCTGATAGCAAAAGAATAATGAAGGGAAAATGAGCAAACAGAAACAGAAAATAATTGACTGGCCTGGAAGAGAAATGAAGGTGGGAGATCAAGATGAACAATGAGACACAATCATGTTTTATCTTCCCCTGGATTAAACTAGGATTTCCTCATGTAAGAATGGTTCATAAATGGCAAGAGGTAGGCTATTTTATGAGTGAAAAGTAGTGTGTAAATGTCCAGGATTAGGAGGGCTCTACTCCATATGAGAGAAGGGAATGGCAATTCACTCTGCTATTTTTGCCAATAAAACTGCACGGATAGTATTGGCATGATATGGTCCATTAAATCATGAAAAGTCAGATAGTACTGAATAATTGAACAACTCTAGATGAACCAAGAGAGGGAATGCATGCTATCTTCTTCTTTTCTTAATTATCAAGAAGGACATGAATTTGTTAGTAAAAATAAGTACTAAATATTTATGAAAGCCTTTCATATGCATGCTACATTTTCACTGGAAGGTACTTAGATTTAAACATTCCTCTCAACTGATAGAGTATCTAGTAAGCTCTGAAGATTCTAGAAGTATTAGAAAGTTTTATACATGGTATTTTGTTTCAAGGAATTTATAATCTTTCTACCTGGTCGGGGAGGGAGATGCCTGGTATAGGAATACACAAGAGAAATAAAGGACCTATTTTATTTACTTTCAATTTCATAAGCATTTTTAAGTGCCAACTATATGTTTGATCCTGTGCTATATGCTTGTAATACAAGTATTGCTGTTGTTGCTGCTGCTGTATAACACAAGCACCCCACTATCCCCAGGGGGGCTGCCAACACAGGTTCTTAGATCTGCTTTTCTGAAGGAAAGCAACTCAAAATGGGTTAACAATCGTGCTTTAATCAAACATATTATTTACCTAATTCAGTGGAAAAAGTCAGCACCCAGAACTTCAGAGTATACAGACAGGTTGCAAGCAGGAGTTACAAGACAGTGAAACATTTCAAAGAGACAGACCTCCAACTTTCCAACATTACATCCATACCTCATCAGTTACCGAGAGGAAAACATCAACATCTGGGTTTTTCAAGGGGTGGGGAGGCTCTCAGTGGTTGCCCCGTCTCCTCCTCTGGTCAAATCACACAATACTTCTCAAAGTGAGCCCCAAACAAAATCTCTCATGAGGGTTTATATAGCCTTTTCCTGGCTCAGAGAATGTAACAATCCTCTTGACCCCACTGCCTAATCACAAAATATCCCCTGAAAAACAAGCCTCACAGAACAGACTCCTGGTGCAATTAAACCTATCCAATGGTCTAGGGGCAGGTACATGCTGCTGCTCCTGCTGCTGCTGCTGCTATTGCTGCCACTGCCACTGCTACTACCACTACAACTATTGGTACTGCTGCTACTGCTACTTCAGATGCCTATTTCCTTTTCTGATTCTGTAATCTAATCAAACCCAACCCCTCTCAAACCAAGTTTAATTTCCCAACCAACCACTTCTCTCCAATATTCCATTTTTTTCCTTATTTCATGCTGCCTACAATAATGTCCTTATTAAAAAACAAACAAAAAAAAGAGAAATCACTAGTCCTTCCTGGATCCTCAAGCTATTCTTCTAAACCACTCTGTTTTCCTAGCCAAGTATTTGGGGGGAGGAAGGTTTGGAATAAAACAAGTAAGCTGTTTACATTCATTACCTCCACTTCCTTACCTCTCACATCCAAGTACACCCATTGTAATTTATCTTCCAAATATTCCCTTAACTGAAATCTCTTAATTGGCAAATCTCATTACTCTATAAGGTCACTCAGTCTCCTTTACTGATTTGTCATTCATACACTGATCCCTCTCAAAACAAACCTTGCAAGTGTTTCTTCTTCTTCTTCTTCTTCTTCTTCTTCTTCTTCTTCTTCTTCTT
>NW_027185697.1:4015360-4018503 GCF_028583685.1 Petaurus breviceps papuanus | reverse complement strand
CTTCTTCTTCTTCTTCTTCTTCTTCTTCTTCTTCTTCTTCTTCTTCTCCTTCTCCTTCTCCTTCTCCTTCTCCTTCTCCTTCTCCTTCTTCTTCTCCTTCTTCTTCTCCTTCTTCTCCTCCCTTTTCTCCCTCTTCTCCTCCTTCTTCTTCTTCTCCCTCTTTTCCTCCTCCTCCTCCTTCTTCTTCTCCCTCTTCTCCCCCTTCTCCCCCTTCTCCTCCTTCTCCCTCCTCCCTCCTCCCACTTCTCCTTCTCCTTCTTAGACTTCACATTCAAGGTGTCAGACCCTGGAATGTGGATGATGCCAGGTCCAGTGGGCTGGAGAATTTGGATTCAGCCAGAGATTTGCATACATAGCCTTATTGGTCATTCAGAGGTTGATGTCTTGAACCATGGAGGAGACAAACCTGGCAAGGAGGTTAAGTAAACAAAAACCAGACAGGCACCAAAAAAATAGATAATAAGACAATCTCCCTGGTAGGAAGTAAAGATGACTGTGTCAAGGCTAAAAGAAAAAGGGCAGTTAAAATTTCACCTCTTTTTATCCTTGTGTAGCAGCAAGCACCCCAAACGTCCTCAGGGTTTGAAGCTACCACAGGTTCTTGGATCTGCTTTGTTAAAGGAAAGCAACTCAAAATGGGTTAACAAGCTTACTTTAATCAGTCAGACATATATCATTTACCTCGTTCAGGGGAAAAAGGTCAGCACCCCAAACTTCAAAATATAAAGGCATAATTATCAAGACATTAACAGATCAAGTAGACAGCTTTCCAAACTGTCCAACCATTACATCCATACCCAGTCAACATCTGGGTTTCCACATCTGGGTTTTTCAAAGCCGGGGGACTCTCAACAAAGGCTTCCCAGAATTCAGATTAAATCACAGAACACTTCTCTAAGTGAGTCCCAAAACAAAGCTACACATCAGGGCTTATATAGCCTTCTCCTGGCTCAGAGAATGTAACAACCTTATTGACTCACTGGCCAATCAAGAAGTATCTACTGAAAAACAAGCCTCCCTCCCCAGGCTTCAGGTGCACATTAGCCTAGGGGCAGGGAAGATCTTTAAATCTGCAATTCCATTACACCTTGTTAGCTGAAGGGGGCTGGGGCCTTTCTAAACATTAGATTGAGGTCCACCAATGGCTCACAGGCATATCCTGGAGTCTCTAGGGGGAAGCAAGAGGTGGTACTGGTTGAATTCTAGAATTATGAATCCAGATGGGGAGACCTTCGAGTTTTTCTGCCATTGGAGTGGTGAGTATGACTCGGTAGGGTCCCTTCCATTTGATATGTAACTGTTCTCCCTTTTGGGTTTTCCACGGCTTTAGGTAGACCCAATCTCCAGGTTGTACTGCAGCAGGACACTCCTTTTCATTGCCAAGAGGTTTTGGGAGATACTTCTTGTTATGTTCAGTCAGAGAACTCCTGACAACTCCTAACTGAGTTGTAAATTGGGTTATTAAATGCTGTTCTGGGTCAACCAGGATGTCAGAGTTTAGGAAGGGCCTCCCATACATGAGTCCAAAGGGACTAAGCTTGATATTTTCCTGAGGTATGATTTGGACTCTGAGAAGCCCAATGGGGAGATTCTTAACTCAATCTTCTGGGGTTTCTATGCATAGTTTAGTAAGGACCCGTTTAAGGGTATGGTTCATTGTCTCTACTTTATGAGAGGATTTTGGATTCCAGGCTGAGTGGAGATGGTAATTGATTTTAAGTGTCTTTGCCACTGCCTGGATTATATGTGAAATAAAAGCTGGGCCATTGTCTCTCGGTAAGGAGCCAGGCAAGCCAAAACAAGGTATGATTTCCTTTAATATGAACTTTGATACCTCCTGAGACATTTCAGTTCTGCAAGGGCAAGCTTCTACTCAATTAGTAAAGGTGTTAACAAAAAAAAAAAGAAATTTGAAACACCTACATGGGGGCATATGTGTAAAATCTATCTGCCAGTCTTCACCTGGATACATACCCCTCCTCGGAATAAGTTTTAAAAGGGGAGGATTTTTGATAGCCCCTTCAGGATTCACCTGAGCACAGGTTGGGCAGGCCCTACAGACTTGTCTGATGGTTTCGGCTAGCTTACTACCAGTAAAAATGGCCTTTATCAGAGACTGGAGGGCATTCTTCCCTAGGTGTGTGGCCTGGTGTCAGCCAAAAAGAAGCTTCTACTGAGTTTCCTCTGAAATAAGAAGTTGTCCTGAGGGTGTTTGAAACCACCCAGAGCAGGAAAGAGAGTATCCATTTTCCTTAGCAAGGGCCTGTTCCCGAGGGCTCTAAGAAGGTGTGAAGGAATCTGGGAGCTGTGGGAGTAGAGAGGCCAGTATAGTCAACTGGCGGGCAGCATTCTTTGCTGCGATTCCCACAGTCTGATCAATTTCTCCTTTCTGGTGGCCTTTGCAAAAGATAACAGCTACCTCAGAGGGCTTTTGAAAAGCTTTGAGGAGATGTGAAATCTCCTGTGCATATTTAATAGGGGAAGTTTTTTGCTGTGAGATATCTTTTTTTTTTTTCAAAATTTCTCTATGGGCATGTAGAACATGGAAACATATTTTGAGTCAGTGAAAATGTTTACTCATTTATTTTCCCCTAGCTCTAGGGCTCTGGTGAGTGCTGACAATTCTTCCTTCAGGGCAGAGGTCCCAGGTGGCAGGGGTTTGGCTTCTAATGTTTGGTAAATGCTGACCACTGAATATCCACTTTTCCTGACCCCTTGTTCAATAAAGCTTGAGCCATCTGTGTACCAGACTGCTTCAGGGTTCAGGAGAAGAGATTCTTTCAAATCAGCTCGACTGGCAGAAACACAGTCCAAGGTCTCCTCACAATCCATACCTCATCAATATTGTCTCTAAATTGATCTCCTTCCTTCCAATATTTCACCCCTCCAACTCATACTCCACACAACTTTCAGCTTTCACCGAGCAACAGAATTAATAATAGCACTACTCTGTTCCAAAATCTCCAGTGATTCTAAGATAAAAACCTAATTTAGCCTGCCATCAAAGGTCATTATGATGTTGCTGCACCAATCTTTCCAAGCTTGTCAAGCTATTTTTTTTAATTGTCCTTTCCTTTCTTAACCAGACTTCTTGTAGTAGTTATCTGTACTTGCTAAGTATGCAAGTTAATATTCTTTATATA
>NW_027185697.1:4001120-4014960 GCF_028583685.1 Petaurus breviceps papuanus | reverse complement strand
AAAGAGAATTGTTGTTATTATTGATTTAAAATTGGCCTTTCCCCAGAGATTCCTGGAAATTCTTCTAATAGAGGCAATCACCATATTCCATTATCATCACTATCTATTAAGAGATGGAAGGGACTTCAAAGGTCATCCAATCCAATTGTCATTTACAGATGAGAAAAATGAGGAAAAGGTTCAATGACTTACCCAGGGTGACATTCCTAGTACATTTCTGAGTCAATACTTGAACTCAGGTCCTCCCAGTCCAAGTCTGGCACTTTATTAATTTTTTCTTTCTGGCTATAAAGGACTCATCATTCTCTGAGGAGCAAACTCAGGACCTTTAATTTATGAATCTAATGTCTAGCTAATTGTCATAGGAAGGATGAAATATCACATAAATATGAGAACAACAATGCCAAATACAATCGATGGTAGGAGCAGGAAACATCTTAGTGAAAGAAATCAGAACTTGAAAACCAAAACCTGATGAAAAACAAATCTTTGAAACTCTAGTCTTTCTTGGTTCCTCCTTAGGGTAATGCCAAGTGAGTGGAGAGTGGACAAGACAGTTGTCCCATGGAGGAGCTCACCAGAAATGTAGTTGGCATCTGTAGCACTAATGTAATATTCACAGCTTCCACAGTCACTATAAATATACCTGCATGGTGGTCAGTAACAAAATATAACAGACTCTTCACATATAAGACAGAAGCAAAACATTTATCCTGATGCCAGAAAACCAAATCACAAAACCAGTAAGCCAATTCCATCATAGTAGCAAAGAAGTTAATAAACCACAACAGCACAGAGAGCCAGAGTATCCTTTAATCTTACCACAAACCAACAAAAGATCAACATTTACTCACAAGCCTGTCTCCCTTAGAAGCATGCTCTCCTCCTAACCATCTAGCTAGCTCTGACTCTCCCTGTCCTGTGGGTTCTGCTCCACTCTTCAGAAAACTCCTCCCACTACAGGCTCCAGGTAATTACATTCAGCCTATTAGGGGACAGAGTTTATTTTCAAAGCAGGGAAGGTCTTCAAATCCCCTTAGGCTTGTTAAGGGTCAGGGAAGATCTTCAAATTCCCATTACCATTACAGAATTTTTTATCTTCTCCTTATACTGCTGAACTAGTGAAAGTACTATCAGTACCCTTTAATATTTATTGTTCTGGGGAGAAGTCCTAGCTTCCTAAAGTTAACTATCATTTACTTCCCTTTATAAAGGAAGTGCACTCCCTAAAGTAGCTTCAACTCCCACATGCATTTTGAAATGTATAATGTGTTTCTTTCCTCATTGTCAAACATTAAGGGCTGTTGAAAAATAGAAAAAAAAGTGATTAAAAAGAAAATACTAATTAAGCAACTATAATGTGTCAGACAAGGTGCTACATGCTGGCGATATAAAGAGTTGAAATAACCTGTGCCTTCAAAAATATTTCATTGTAAATGTGGAAATATGATGTCCACATATAGATACTAACCCAATACATATAAAGTAATTTTTTTTTAAGTAAATGTCAGTGGTAGCCTATAAAGTTCATCAGCATGGATTTATTATATCCTTACTATATGGAAGGCATTATGCTAAGTGTGGAGGATACATAGAAAGACAAAGCAGAACTTGCTATCAAGGAACTCACATGCTAACACAACATGCAAACAAATATTTATTTATATACACATACATTTAAATAATTAAGAGTAGACACTAGTATTAAAGAGGGCATAATGGAATATAGAAAGCAAGAATATATGTTCATATTCATGGGTAATTAATTGTCTTTGTGAGTGCATTTCAAGCTCCTTTGAATCGTATTTCATCAATCTATTCACCCTTCATAAACTCCACATCCAAACTACCTCAGTCAGGCATAACTATAACATTTGTCACCACATCTCCTTATGTATTTCAACCATTGTCTTCTCTTTGTTCTTGTCTTAGAGAATGAGGTAGCCCTCTTTCCTTCCTGTGGCAACTAACTCCTCTACTTCTGCTTCTGTTCTTACTTTTTCTTCCTTCCTTTGGCTGGGATGTAACTACAGCTCCAAAGCAAACCTTTTTTTTTACTGGTGTCTCTATCTCTGTTTCTCTCTATGCCTGTCTTTTTTTGTGTCTCTCTTTGACTATCTCTTTCTTTGTCTTTGCCTCCATCTTCTTTTACATACTATGCTAACATATCAGTTTTACCATGTAAAGGCTCTACCTTATCAACATAGGACAATAGAATGATGTTTTGAAACAAATATATAAAGACTTCATATATGTATATAGTTAGGAATATGGGTGTATGTATACACACATCACAACTTATATAGAGAGACTTTACAGCTACAATTGCATAATAATTTTAAAATAAAAGCTATAATAGTTTTGGTGTATATGGGCTTAAAAATGTTGCCATAGTCCTTAGAACATAACAAATTTCCAGAAGTATGCTTGCTTGAAGACCTAGACTGTCATTAGATAGTAGCCACATTATATTAACTATTAAAAAGAATATATATATATATATATATATAAAGGTATCCATTACTCAGGAAGATCAGGAAGATTAAGTGACTAGTCTTTGGTTACCAAATAAACGAGGCTCTTTATTCTACTATCAGTGCCCTCAATAATCTGATTCCAATTTATCTTTTAATTATATTTTATTTCTTATTACTTTACAATACTCAACAGAATTGAATCACCCA
This sequence comes from Petaurus breviceps papuanus, assembly GCF_028583685.1. Lineage (NCBI taxonomy): Eukaryota > Metazoa > Chordata > Mammalia > Diprotodontia > Petauridae > Petaurus > Petaurus breviceps. The sequence continues at coordinate 4,012,276 of NW_027185697.1, read as the reverse complement.
CTATCCCCTCAATGCAATGTATACTTTTCCATTTTTATTCCTTTACACATTTTGCCCACTAAAAATAGAATTAACCTCATTACCCCATCAACAGTCTTCACATTGTAAATGTCTCTTCCTCTTTAGGACCTTCCTTGTTTCCTCCACCTGAAAATTATTCCTCCTTCACCTAATCTCATAGCAGTTAAAAAGGTAATGTGGAAAGAGTTTTGAATTTAGAGTCATGACATGAGTCTGACTGCAAGTCCTCTGAGATAAGATCTGTAAGACCTTCATCAAATTAATTTAATTAAATTATCTGACTTTTAGTCTCTTCATTCATATAATGAGAGCATTATTAGATTAGATCCCTTATAGTATTAAATTTATGGTCTTGAAATATCACTCTCATGACTTTATTTTCAAATTATTGTATTTCATATAATACATACACATATTTTGAACATAAATTTACATTGACTTTATAAACATCACATATAAGTCATCTTCCTCTACTAAATTGCAAATTCCTTGAGAGTGGAGGAACATGTGGGGAAAAAAATTCTGTGCTTCATTATATAGTTCTCAGATGCTAGTGTGGTACAATGCATAGAATAGGTGCATAATACTTATTTGTTGAATATACTGTTGAACCAATGCATGAGTGAATTCTTATACAGTATCAAGTCTGTATTTATAGCACTTTATAATTTTTGAGCAACTTTCATAGTCATTATCCCATGTGTTTCTCAAAGCAATGTTGTGAGTTAGATATTGTTAAATATATTTAGACAGAACCAAAAATTAAGAACAAGAAAGCTCTGACTCGGCCTAGGTAATGTATTAAATTAGTGTGGGATCTGGGATGTGAATATGAGACTCAAGTCCTGGTCTAATACTTTTCTCATCATGACAAGCCATACGTCAGTCAACCAATTTATTAAGTATTCAGTATATGTCAAGAACTGTGCTAAATGCTGGAGATATAAAGGAAAAAAAAACTAAAAGTTTCTGCCCTCATAGAGCTTATATATTCATAGAAGAAACATGAAAGGGGGGAGAGTATATTATACAAAGAGTAGATAAAAGTCCAACTGATTTCAACTAAAGAGAAATCTGATTTATAAAATTCCATTCAACACTGAGCACTTTTTGCAGTAACTTAGCAAATATTAAGCAACATTGTAGAGCCATTTTCCTAAATTATTTTTAATAGTTTCTATTCTTCTCATAGACATTTCCTCCTGTGTAATTACACGGTCCTTGGCAATGCATTTGAATATGCTAAACCCTATGGACTGAAGAGGCAAAAGGAGAAGAATAAGAGTAGAAAAAACAGAGATGTTAGGAGGTGAGGATGTGTAATAAGAATGTAAATTTTAAAGATCTTCCCTGCCCCTAGGCTAAAGTGCACCTGGAGACTGGGGTGGGAGGCTTGTTTTTCAGTTGATACTTTTTGATTGGCTAGTGGGTCCAAAAGGTTGTTACATTCTCTGAGCCAGGGGAAGGCTATATAAGCCCTGATGTGTAGCTTTGTTTTGGGACTCACTTTGAGAAGTATTCTGTGATTTGATCTGAATTCTGGGAAGCCGTTGTTGAGAGTCCCCCGGCTTTGAAAAACCCAGAATGTGGAAACCCAGATGTTGACTGGGTATGGATGTAATGGTTGGACAGTTTGGAAATCTGTCTACTTGATGTTTCTGTCTTGATAATTATGCCTGTATACTTTGAGGTTCAGGGTGCTGACCTTTTCTCCTGAACAAGGTAAACGATACATGTCTGACTGATTAAAGTAAGCCTGTTAACCCATTTTGAGTTGCTTTCCTTTAACAAAGCAGATCCAAGAACCTGTGGTAGCTGCAAACCCTGAGGACGCTTGGGGTGCTTGCTGCTACAGGATGATGACACTATCTCTTCATATAAGGGGTTATTTATCCAGTGTCCCTGAAATACGCTCAGCCCAAGTGCTGCAATTCCACATGTGAAAACTGAAGTTGGCATTTGGCCAATCAAAATCTCCATGGTTTTCCAGATGACCATATCATTACCCTACATAGTCTTTTGGAGCTGTAAACCAGTCCTTTCTTTGTATTTGAGGATGAATCATAGAAAACATTCCCACAGGTTTACAATATTGAAACAGTCAACCACTGCTCTTATGTGTCTATGAGGTAGAATTTCGAGATCAGCAATGGCACTTAAAACCAGGAATTCCCCAGAAGTGGTAACAAAACTAAACAAACAAAACAAGCCTTCATCAAGGGATAGGGACAGTTAAATATTTTTTTTCCTTTGTATCCCTAACATTTATCATAGTTCCTGGTACATAATACTCATTTAATTACTGTCTACGGGAGCAGGGTGTATGTGTGTTTGTGTGTGTGTGTGTGTGTGTGTGTTTTATATAACGCTATATGTTTGCACCAGATGCCTACTGGAGATGTTTTTAAAGTTGAGGGATTGTGAGGTGAAAGAGACCTTATCCTAGCACTTCATTCAGAAGCTTTTCATTTAAACTATGTATTTTTGTCAAGAAATGGTGACCTAATGATGCCTCAGAGCCAGAAATGCTTGGATTTAAGTATTTTTCTGCCTTCAATGTATGCTGGCTATATGATACTTGGCAACCAATTTAACTTCTTAGCATCTTGGGCTACTCTACAAAATCATAAGTTGCAGAACAAGAATGTCTACATGAGTAGATTTTTCTAACTGAGAGTTACCTAGACCAATGAAATCAAAAGTTGCCTCACACACTTTTATTGAGTTGGTAAGTACTACTATTTTCATGATGCTGGAGAACTGCAAGAGTGAATACATTATCAGTATCTTTTCAGTTTGGCAAACCCTGGTTTCCTTCTTTACTTATAACTCTAATGGTACTTGGACAAAAGTGCAATGACTGCAGCGGTCGTCCTTGTTAATTACATTCTCAGGGTTCTTAATAAATAAAGCTAGTTTATGTTCCAGACACAGCCAAGGGGAACCCTTCAAATGGAATCATTTCTTGCTTCTTGGTTCATTCCTTGCCAGCATAATTCTTCTCCAAGTTTACACCTCCAATCTCCATATGCATATGATCAATCAAAGCCTGAATACTTACTGCTTAGTCATGTTGCTAAGAGATTCCCTCTGCCAATAGCTAATCATTCAATGAAACCTTTGTACCAAAAGAAAAAGCCCAAAAGAAGCTTAATCTAGACAGAATGACTTAGTATGGTAGTTTAAAATTATTGGGGGATGGTATTAATGAACATTTGGAGTTGTCATTAATTGACTGAGTTTTTGGTTTTTTTTGTTTTGTTTTGTTTTGTTTTTCCAACAAAGAAGAGCCAGAGAATTTGATGGCTATTAAATGAGTTACTCTGTAAAGTCAAGAGTATTTTTCAGAATAGCTTGTTATTTCCTCAGTGAAAACAATCTGATGCTAGAGAAGTACAAAGGGAGATAGATTTTAAAAAGTTATAAATGTGTATTGCCTTTTTTAAAAAGTAAGAATATTTCCTGATTCTATAAAAGGAGTTCACCTAAAATATGGAGTCCATAGCTACTACAGGTTTAGCAAAGAGTATTTTAGTTAACTGCAACTATGTAAATATAACTTAAACCCCCATGAGTTATATTGGTTAAATATAGATTAACCTGTTGTTAGAGCATCACAGTGTCTCATATTTATAAACCAATTTTATCTGAACATAAAATTTCCTCTGTAGCATAAGAAAATAATGACCCTTTCCTTGAAATCTTTATTGAAAGGAAGTCCATTATTCCCTAAGGTAACTATTTAATTTTGAATAGCTCTAATTTTTAGGGAACATTTCTTTGCAGCAATCAAAATTTTTCTCTTTGAAATTTCCATCCATTGTTCCTTGTTTAGCCTTCTGTGTCCAAGCAAAGAAAGTCTAATCCCTCTTCCAAATATCAGCCATTCAAATACTTGAAAACAATAAATAGATCTTACCTAAATCCTCAATTCCTTCTACTGATCCTCTAACAGCATACATTCAAGTCCCTTCCTTCATTCTTATTTGTTCTTTGTTCTCTGGCTTATCCATATTAATAAATTAGATTAAATAGAAAAAGAAAACCATTGCTAACAAAATGTCCTCGACAGAACTTGAACTATACAGTGTGGTATATTCATTTTACCATTAACTGTCAAATTATAACTTGCTAAAAAAAGTTTATTTTTTTAAATTGTTTCTTAGTTTGGTTTAAAAAAATCTCCCTTAAGAAGGGTGGGTGTGTAGATGTTGCTGACAAGTGATCATCTATAAAGTTTACTTGTTTTTAGTTTGGTGAAGGATAACCCACACTGGGGTCTGAATAAATGCATAATAGTAATGATCTTCACTTCTTTTTAAAGCCTCCTCCCCACTTGGTGTTAATATAACTATCCATCAAAACCTGTAGCATAAGAATGAGGGGGAGAACTTAATTAGCTATACATTTCCAACTTGGCTGTTTTTCCACCAAGTGAATTCTCTGCTACAGAATTCTTTGATGAAGTAATCCAGCCATTAAAAATATGACCCACATATTTATATTCTACAGGCTCAAATAAATGCGGGCAGCCTGAATGAACAACAGACAGTTCTGTCTCAACACAATTTAATCTACTTTGTTTTTTTTTCTTCTTTCTAGAAGGACATGGAAGTATGGGAGTGTTTCAGTACTGACAGTGTAAGTGATAATGTTTGTTTTTACATGGGTTATCAGAACATTATGAATGAATAAGTATATTATATTTCAAGTACACATTTAGGAAATAATGGAAAACTCATTACTACTTATTTCCTATAAGTAAGTAAACCTGTAAGAGGGAAGTTAGGTTGATACAGTGCTGGACTTGGAGTCAGAAAGATTTATCTTCTTGAGTTCAAATCTGGCTTCAGACACTTATTGGTAGTGTATTCCTGGACAAGTCACTTTAATCCTCTTTGACTAAGTTTCCTCATTTTGTAAATGAGAAAGAAAAGGAATTAGAATATCATTCAAGTATACTTCCCAAGAAAACCCCAAATAGATTGACACAGTCAGATACAAATGAGCAAGAACTGATAAGTGGATTTAACTCAGTTCTTATTTCCTATATGAAGCCTTTCATGATGGATCCCACCCACAACCACTATAACTTCTCAGTTTCCACACCCATATCACCTTTGCCACATACATACATGCATACCAACATATATACAGATACATATATGTGTCTGTATATATGACAAGCAAATTCAAATCCTTCCTTTTACATATGAATCAACCAAAAGATAGAGACATTATGAGACTTTATTATCTAGGTCAGATTTATTTTTCTTTGAAACACCAATATACACTGCAGTCAAAAAGACATAGTGGAGAGAGTCTTAACCTTGTATTCAGGAAGTCTTGGCTTCAAGTCCTACTCCTGACACTTTCTACCTGCATGACCTTAGGCAAGTAAGCTTTCAATGCTCCTACTAACTCTAATACTATCAGTTTACAAAGTAAGTGCCAGTCTTCATTTCTTTAGTAAGCATGATCACTGAGAAGTCACAATGACAATGAAATCACAGGACCAAAACAAAGCGAACAGAATTAAATGGGGAAATAAGTATTTGCCAATCTACATTAGAGGAATAAATGTCTAAGTTGGGAGTTATCCACATATGAAATTATTAGCTTGAAAAAAGCAAATAACACTACTCCCATCGGATTAAATTGTCAATTGCTTTGTGGATTTTCTATAGACTAGAACTAACAGCTTGGGCTGCAGGGAACATGTTGTCAAAGTGCAAACACTTCCTTTCTACATAATGTGTCCCTAACTGTCCCAGCTTCCTTGTCTTCCATTCCATCCCCAATCAAACTCCCAGAACCCTGAAGTTCTCTCTGTTCCATGATGTCCACTAAGTGAGAATTGCTAGGATAAGTGATCTTATTCTTAATTTTACAGGCAATGACTCTTTCTTCATTTCTATTCCTTTGCATTTGTTCCATTATAAGTTTCCGTCCAGGTTTGATATTCACTCAAGACATTTTTCTACTAATTCTTTGTGATTCAATTTAGCGTATAAGTACATATTTTCTATGAGAAGACTTTTCTTTTTAAATTACTGATGATTGGTAATACACCATCACTTTCCATAGATTATATGTGTTCATTTTCTTAATCTTATTAAATATTTTGTTTCTTTCCAATTATACGTATAAACAATTTTAACATTTTTTCTCCAAATTTTGAATTCCAGCTTTTTTCCTTCTCTCTCTCCCCCATTGAGAGGGCAAGCAATTTGATATAGGTTTCACATGTATACTCATGGAAAACAAATTTCCATGTAAGTCATTCTGTGAAAGAAAACAGATAAGAAAAAAATAAAAATAAAGAAAAATTTATCTTTGATCTGCATTCAGTCCTTTCTCTGGAGATGAATAATGCCTTTCATCATATGTCCTACAGAATTGTCTTGAATCATTATATTTCTGAGAATAGTTATTCATAGTATAGCAAAATACTACATAGTTGTTTCTGTGTACAGCATTCTCCTGGTTCTGCTCATTTTATTTTGCATCAGTTCACATAAGCCTTATCATATTTTTTTCTTGAGATCAACCTACTCATCATTTTAAAAACTAATGCATTTATTTTTAATTTTTGACATTCAGCTTCACAAGATTTTGAGTTTTAGATTTTCCTCACCTCACTCCCCCACCTCCCTTCCCCAGACATCCTACAACTTGAGATAAGCTCTATATATACATTCATATGAAACATATTTTCACATTAGAAGTGTTGTAAAAAATAATTAGAGCTAATTGGATGAAACATGAGAAAAAAGAAGCAGAAGAAAACAAAAAAAGAGAGAGAGAACACAAATAGTATGCTTCAATCTGCATTCAAACTCTGTGGTTCTTTCACTGGATGTGAATAGCATTTTCCATGATGATATTTTTGGAGTTTTGCTAGAACCTTGCATTACTAAGAATAGTTAATTCTAACAAAGTTAATCATCACACAATGTGGCTGAAACTGTGTACAATGTTCTCCTGGTTCTGCTCAATTCATTAAGTATCAGTTCATTCAAGTCTTTCCATCTTTTCCCGAAGTCAAACTGCTCATCATTTCTTATACCACAACTTGCTCAACCATTCACCAATTGACAAACATATTCCCAACACTGAATTCTTTGCTATCACTAAAGGAGCTGCTCTAAATAATTTTGTGCACATATATACTTTTTTCCTTTAAAAAATATGTTTGGGATATAGAGCTAGTAGTGATATTACTGGAATTTTGCTATAGTATTATTGAAAACTTTCATTTAGAATCTCTTTCAGGAGGGGATCAGTGGATTCTTTCAATTTCTATTTTACTCTCTGTTTCTAGAATTTCAGGGCATTCTTACTTGATACCTTTTTGAAAGATGATGTTGAATCTCTTTTTAAAAAATCATGACTTTCAGGTCATCCAGTAATTCTTAAATTATCTCTCCTGGATCTATTTCCCAGGTAAGTTCTTTTTCCAATGATATATTTCATTTTATTTTATTTTTTCATTCTTTTGATTTTGTTTAGCCATTTCTTAATGTCTCATAAAGTCTTTAGCCACTTGTCAATTCTAACTGATAAGGAATAATTATCTTCAGTGAGCTTTTGTACCTCCTTTTCCATTTGGCAAGTTCTAGTTTTTAAGGAGTTTTCTTCAGTGAATTTTTGTATACCTTTTTCCTTTTGATCAATTCTGCTTTTCATTGTACTTTTCTCTTAATTGGATTTGTGTGCTTCTTTTACCATTTGGCCTATTCTGTACATTTTGAAGGTGTTATTTTCTTCAATATTTAATGTGCCTCCTTTAACAAGTTGTTGACTTTTTTCCATAGTTTTCTAGAACACTCTCATTTCTCTTCTTGATTTTTCCTGTATTTATTTGATATTTAAAATCCTTTTTTGAGCTCTTCCATAGAGTGAAAACAGTTAACATTTTTTCTTTGAACCTTAAGGATATAGTAATTTTGACTTGTCTTCTTATGAGGCTGTGTTCTGAGCTTCCTTGTCACCATAGTAACTTTCTGTTGTCAGAAATTTTTTTTTCCTTTTATTTTTTCTCATTTTCCAGCCTATAACTTAACTTTGAACTCTATATTAAAGTGGCACTTTTCTTCCCAAGTGGAGAGGGCACTGTCTGAAATTTCATGTTTTTGTGCAGCTTTTTTTTTCTTTTTATTTTTTTGGAGGGCAATTGGGGTTAAGTGACTTGACCGAGGTCACATGGCTAGTTTTTGTGTTAAGTGTCTGAGCCCAGATTTGAACTCAGGTTCTCCTGACTCCAAGGCCAGGGCTCTATTCACTGTGCCACCTAGCCACCCCTTGTACAACTTTTTTCAGAGACAATTCTGGGGACCTGTAAGTTTTGGACTTTTCTAAGGTGGTTTGATCTAGGAAGAGGTTTGTTTGCTAGGGTCCTGTACTGTGCACTGGTTTGTGAAGAACCACAAGCACTCTTTTCAACCCTGAAACTATAACAAGTATTCCTGCTACATTGTGACAACAACTGCTGCTGTGGTAGTGCTCCTCCTTGCACTGAGACCAAGACCCAAGATTGTGACTCAGATGCAAGTACAGACAATGAAACAGAGTCTTGTGGCTAGTGCCAACAAAAGAACTCCTGTAAATCTCCTTCTGACACATTGTTTGATCCCCTTACTATCTGTGAGTTGAGCGATCTGGAACTTACCCCTGATTCCAAAGATTCAGTAACCTCAGACCTGCTCCTCATTTGCTGGGCACAGTCTGCATTGGCATAATCTGTGTTGGATTGTGCTCCTACCTCACCATGAAGCAAGAGATTTTTCTGCCAACCTTCTGAATTGTCTTGTACTGGAAAATTGTTTCATTCTGTCTTTTGTGGGTTCTGCTGCTCTAGTATTTGTTTAGAATCATTATTTAAAGTTATTGGAAAGGCTTGGGAGAGAACTCAGTCAAATCTCTGCCTTTACTCTTTCATCTTGGCTCCACCTTTACATGAGCATGTTTTAGTTATTTTTGTTCAGTCTTTTGATCATGTCTGACTCCTTGCAATTCCATGAATCATAGAACACCAGGCCCTCCTCTCCTCCTCTATCTCCAAAAGAGAGTCAGGTAATAGAGCTACAGACACATGGAGAGATACAGAGAGCAAACAGAGACAGGGAGCAGGAAAGTAGGGGAAGAGAGACACAAACAGAAAGGTAGAGAGAATGAGGGAAAGGTAGAGAGACAAAGAAGTCTTTTTAATCTAATTTCAACAATATGTATTAAACATCTACTAGCAACTCTGGTAGGTAAAAATGATATAAGGATATAGGGGAAAGATTCTTAATATAAAAATAAAATAAAACAAAACACCTTTCAATCTAGCAGACTTTTGGAAAAGTTTAAATTTCAAATAGGAAATTTCCACTGTGGATCATGCAGTTGCTATAAAACTCACGCCTTCCTAACCTAAGATTATCGTTATCTGAAATAGGTCCTAATATCTTAATTTAAAAAGACCAAGACCTCCCACTTCATCCTAGACCATCTACAGTTACCTGATCAATATCTGGTCCCTGGACTCAAACACCTCTGGAGGGGAAAGTGAGGCCAGTTACTTTGTACAGCCATCCCTCACTTGACTCAAACTCAACTTCTAGTCATGTCATCATATTCCTATGGTCCTCTTCAAAACTGAAGTACAAAAACAACCTGTGAGTAATTTGAGCTGAATGGAGACCCAGTCAGTTGTGTTGGAACTCAGTTTGACCTCTGCCTCTCCTTCTCCTCCACAAAGGAATATAAATTTTAATGACTGGAAGCTCCCCAGGTAACTGGCGGTTTACTGCCTAGATTCCTTCCTTCATTCTCCTTCCTTTCTTTCCTTCTTTCTTCCTTTCTTTCTTCCTTCCTTCCTTCCTTCTTTTCTATTTCTCTCTTATTCTTTCTCTTCCTTCCTTCCTTCCTTCTTTCTTTCTTTCTTTCTTTCTTTCTTTCTTTCTTTCTTTCTTTCTTTCTTTCTTTCTTTCTTTCTTTCTTTCTTTCTTTCTTTCTTTCTTTCTTTCTTTCTTTCTTTCTTCACCATGCAAACAGGGCACCCCACCATCACTGCATATCTCTGATTCCTGTTGTTTCCTAGTCCATACCATGTGAATAATTAGAATAGAAAGTAACTTAGAGTACTAAATGTGAATTTCTATTCTCTTTCTATAGACTTCTCCAGCAGATGTGGTAGTAAGAGAAGACAGGCCCAGATAGAGGGAGATTAGTAACCAGATTCATAGAGAGATGACTGCTGGTAAAAAGACTTTAAAGTTGTGGTGATTCTGAGATATATGAGGTGTTGGCACTGATAGTGTATGATCCCTTCTTACAGCTATCTTCTGATTCTTATCCTTCTGATTCCGGTCCTTTAGAATTACAATTATAGTTAAAAACCATTATAAACAGCACAGAGAAGAGCTTGTTCACTTATGCTAGAGCTCTGACATTAGGAAGCACACCCTCATCATCCCTATTTGGTACTACTGAGAAGAATCCAAAGCCAAAGCCAATGGTTTATTCTTAATTACAGCTTTATACACTATTGGGGTGGTTATGAAGAGATAGAATGAAAATTTTTCCAATCCTAGACATTATGTCTCTTTATTCAGAGTAAGGCTTGAATGTGGAGACTTCATTGATGAGAAAGGGAAAGGCCATTGGTCAACAAGTAAAATGAGATAACCCTCCTTTAAATTATTTATAGTACCTCCACAGCTGTGGGGTTGGAAAATAGGGGGTTGAATACTTGACTACTACTTTGACCTCCATAGTTTCTCAGCATACTTTTATGGTGTGGGCATGGGCAAGGTCTCAGTACCCCTCTTCTAAGCAGCCTTTCAGTAGCATTAGCAAGTAATTTGCCAACAAGGAGATATTTTGGTGGGCAAGAATGAGTAATACGACTGATGAAGTAGTTTAATGTTATAAATGGCATAAACCATAATTACCATCATCCACCCACAGTCTTCAAAAGTTATCACTTCCCTCCCAAAGTCACTTCTGATTAATGGAATGTTATCCCAGAAAACTCATTATCGTCTGACTCTTGGTTATGTTACAAATCTGTTCTCTAAATCATTCTCTCTCTCTCTCTCTCTCTCTCTCTCTCTCTCTCTCTCTCTCTCTCTCTCTCTCTCTCTCTC
>NW_027185697.1:3994549-4001110 GCF_028583685.1 Petaurus breviceps papuanus | reverse complement strand
CTCTCTCTCTCTCTCTCTCTCTCTCTCTCTCTCTCTCTCTCTCTCTCCCCTTTGTCTTTTTCAATGCATTGGCAATGCAGTCTATTGGCATTAGGCATAGATTTCAACTTTAGGGAGCAGGAGATAAGGTGTTATCTTCTCTAAATTTAAATGTAATTAGATAAACTAAGGAAAGGACACATTTAATCCCCATAGAGGCCAAGGAAAAGTAAGAGTTTCTTCAGTCTCTTCCCTAATCTCACAGGATAGGATTTATTGGAAAGGAGGTGGAGAGATGGAAAATGTATTTTTGTGTTCTAATCATTCATTTTTTACAATGCACCAGGGAATTCAGGCATTAAGAAGAGGACAAAAATGAAACTATATAAGTATAGGAACATTTTTTAATCTTCTCATCTTCCCTTTGTCCTCAGCTCTCCCATAATAAAGTGAACCTATTACTATTTTTGCTGCTCTAATTGGTGTATTTGCATATTGACTGCTTCTGTTGTAACTGAATGTTACAGTCCCCTTGTAACAGAAGGTGTTATTTCTATTTTCATTGATCTAATTAAGGAATTTACATATTGACACTCCTTAGAAGTCTCTACCAAAGAGAATCCCTTAATATGCCCTGGATTTCTCTTGTAAAGCAGCAAGCTGGACAGATTAGCCCAGGGTAATAGGACATGCCACCCAGTATGGTTTGGGGGTTTACTTTCTCTTCGAGTACTGCAGTTTCAAGACTTTTCTACAGACCCACGCTTATCTATTCACCAGAACTAGTGTAAGAGCCAGATGATCACTTTAGTTCTCCTCATTTTTCTGATTCAACGAATTAAATTCATATGATTCATTTACAAAACTCGATTGTCTGGTGATTCATGGGATCATAGATCTAAAGCTGGAATGAATAGTGGAGGTCAGCTAGTATGAAAGGAAAGAAAGACAGAAGGAAACAAGCATTTTCTAAGTGCTTTCTATGCACCAAGTGCTGTCTTAAGCACTTTGCAAATATCTTATTTGATTCTCTCGACAACACTGATATGTGTTTTTATTATCATTGGCTTAGAGACGAGGAAATATGGACAGAAGTTAAGTAACTTGCCCAGGATCATACTGTTATAACTGTCTGAAAGCAGATTTGGACTCAGGTTTTCTCAGATTCAAATCCAGCTCTTTATATACTACACTACTTAACTTACTCACCTCATTCATCCTGATCATTTTACATTAAGGACATTTAATCACAGAGAGAATAGATGCCTTTCACAAAATTAAATATTTAGTAAGTTATGAAGCTGGGATTTGAACTCCATCTGACTTCAGATTCAACCCCAAACACCCACGCTGGACCATGATTACACTGAAGGAACTGGTGCATGATGCTGCTGAATTGCATTTACTTATCCAATGCTGCTGTGCATATATCTCATCAATGAGATCATGCAATTGACTGGTAGGCCAATAATGAACATGTTATAGGCAAGAAGGTTGCATTATATGAGAAATGACATGAATCATCTGGGAATGCCAAGTTGAAGTGAAAGAAAATATTTTCATTAAAATTTCCACATGTGAACTATTCTCAGAATGCCAAGATAAACAGAACACAGCAAATAGCTCAATTTCACATTATGACATCTTTGGAACAAGCTGGAGAAAGTTATGACTTGTCTTAGAGATGGTCACACAAAAGTTGAAGCTATGTAGTTTTATTTCAAATAATCCAATTCAGCTCAAAAAGCATCAAAGTTCTTACTATCAACTGAAGGAACTGGAATTATTTATCCTGGAAAAGAGAAAACATGAGTGGGAGGGTATTGTGGAGGGTACACATGATCATTTTAAGGGTTTTCAAAGAGAGTAAGGATTCAATTTGTTGAATTTGGCAAAAGAAGACAAATCTAAGATCTATAAGCAGAAATAACAAAGAAGCAAGCAAACTTAATTTAAATATATATAATGTGTGTGTGTATTTTTTTTCTCAATTACCAATTCTTTGCCACCACAAAAATTACTATTATAAATACTTTTGTGGGGGCAACTAGGTGGCACAGTGAATCGAACACTGGCCCTAGAGTCATGAGGACCTGAGTTCCAATGTGACCTCAGAAATTTAACACTTACTAGCTGTGAGACCTTGGGTAAGTCACTTAAGCCCAACTTCCCTGCCTTCCCCCACCTCCAAAAAAAATTTTTTTTGTACTTAAAAATCCTTTTCCTTTTTGTTGTTGTTGCTGTTATTTTTTAGTTTACATATTTCATTTGCACAAGATTTTGAGTTACATGTTTTCTCCCCATTTTTCCCTACCCACCACCCCAAAGCAGCAATCCCACTAAATATCCTCTCCCCCAATCTGCTCTCTCCCATATCTTCCCCCATATACACTCTGACTTTCCAGTAGGGCATGGTGGATCTCTATCCCCCAGTGCCTGTATATCTCATTTCCCAGTTACATGTAAAATAATAAATAATAATATAAAAATGTATATTTTTAAACATTTCATTTTAAAACTTTGAATTCCAGATTCTTTCCCTTCCTTCCTCATGACCCACCCTCTCTGGGAAGATAAGCAATTCAATATAGGTTGTACATGCGTAGCTATGCAAAACATTTCTATAGTGGATGTATTGTGAAAGACTGACTATATTTCCCTCCATACTATTCCACCCCCACTTTTTCTCTTCGCTTCTTCATCTTATCCCTTTTCTAAAGCAGCTGCTTCGAACTTCCCTCCCCTCAGCCTCCCTCCCTTCCATTTCCCCCCTTCTCATCCCCTTCCCCTCGACTTTCCTGTAGGGTGAGATAACCTATTTAGTGTGTATGTCATTCTGTCCCTAAGCCAAATTCAATGAGAATAAGGTTGATTCATTCCCTTTTGCCTTCCTGTTCTTCTGCTCCATTGATTTCCCTTGCCTCTTCTATATGAGAAAATTTACCCCATTCTGCCTCCCCCCATCTCCTCTCATACTTCTGTCCCCTCTTAATTTCACCTTTTAAGTATCAACCCTTCCTATTCAATTGGTCTGATGCTCTCTATGTATACCTGTACACATATATACACACACTCACATATGTATTCATACACCCATATACCATCCTATATAGATATATATGTATAAATATATACATATACACATATATTTATATACATTTCTATTCCCTTCAACTATTCTAATACTGAGAAAAAATTAATAATTTACAATTATAGTTTTTTTATGTAGGAATATAAGTAGTTCAACTTAGATAAGTTCCTTATGATTTATTTTCTCTGTTTACCTTCTAATGCATCTCTGTTTAATTTATTTATTTTTTAAAGCAATTGGGTTTAAGTAACTTGCCCAAGGTTATATGGCCAGTTATTTTGTTTGGGAGTTAAGTATCTGAAGCCAGAACCAATTCTGGGTCCTCCTGACCTAAGGGCCAGCTCCCTTACTCACTACAACACCTAGCCATGCCTTCTCATGCATCTCCTGCTTCTTGTATCTGAATGTCAAAGTTTTCTATTCAATTCTGCTTTGTTCATTAAGAATGCTTGCAACCCTCTATTCCACTTCTCTTATTTGGTTTTCAAAATCCTTTTTAAGCTCCTTTATTGCCTGTAACCAGCTTGTATTTTTATATGTAGCTTTTGGTGCAGGATTTCTGACTTTGCTGTCTTCCCACTGTTCCTTGTTTTGATCCTTTTTGTCCCCAAAATAGGAGTCCAAGGTCAGATTGCTCTATTTGCTTTGCTTTCTTTGCTTGCTCATGTTGCCACTCAATTACTTGACTTTTGAGCCTTTTGCTAGCGTAGAACTCTGCTATGAGAGTGGGGGTGGGGGGAGCTTTATCGCAAATGCTAGGATTTTCTCAGTTACCAGATCTATTAGTTGGGTGCCCTCTCTGGAGTCTACAAAAGCCCTGGCAACCAGTTCATGCACCCCAGGACCTCCACCCTAGACAGCATTCCAGATCCAAGCAGGGTTAAATCAAGAGTAGTTATCCCTCAGACTGGTTACTAGGTCCCCCTACAGTCTGCAGACCAGGAGCTCTGAAGCAGCCACACAGCAGCGGCTGCAGGGCCATGGAGACTCAGCTGCTTCTCGCCCTGTGGGCAAAGTTGGATCACACTCCCAAACTCACTGTTACTGGAAAGTCTACACTGACCTCACACTTTGTCTTTGGCATCTATGGGTTGATAATTCTGGAAAGCACCACAGCTGCTGGTTATCTGAAGTCCCTCCAGATGAAAGCTGGTCAGGCTGCCCTGAGGCTAAAACTTCCAGCTCACACAGGGTTGGGCTCAGCTCCCAGAGTGCTGTGCTGGCTGCTTCCTGTCAGCCTACTGGCTGGCCTCAGTGGGAGGTTAGCTTCTCTCTGTCACTTTGTGGATTCTGTAGCTCCAAATTTGTTCAGAGTCATCTTTAACATGAATTGAAGGAGTTGGGAGCTGGAGCTGTGAGGAAGTACTGTTTCTACTCCAACATCTTGACTCTTCCCCCCCTTTTCCTTTTTCTAATCTTTCGGGGATACAGACCTAGTAGTGATATTACTGGGTCAAAGAGATTTGCAGTTTGATAGTCTTTTGAATATAATTCCAAATTGTTCTCTAGAATGGTTGGATCATCAGTTCACAACTCCACCCTCAGTGCATTAATATCCCTATTTTTCCACATCCCCTCCAACATTTGTCATTTTCCTTTTCTGTCATATCAACCCATCTAAGAAGTACCTCAGAGTTGCTTTAATTTGTGTTTTTTAATCTTAATGTAAAAAATCTGATGATGGTCAGGGCTATAAAATGTCAGAATGCTTCTTCTTAAAAGGTTATCGTATTTCCCTATTCTGAATTTTTTTCAGCAGGGGATAGATGGTAACTTGCCCTGTTATGTTACAATGGTGTTTCTTTTTCTTTACAGTTTGGACTATACAGTCACTGAGGGCCCTTTGAACTCTAGGATTCTATGATTTTGTAATACTATATTCTAGTCACATTGCTAAGCCCTGGGGCTTTAAAAATAAAATTACAATGATGAAGAATAATACCTATTTTATACTAGGTTACCCCATACTGGAATGGAAATAGAAAGATTCTACTATAGTTATTGGTCTTATTGGACATAGAAAACATAATTACTTAAAAAGTATGATTTTATCATGCAAAATGAGTTATTGTGAAAATCAACAGATGGATCAATATGGCCTTCCATATATTTCCATGTAGAGTAGAATTTAGTGGTTTAGATCCCACGGGGGGAAAAAAATTAAGCTTTCACATGTTTCACCTTTTTAAATAAAAAGCTTTGCTCCCATAAAATGTCCTCTTTGTGTCCCTCTCAGAGAGAGATCACTGGGATTACTGGATCCTGAAGTACATAATCAAATTAAAAAAAAAAAAGATAAGGGACATTCCTTTATTCCTTGATCATTAAAGCAAGCAATATGGTAAAAAGAATAGAGTACAGAACTCGGAGTGAAGAAGATCAGTTCAAATCATATGTTACACCCTGTAACCCTAAACAAATCTTTCAAACTCTCTGGGACTCAATTTCTTCATCTCTAACATGAGATAATTAAGCTCGATGATTTCTAAGATTTCTAGTGACTGAATCTATCATCCATATTTATATTCAAATGTTTCTTAAATCTATCTAGTCGTCATTTCTTTTAGCATAATACATTTATCCCCAACTATTAAATTCTAACCTCCATGCTTGTCTCCACATTTTTGGTTTTATAAACTTCAAAATCCTCTTTTGAGCCTTATTTTTTTAATTAAAATTTATTTAAGTGTATTTTATTTCCTCCAACCAAAACACAGCTTTCCATTCTCTGGAATATTTTAGCTGACCTTCAATGGACCTTCATCACTTTGATCACAAGTAAGGGGTTGTGAAGAACACTGTACTCATCATTCTACATGAAAACTCATTGTAATTGTGTGGAAAGATTAAATAACAGCTCCCTAGAGGCAGTATGGCACTATGAAAATTTTGATAAATTTGAAGACATAAGATCCGGGTTAAATTCAGAGCCCTCCACTTATTTCCTATGTAACTTTGGGCATGGTATTTAACTTTTCTTTTACTCAGGAACTTATCTGCAAAATGAGAGGGGGGAGGTAATTCACTAGATAATCTCAAACCAATTCCAAATTTGTGTTCATGTGATAGATTGTACTCTTATGCAGAGAAGCTTCTTAGCTTTGGGTTCAAATATAATCAAAGCAGAGCTAAAGAGTTCAATACCCTTGAGTTTTCTTCTCCCCAGACTGACTGTAATTTAATCATTTGCTTTCAAGTATTATTAGAAAGAGTAATTGATTTAAAGTAGGAAGTAATGAGACATAAAGATACATCAAAAAAGAGGACATAAAATGTGGCCCCAAAAAGAACACCTCCAAACCCCAGAATGAAGTCTAAACTTTCCCTGATTCTTCTGTGTAATGGTGGGTTACCTAATCTTCTCCCTTTAATGTTTTTGCCTCGACCATCCACTGGTATCTGCTTAATTAGGAAACAAAAATGGTTCTGTATTGAGTAGTTTATTGCAGACAGTGAGATACATTATCATCTGAGAATAAGGAAAATAGACC
>NW_027185697.1:3943260-3994149 GCF_028583685.1 Petaurus breviceps papuanus | reverse complement strand
CTTTCTTTCTTTCTTTCTTTCTTTCTTTCTTTCTTTCTTTCTTTCTTTCTTTTCTTTCTTTCTTTCTTTCTTCCTTTTTTCTTTCATCCTCAGCCAAAATATAGTATTAAATAGTTGACTAGAGTTTTAAGAAGTTAAGTGACTTATTCAGGGTCATACAGTTATACTGTGTCAGAGACAGGATCTAAACTCAACTCCTCCTTATTGTGAGCCAAGCACTCAATTGATTTTATCATGTAGCACCTAAAACAGAAATAATAGTTCCTACTTAACAAAATCTCCAAGAGGACCAAAAGATATAGCCTATAAAGAGTGAGGAGAAAAAGGTGCTTTCATAACATCCAGGCAGCAAAATGAATAGAGCTCTGGGCCTGGAATCAATAACACCTCTGTTCAAATCTGGTTTTACACACTTAATTAACAGTACAGCCTTGGACAAGTCTCTTAACTTCAATGCCTTAATATCAACTGAAAAAGTGGGTTGAAAATAATAACTCCTATTTTCCAGGGTTTTTTGTGAGATCAAATGAGATAATGAAGTGGTTAGTGACTGGTGCATAGTAAGCCCTATGTAAATGTAGTTATTATTAGTAATATTATTTTTCTCTCTCTTTTTTCCCTTCATTTTCTCCTCTGTTTCTTCTATTTGCTTCCTCTTCTTTACGTGTTCCATTCCACCTCCCATCATCCCTAATCTCCTCTCCCTCCTACTCCACAGATGGGAATCTGCCACAAATTATCTTACAAAGAACACAGGCCCTTTCTGTAGATTAATTTCATTTCAATTTCATTAAACAAAGCACTGGCTGAGTAGCTACTCAAAGTCCTGTGCATATTAGCTGATACAATTTATTGAGCAGAAAGACATTTTTTTTCAGATAGCCAGAGATAAGGATTTAGCTGAAATTTGGCCTGTAAGTGTAGCAGACTATTTGTAAAATGTCCCTAAATTTCATGTATTCTGTGTCTATTTCATATGCATTTCTGAATATTATTTTAAACTCACACTTTCCCAGCATGTCTACCACTGTGAAATCGATGGCTTTTTCTCTGAATGTAGTTCATTTTGTAGAACTATTTTTTCTCATTTCAGGCTTTCTGCTGTCTCCCAGAAAGAGCAACTCACTGAGATTTAAGTTTAAATGAATCATGAGAAGAGAGGGAGTAAATTCTCCATGCAATACCCACTAGTTTAAATGTTCAAAGGAAGAAAATACCAGGTAAAACAATTCTAGGGGCTGCATTCACACACAATTCCTAGAAACTCAAATATTGTTCCACATCCTGACCCTTCTCTAGGTTCTGGATGCTCATCGTGATTACTGTTAAATTACTGATGTATTTTCCTCCTGCCTATTTCTTCTTAGGTGATTTCAGAGTAAACTCTTTCCAACATTGAAAGAAATACAATTTAATAAAAATTATAAAGCAGTTATCATTTTGCCTACTGAGTCCCCATGTAGCCTTGGACAGCTTTCCTTTTTCTTAGTGCCATTTGGATCCCTTCTCTATGCAGAAATGTCATTAGGGTGAGGAAATTGGGGCTTCACCCAGGAGAATAACATAAGAAAGCACTTTTGCCCTGCAGTTCTCCTTTGTCACAATTCTTTAAATAATTTGATTAGAACTGATGTCCCATTTTCAAATTTTTTTTGAACTTTAGGGAGATCTACAACATCAAAGAGTTTAAGTGGGAAAAGTAAATAGTATGTGGTTTAGATTCATTTGAACATTCAACACTAGAAGAGGTCCAACAGGTGTTTCTTTAGTGTGTAGATAATAACCACATTCTCTCATACCCCTTTCCACTCAGCGTAATTTATTCTTAGAAGAATTTCTACTTAGTATTCTTACTTCTGGTTTAGTCTCTGATATTCCTTGGCATATTGTCTGTCACATAGTATGTGCTTTAAAATGTTAGTTTTCTGACTGACTGATTGAATATCCTTTTTAATTCTTGAGGCCTTCAACTATTCATTTAGTTCTCATCCCTATTCTCAACCAACCAATTTACTCACTTCTTCCAATCCTTTGGTTCCAGCCTCTTTGCTACAGTCCATATAATCAACAGGAGGTCAGAGGTTAATGGTCACATGTAACTCTGTGTCAGTCCTCATTGGGTACATTTCTATTAGAAAAAAAATATAATGAGAAGACATTTAGTTTGGACCAAGAGTAACTTGTAACTTGGCCATAACTAGAAGTTGTCAGATGTAGGATTTGATCCTAGGTTCTGTGAATGTTTGTGATGTCCTTTTTATGCATTGTGTCACTAAAGTATCTTAGGTAACAGAGACATTATTGTCTCCATTTTACAACAGAGAAAATGGAGACTACTAAAGGACAATCAGCTAGATGAGAGATAGGAGAGATTTCATTGGTCTTCTATTCCAACCCATACATAAGAGGAATCTTCACTGTAATATACTCCACAATTATTTGTTAAGCCTCTGCTTAAAGAACCCAATGAGGTCTTTATACACACACACACATATACATGCATACATACACACCCAACTTAGATATATAATGTTGCCCACTCTCACAAGTGGAATGTAATCATATTAAGGTCTGAGTCTGTTTCATTTTTGTCTTCATATTCTTAGCACTTTGAAAAATACCTTGAACATAGGAGTAACTGCATATATTTCTGTCGATTTACATTGAATTGAATAATATAAAAAAGTCATTTTACAGAGTAAAGACTTGCTCTCTCATATTCTTGATCGAGGAATCTATGTCAGAACAAGAGCCTTTGTTCCTCTTTTCCATCAGTTTCATCCATTATTTATCCCATATGTGTAATATGTAAAGTAACCAAATATCTCAGCTGAGGAAGAGTAATCTGAGTTCTATGCCAGAAATTCCTCAAGTTATCTCAATACGTATTTGGTAAAGCTCTTATGGAGAAATTATTGAATCATTGCCTGTGGGAGCTATTTGTTCACTCTGAACAAGTAGCAAGTAATGCCACTGAAGCATAGACCGAGAAAAGTATCTGCTGAATGAATTTATGACTCAAATATATATTCCTTACAGTCATAAAGAAAAAGCAAACACTGATTTGAAATATGATTTCTATACTTTAGAGAGAAATAGAAACAAAGTCAAAAACAAACATATACACACATATATAAATGTGTGTATGAGAGAGAGAGACACACACACAGAGAGATAGAGACAGAGAGATGACAGGAGATAAGAAAAGATCAAAAGCTAAAGTTGATGGGATTGATATTCATTAGGACTCTAGCTTGTCCTAAGCCTAGTTCTCTTTCAGGAATTTTAGGATGGGTGGGTAATTTGAATTTGCATTCTACTCATTCCAGGTAGCAACAGCATAAAACTGTCCATTTGTCCTTTTTTTCTCTCCAATGTTGACTTTCAAGGGCTTTTGGGCGATCTCTCTTGGATACATAACTTTAGTGATAAAATGGCTATGTATGCTCCCAAACCCAGAAAAAAAAACAAAATTTGAAAAAATGCCTATATTCTTCTGTGATAGTAATGGAATATAAAGATCCCCCTGTATTGGCTTGGTTTTCAAATTGATTGTGTTAAAACCCAGAGCTTGTTAATCCCACCTGTGGGATGGACTTGTTGATGTGAAAAGAAAGTCCTGAACTGGGAGGAGCTGGTGACATAGATTTGGAGAGACAAGAGAGAGGCAGAAGAACTTTTTGGAAGCAGCACCCTCGTGAAGGCAGAGAGAGACTGAGAGAATTGCTGGAGGCCACTTTGAATTGCCCTGGACTTTTGAGACCTGCCCCCTGGGCTGCCAAGGACTGAGGAGACATGGCTGTTTTGCTGGTACTTTGTCTGTCTGTTTTGATGTTGTTTTGCCAGATTTGTCCACTGGTCAAAGATAGTCCTTTTGTTGAAGAAGTCCTGTAACCTGGCTGTTGGCTAAGAGCTCCTGAGACTGTCCTGCAGACAGAGAGTGAATACGGTCCACTGGTGAAGGACAGTGCTGTTGTTGCAGGGGTCTGGGAACCTTTCTGTTGGTTCAGGGCTACTGAGACTGTCCTGCAGACAGAGAGTGAATACTGTCCACTGGTGAAGGACAGTGCTGTTGTTGCAGGGGTCTGGGAACCTTTCTGTTGGTTCAGAAGCCCTGAAGAAGGATTTTCTTGTTGTATGTTTACAGAAATCCTGGGAGAGGATTTTGCTAATGTTTTCAGGGGTTCTAGGACTGTTCTACAGACAGAGGATGAATTAATGAAGGGACTGGCAATGTATCTTGTGGCCCTGCTAAGCCTTGTCTCCCCAGGAACTAAGATTGCTGAGAACTTGCCTCCTGTCAAGATGAAGAAAAGACCTCCATTTGGGTATTAAATGCTGTGCTTAAACTTGATGTAACTCTGGGGTAGATTCAATTGTGATCCAGGGGTGGGGAACTTTTGACCTTTTTGTGTTCTATGGTTGAACAAATGAATGTACTTTACTTAGATTGGAAACTAATCTCCATTTGAGAAGAGGGGCTTTGTGGTGGACTAAATGAAGGTACAACCTAGGGGTGGAGTAGTATTTAGAACAGGGACTTTGTAATTGATTGAATGAATGGAAGGTCCTGGGGTGGGGTAGTACTTGGAGATTATTTAATCACACTTAGTAAATGCTGTATTTTGAATGATGTCATGTTTTGATCTTCTCTGTTCTTGATTTTTCACTGAATAAAATGGAGAGCACCTATGCTGGTATTTTGAACCTTGTGCAGTTGCCTTTCCTTGGCATTACATTACATCTTCCTAGTCTTAACTACCAAAATTTATACCTGGAAAGGGATAGTTAACTTATACCTGAAGAAGTAACACCCATTATTATTTTGCACTAGATTTTGGCAAATCTTTTCACCTCTTACTCTGAAAATTTTAATCAAATTAAGAGTAGCATTGCTTCTTGAAAGCATATATCAACTGATTGTCCCATTTATTCACTTGTCTTTTGAAAAACTCTTACATGGTCATAACCCCACTACATGTGTTGCCTTCTTTATTAGAATATAAGCTTCTCAAGATCAGGGACTACCTTCAGTTGATTATCCTGTGTTTTTATATTTATCTCTCCTGACTTTAATCCCATTCTTGGAAAATGGCGATATGTTCTTTGCTAATTATTAATCACACATTCTACTTAAACCCATTTGTTTAATTACTGTCTGACATACACGAAAGTAAATTGATATATGCGTGTAGATCTCTTGTCAAGTCATTTTCAGTCTCATCTGGTTCTCTGTGACCACAATTGGGGTTTTCTTGGCAAATGTAATGGTGTACCATTTCTTTCCCACTTTACAGATGAGGAACCTGAAGCAAACAAAGTTAAGTGACTTACCCAGGGTCACAGAGCTGGTAAGTCTTTGAGGCTAGATTTGAAGATGAGGCTTCCTGACTCCATGCCCCATTGTGTCACCTAAGTGCATGTAATCATGTATATATAAATACATGTATGGAGGCATAGTGATGCATGTGTTATACATACACGTGCATAATTTTGCTATGTTTATATATACATTTGTATATACGTGCATATATACGTCCATGTTTACATACCCTCATGGATAAATATATATTTGCATTCAGTAATTTTCTCATGTTTGTGTCTATATGTGTCTGTTGTTAAGCAATTGGGCAAAAGAAGAATGTTACCTGTCCTATTAGTAGAGTAACTGGTCCATAATAAAAAGGAGTATGATGTGTTCATTTGTTTCAAAACAATATGAATTTGAGAAGAAACCAAAGTCTGACCTGGTTTAAGAATCCAAACTTCTCTGGAGTGCAAAAAGCCAAAGCAAGTCAGAAGCCTGAAGTTAGGAATCAATTTAAGCTTATTGAGAATATATTGGATCAGGTGGTCACATGCAAGGATTTTTTGGGAGGTCTGTTTGACTCAACTTGTTGGCCCAAAGCTTTATTCTTCTATAGTTTTCTTTGTTTCCCCATCCTGTCTGGAACTGATTTATCTTTTTTCAGTTAAGAGAGATAATGTCAATGAATATAGGTTTAGAACCTAAGTTTATTGACAGTTCATACTGGTTCAATTATATAACACGTTTCTTTTCAAGAGTAGGACTTTAACAAAAATGTGAAATTGTTTATGCTTATTGGCAGCTCTCAATTAAAAAAAATCATTTATCTCTTTTACACATTGTCTTTTCAAATTTTGAGTTCAGAATTCTCTCCCTTCTTCCCAACCTTGTCTCACTCAACTAAGAAAGCAAGCAAAATGATATCAAATATGTGCCTATAGATATGTTAGTTCTCTTTCTTCTGAAAACTGCCTATTTATACCTTTGATCATGTATCAGTTGAGAAACAACTCTCATTTTTTAAATAATTTTGACTCAGTTCTTTATATTTTTGAGATATTAGACTTTTATCAAAGAAACTTGTATTTTTAATATTATTTAATTCTCTGTCATACCTTTTAGCAAAATGTAGTTTCCCTAATCATCCATTTTAATTAGGTCTATGTTTGCTTTAGCTTTGTCTGAGATCATGATTGTTCCAGCCCTTTTTTGTTTTTGCTTTTGGATGGGTGAAGGCAGGGCAATTGGGGTTAAGTGACTTGCCCAGGGTCACATGGCTAGTAAGGGACTCAGGCCAGATTTGAATTCAGGTTCTCCTGATTTCAGGGCTGGTGCTGTATTCACTGTGCCACGTAGCTTCCCCTCCAGCCTTTATTTTAACTCTGTGTGTGATTGTTAAGTATCTGAGGCCGGAACTGACCCTGGGTCCTCCCAACTCCAGGGCCAGTGCTCTTACTCACTGCACCACCTAGTTGACCTATGTTTTATTGTTTCTTGATATGGCAGGGAATCATTAGCTTCCACTTGCTAAATTCTAAATTTTAAGGAATTATATTTTTATTTTTTATTTATATCTATATTTTTAAAAATAAACATTTTTAATATATTTTTATTTATTTGACCGATTCTGTTCTTCTTAAGGATTTTTTTTTCCTAAAGTGAGTTTTTGGGTGGACTTTTCTGTATTTGAAGGTGTTACATTATTCAGTACTTTTGTACTTATTTCATCCAGCTGCTAATTCTCCTTTCATAATTTTCTGATAGCTTACTCTTTTTTTTTCCTCCAACTTTACCTCTATCACTTTTATGTCTCTTTAAATCTTTCAGGAATTCTTGTTGTGTTTGAGTCCAATTACCATTTATATTTGTGTCTTTGTTTGTAGATATTTTCACATTGTTGTCTTCTGAGTTTATTTCTTGGTCTTCCTGGCTGCCTTAGTAATATTTTTGTGGTCAAGTTCTTTTGTGTTGTGGTTGTTCGCTCATTTTTCCACTCATTTCTTGATTTGAAATTTATGTTAAAGTTGGGCTCTGCTCATTTGGGAGTGGGGAACTGCTGTCCTGTACTTCATAATTTTTTTTTTGTGCTACTCTTTTAGAGTTCTAAAGATCTGCAAGTTTTGAGTGCTTTCCAGGAGGTGTGATCTGGAGAAAGATGTAGTCACTTTTCTCTTGATCTATTCTTTGATATTTACCCAGAAATGGCCTGTGCTCCCCTGAAACCAGTAGTATTAGTAAACCTCTCTGCCCTGGAACTGAGACTAGGTCCCCTGTTCTCCTATATCCACAAGTATTAGTTCTCTTCTCTGCCTTGGAACTACAACTAGTGCTTCTACTCTCTCATTGCAAACCAGCAATGCTTCTCTTTGCCCAGGAACTCAACCCCAGAGCTGCTTATATGCAACAGAGATGCCAATCAGTGCTAACTGCACACATGTCCAGGAAATATGTACCTTCAATATCTTCCTGACCAGTTGTTCAACCCTCTTACTATTTCTCAACTGGAAGCTCCGGAATTTGCTGCTTTTGCTGCTACCATCACTTTTATGTCACTTTTAAGCCCCACAGCTGGTGGTGATGACTTTTACAGTCCAGGGCAGGCACCTCCCCAGTGCCACAGACCTATCCTGACCCTTCATTGGCTCTCCAGATCCACAATTTAATCTAAGAATTCTTTTTAATTTAATTTGGAGGGGAATTTGGGAGTGTTCAAATGGATTGCTGCCCCTAGTCCATCATTTTGGCTCTTCCTCCAGCAGCTATAAATGTTAAAACAAGGAAACAAAAAATAATATGTTATCTTTGTTCCCAACCCAACTGTCTTTCAACATTACTTATTTCTGCTTTGGGTAGCACGACCATTGGAAGCATCCAAGTTTACAACCTTGTAGTTCTGTTTAAATTTTCCCCTTCTTTGTTTCCTCTTCAAATTATTTGTATTGCTCCCCATCCTTATATATCCACAGAATCACTCCTAGTTATCTTTTTTCCAGATTCTCAGCACCTCTTCCCTGCATTGTTTTAAGGGACTTCACATGGGTCTATCTGCCTCAGGGTTTGCTCTCCCAAATCACCCTCAACACAAATGTAAAACTGATTTTCCTAATGCACAAGAATGGTCAAGTCATCTCCCTTTCTAAAAGCCACAGCACTTCTATATTGTCATCAGGATGAAATAAAAACATGTCTCTGTCAATTGAAACCATGTACAAGCTTTTCCTGACCTATTTTCCAGTCTTAGCATGAATGACATTCATATTCTTAACATTACTGTTAAAATGAACTTTATGTTGTTTCGCTAACATAGTAATCCATTTTCCATCTCCAAACTTTTGTGCAGCCTATCTTTCACCCCTGCAATGCACTTTCTGTTCATATTTTCTCCTTCAAATCTATAGTTCTCTTCAAAGGTCCTCCCAAGTACCACCTCCTATACTTTTCTAGTGCCTTCTTGAAATTACTTTGTACTTGCCTTATAAATATTCTGTAGTTACTTATGTATGCATATGTTATTTCCACCAAAAGAGTAAAATTTCATTTGAAGAAGATACCACTGCATTTTTGTATTCAAATCTCCAGTATATGTGCTGTTACATTTTAATTAATATTTAATGCAGTACTGATTTATTCATCAATATCCAAAATGAGAATGATACCACCTGAGATAAAGCATGGCTTAGTGAATAGAGACCTAGCCTCTATGTCAGGGAAATGGGTTCAAATATGATTTCTTCCATATATATGTAGCCATGAATAAATGACTCGAATGGCTGACTGCCCCCAGTCAACTGTCTAAAGTATAAATCATGGAACAGTTGACAATCCTCATTGGCTGAATGAATTTTCTCACCAGAAATTCCTGATCCCAGTATAACCTCAGGTTGAGTCTAAATAGGGAAAATGAAGGCATGTAGCATCTAGTTCATAGAGCTGTTGTGCTGTCCAATTGATATTACATCTGTTATTTTTGTTATCACTTTTGGATTGGATTATGGACATGGATTGAATGACCAGCTTTGCAGGAGCCCTTTCCTGCCTGTCCTCTGAATAGGCTGTCTGTTTTATTTTAGCTCACTTGCCTGACAGTTCCTCAGAACAACCAATGCTAGGAATATTTAGCAAAGGAAAGACAAATCTTCTCAGGGACTCTAGGACTATGGACAGTGGTTCTGGAAATTAAATGAGGGAGGGAAACCACAGATGTCCTGATCTCCCATTCACTTCAAATCAATCCACAGATAGATTTTGCTGATGATGACAGTGTGAGTATATTATATTTTACAGTATAAACTGCTGACCTGGATAGTCTACTTCTTGCATGCAGTGAATATTTTATAAATACCTAGAAATGAAGATGGCTTTAAAAGGACCCTGGCATGGCACCATGGGTGTTCCATATCCTGGAACTCTTTTACTTCTTTATGTTCTTTAACTGATATTAAATTTGATGGAAAAAAAAGAAGGTAGTTGAGGATTTAAGGGAAAGATGGCACACCAATTAGTGAATCAATGGGATATTCTGCATGTTCAAAGTGTTTTTGTTTGTTTTTGCATTTGGTGAATAGCCAAAACATGAATATACCCATGCAAAAATAGCAGAAAGGGTTTTATATGAAACTACAGCTTTATTAACTACTATTAGATTTTTTAAATAAAGCATGATAAATTCAAAATATTAGTGCCAAAGTCATCTTTCTACTGTACCTCTCTATGAATTTTCTTCAATCATTTTTTTCTATACATTTGTAAGGGATTTATTGAGTAACACTATTTAAAAGACTAAAACTGCAGCAAACCAATAAGGAAATGATCAAAGAAAATGTAGGGTACACAAAAGGATGTGTGTGCACGCGTGTATCTATGTGTGTGTGGGTATATATTCTATGTATATATACACATATATGTATACATGTGTGTATTTGAGGTCTGTTATTACATTTGCATAGAGAGTCAACTCATGCCTCATGATGAATCCATAGTAAAATATTGCCTCCTTTAATAACCTTATTATCCCATCAATATGATTCTTTTATCTGTGTAAAGCACTTTACATACATTTTATCATTTGAGTCTCATTAAAGTCTAGAAAAAACTTCCAAAAGACATCATTACCATTTTGCAGATGAGTTAGCTGAGGCACATAGCTAGTAAATTTCATGGGAAGGATTCAAAGCTCAGCTTACCTAACAAGTACAGTATACTTCTAAATATGATTATCGATTTATTTTTTGTATATTTGTCTACTCATCACATAAAAATGTATTTAAACAGATATATCATGTATATACAGGTATGCATATACACGTCTATACAGATATATACATTGCCTGGAACTGTGATTGCACTGGTATACAAAATGAACACAATAAAACTATACATCTTCTTTGCGATTTATAGTCTTAGACAATTGTATAGAGTTAGCTATCTCTCTGTCTCACTCTCTCTTTTCTATGATATACACATATATTATATATGTAGATCATATATGTATATTTATACATATATATTTATGTACTTGAGTATGCTTACAAATGCTAGGCTGTGGGCTTGAGGTTTTTTTTTTCTTTCTTCTTTTTTAAAAAATATTTCAAGACAACAAGGGATATCAAATTCCTAAACTGTTAAAGCTAAACAGCTCCCTGTGGAATTATCTGGATTGATAAGTCATTAAAGATTGTATTGGTTAGGAAAATATTATGGAAGAGGTAGAATTTTAGTTGGGCCTAATGACGTTAGGTTTCAATTAGTGTTGATGAGGATTGCTATATCAGTGATAAGGATCCTTATCACTGAAATTAAGAGAGAATTAAGAGGCCTGCTAGTCCAGTCCTTGATTTTCCAAATGGGGAAACTGAGGTAGGTAGAGGTCAAATGAATTAACCAAGAAGTCATATAGCAAGGAAGGATTGGAGATGGGAATTAAATCATTATATCCTGACACTAGTCATACAAGGAGAAAGAATGCACACATTAGGTAAGTAATATTAAACTATAAAAATGACAAAATAAATATTGTCTTTAAACATCCCTTCACAGAATGGTCTCTTTACCTGAATCAAAATAGCTACCTCCAATTATTCATTGTTATTCTATTTTTCTGGTTAAGCATGTGAGAGAGATGAGGAGAGAGGGGGTTGGGACGAATGGGTGAGAGGGAAGGAAGAGGAGAGAGAAAGACAGAGACAGAAGGAGACAGAGACAGAGATGGAGAGCCAGAAAGAAAGAGAGATAAAGAGACAAAGAGAGGGATAGAGAGAAAGACAGAGAGATGAAAATAAAGTAATTTCAAAGGACTTTATTTATCTTCCTAGTTCAATCTAAAGTTTAAAAATAAATAGAATTCCCTTTATAACAGCTAAAGGAAAAACAAGAGTAATCATCCAAATCTAAACAACAAAACCATCAAAACCACATTTTTATAAGATTTATAAAAGATTTAATGGCATGGTGAATAGAAGGCTGATTTTGTATGAGGGAGAATCTCTGTTCAAGTTTAATCTCGGCACATATTAAATATATGTCTATGGACAAATGACTTTACAGTGATCCAAGTTAGAAAGAGCATATAACATAGACAGATTTCTAAACTGCATCAGTGAATAGAGTTCCTAAAGCAGATACCTAGTCCAGTGATATCTTTTTTTCATAGTTTTTTTTTTAAATTTAAGTGTATTTTATTTCAATTTATGGAATAAAATAAGTCCTGTCATAACATAGTGAAATAAAATGATTATAGCATGTGAAACTGCAAGTCTACAATGCACAATTTGCTATTGATGGAAAAAAAATCCTATAAATTTCATTTTTTTCCCTTTATTTCTTTTCTCCCCCTGACACTAGAGATGGCAGATACGTGTGTGTAACATTATCCTATACATACTATGTATCAATTCTTTCTCTGGATATCGTTTGGATATTGTCGGGACTCTGTGTCTTCATATGTGTTTATATATGTATGTATACATATGTGTTTATATATGTATGTATAGATATGTGTGTGAACTGTAAACCTTTCATTCAGCCAGCCTCTTACTCTAAAAATAGGAAACCTTAAACATAGATAGCTAATGCCTTATTTAATATAATACTTAGTAACTGTAACAATAATGCAATATTCATAACACCCATGGTGGTTATGAATATGCTGGTATAGTTATGAATCACAAAATATAGCCAACTCTCCACATAGAGAGCAGAACCAAAGTCTTTGTTCAAATACCAGAAAATTGAGTCCCAGAACTAGAAAGCCGAGTCCCAGAGCCATAAAGCCAGTCATTGCAGTAGCCATGAAGTTGAAACACATGAATAATGAACATCCCCAAACCTTCACAACAGAACAGGCTCGCTCAAGCAGGGATCCTCCTCTCTCACTCATGGTAGCTCCTCAGCCTGGTTCTTGTAAGTTCTCAGCAGAAATTCCCAGAGGAAAGGTGTCAGCAGAAGTTGCAGCCTCCAGATTCTCACTGAGAGAAATTATGCCATTGCCAGCTGAGACCTTTCCTTATGTATGCCTTAGCTCCTCCCTATTCTGCCACTTCCTGTTACATCAGCAACTTCCTACCAAGGTGTTAACTACTTCTGTGTTATTTAAAATAGCTTAAACAAGGTGTTAACTTGAAACAAGGTGCTAAGTACCTGCTTAATTGCCAATACAAGGGGCATGGAAGATTTTCAGATTCCATTAACATTACAGTAACAAATAAAAAGATATATAGTATGTTTAACATTGTGTTAAATGCTTATTTCTTTCATGCTTCCTTCCATCCTTGACTTAAATTCACACTGTTTTGAAAATTTGTACCAGACCCTTTTCTGAGAACAGAGGGGCACTTTCCCGGAATGGGGTACTAATAGAACATGGGATACGGTTAAAAAGAAGTTGAAGGTATCAAAAGATAACCTTGCTGATTTCAGTTTTGCTGAGGTCAGCTTTCTGGTCAGTGATGAGCAGATACAAGTTGAATCATTTAATAATTAATAACTTCTTTGTAAATACTGTATTGTACCCTACTTTTAAGTTTAATTTGAATTGTTAATATTTTCTACTTCAAGTTAAGTGTAGAAAATCAACAAAACAACTAAAACCTGATTTACAGTATTTTTCAACTACCGAAAAGTAAATACTACTAAAAATTTGATGATAGGTCCTTGGAAACTATTTCAGGTTGACTCCTGGACACAAATTCTTGTACCATCTCTCTTCAAATTGGTGTATTCAAACACTGGGCAGGTATTGCTGGGCTAGCTAAGTAAAGAAAAAGTTTTCTCCTGTATCTAAGTGTCAGCTCAGCTCTGGAAGCCAATCAGTCGGGCAAAAATGTGTGAAAGATCAAAGAAAAACAGAGCTGCAATAAAAAACCTCCATGCATTTATACCTTTTCTTAGAACATGATTGACAAGAATTCTCCAGGAATAGTCCTTTCTGAGTAACAATTGAAGGAACGGCAAAGTTTTAGCCTGCAGAAGAGAAATGCTTAGTGGAAGATTGAGGTTAATGATCAGTACCATCACATATTTCAAGGCCTGTCATGTAGAAAAGGGTTTGAACTATGTCATTCCAAAATAACAAATGGAAGCCATGAATAGAAGCTTCAGGCACACAAATTTTGACTCCATATAACATGAACTTTCATTTCTCTACTTTTCTAATGGCTGACAATTTCCCTCACAACACCTCAGAGTGGGCAATTGTACCAGAATTCAAGTCCCCATCTTGCCTAAGGGGATACTAAAGCTCGAAGAATTTAAGGAAAGGGTTCCTGAATTCAAATTCCAAGGAACTTTAGTCTTCTCATGCTTCCCAATAATGAAATGGGCTGTCTCACAATGTCTTGAGTTTCCCTTTACTAATGGTTTTCTTTCTAGCAGAAAATTTCCAAGGATGATAGAGAGGTGGTCTGTGGTTACAGTACAGTTTGCAGTTGATAACCTCTGAAATCTCTTCCAAATTTAAGATCCATTATTCAGGAACTAAATATTCTGATTGCCTTAAGGATAAGTACAAAACTCTCTCCTGTCCCTCCTCAATTTTTATATCTTTAGTCATTATTTCTACAAATATCTGTGCCTATATTGTCATTGTTTTTATTTGTTTTATATTTTTTCCCACATGGTGAATGTAATTTGATCCATGAATAAGATTTTCCTAAGAAATGGCAAAGATAAGAAAGGCAATTCACATTGTTCAAGACTGGAGAGAGGTGGAGAAGATGCCTGAGGAGGGTCATTTTATGAGCTGAATCTAAGGAAGAACCTGCAAGTTGTTTTGATGTTTTGTTGTAGTTTAATGCTATAATTATTGTGGGGAGTTAGTAGTTCTTACCTCTCAATTTTATTCCCTTTCTCTATAAACTCCTAAAACAATGCCTTTCTTTTAGAGGAAAACAATAATAGTATTTTGTCCAATTCTGTAATCAGGTGAACTGAGTTCTTAGGAACTGATTTTTCATTGTGATCTTTCAGAAATATCAAACTGAAATTACTTATATCTAATTCTCTCAGTTGAATCTATCATTGCCAGACAGGTGCTTTAGAGATAGAAATTACTGATTTTTGGATTCAGAGGACCTGACTTAATGTCTTGGACTCAGTTTATTAATTTCTAAAATGTAGGAGTTGGATCAGATCACTCAAAAATCATTTCCGTAATAGATGATCTACACTAATTTCCTAAGTGAAATCTATTCTAGCCAGTTCAGTTATACCTCTTATACACATTGGCAGTGCCTTTTTCAGATCTATATGTTGATGTACTCACTCCAAGAATTGGCCATCCACAGTACCCTGTCAATAGTCATTCTTGATTCACTCATTTTTCCTTCTGTATTATTAGTTTACTTTCTTTTGAATAACCATGTATTACATTGAGGCACAATAATGATATGGAGTATAAAGCAATCAGGACATGTTCATCTGAAAATGTATCCCCCTCTAATACCAAACTATTTATAGGAAATGCCATTACAGCTTTTGTGGGTAGTTATTACTATATGGCATTTGATATCTCTGTTAACTCTCCAGCTTTGGTGAAGCTAGGTGGTGCAGTGAACAGAGTGTCGACACTGAAGGCAAGAGGACTTGAATACAAATCCAGCCTCAGATACTTAATACTTACTAACCATGTGACCTTGGGTGAGTCACTTAACCCCAATTGCTCCACTCCAAAAAGAAAATAAAAAACCTCCAGCTTTTTAAGTGATTATGGCTATACACAGGATATCTTCTATGATTGTGCTAAACATGTTTGCCAAGTATACCCCTCCATTGTAGGCCTTGCTTGGACTTACTGATTAAAGTATTCTTAAAGATAGTAACCTCTATAGTCTTGTGAACACTATATCTATGATGTCTTATGTGTCTTTCCCTTTCTTTTTACTTACACAAAACAACAACAATAACAATTGGGTTGGCTCACTTTTTGTCAACTTCCACCTACGCTATTAAAAATCCCCCCTAATTAGCCTCAATGTCTTAGTCTATCCTCTCTCCAATTCATTCAGCTATTAAAAATGGTATTGCAAAATCACAGATCTGTCCATATTTCTCCTCTGGTCAAAAAGCTATATTCATTCACTCTTGCTCTCACATAAAATTCAAACACCCATGTCTGGTATTTAAAGCCTTTCACAGTCTGACTTTCACTTACTGTTTCAGTTTGGTTACACATTACTGTATTATCCAACTACATTGGACTCCTTTCAGGTCCTCATTCATCACAGAAATATATATATAGGAAAAACATCAACAGACAAATGATTTCACTACTAGTAAATACCTGTAAAATATTTCTTTAATTTCAATTTGAATGCCTCCTGAAAGGACAAACCACCAAATCTTGAAGCAAACCTTTCCACTTTGGGACAGTTATAATTGTTGGAACTTTTTTTTTTTTCCTGAAATCAATCTTGAATTAGCTTCATTACAACTTTGATTCATTTCTCTTAAATCTCTCCAGTGGGGGGCGGGGAAACACAAGTCTTATTGTCTATTATATTTTTGTTTGTTTTGGTTGTCTCATAAGTTCTTGGAGGACATTTCTGAAATGATTGAGATGTTGAAAGTCTTCCCAGTATTGTAGAAACTTTAGAAGCACTTACATGATAAAGAATATTTATGTCAGACATGTTGAGGCATGCAAGGGATGTCAGTTTGATTGTGAGGTGGAGGTAAGGTTCCAGGGATCTTGAATTAAGGATTTCCTGTAAATTTGGGGAAGAAAGACAGGAGAGGGAAATATGACAGGAGACATGAGGGTGAGAAATATAAGACAGAAAGGGGAAAGATGATGGGAGCAAGTGGATTCCAGACGCCATACTGACACCAGGAGGAAATAGTAGTTGTGGCAGTTAACAAAAAGGAGATCCAGGAAACAGCATGTTTCTTTTCCCTGATTTTCCTAGACCACATTGCTAGACCAATTGAGCTCAGATATTAAATTTAAACTATTTTCTTCATCAACTCATTTCCCACCTCACCTATAGATTTATAGGGATTAGAAGGGAATTTTTAAGTAATATGATTTTATCTGTAATATTCATCTTAGACTTATATGATGTTTAAATATTTATCTTCACTCTTATGCTAATGCCAGTAATAAATTAAAAGGTTTTGTGTGTGTGTGTGTGTGTGGGGGTGTCTAAGGCTATATATTCAGAGTTTAAGATCAGATATCCAAAGTCAGTATAATCAGGGAAGGTTGCATGTAGGAAAGAAGTAAAGACCCGGGATTTGGAGAATGAGAATGATCTTAATAGAATATGGAACAAAGAAAGGAAATTCCAGGATGGAAAAATCCATAACATGATCCTAGTCACAGAGGTAAAAATGGATGCAATGTACTTTGGCACAGATGAAATCACCTTACTAGAGCTCAAGCATTCACTGGAGAAGTAGCTAATTTATTCAGCCTTTTGTTTCTTTTCCTTCTTCTTTTTTCAGAGACAGGACAAATGTTCTAGCCAGAAATTTGACTATAAATATGCTTTAAACAAAATTCCAGTGTGCTTTTAGGTCCCATTAGCTCCCATGACATTTTCCTGTTGGTTTCTTTTGCTCCTTTTTCATCCCCTTTTTTCTCAGTCAATCCCTTTCTTTAGACTGCCAGACTTTAGAATTTCCCATCAAAGAAGTTTTGGGGAGAAAATGGAATAATAATTCAAAGTTTCCCTTAAACCCAAGGACTGATATCACACTTTATGTCACATTTTATGATATGCTATAAACCTATTTCATCTTTTTGACCTAATGGTCAAAGTTAGAACATCGAAGCTCAATTTTTTGATTCTGTTGCATAATATAAGTATGATATTGGGCAGGCATCTCATTTTCTCTGAATCTCAGTTTCCTCCTCTTTAAAATTGGAATGTTAATGCTTATAGGACTTATTTTACATGATTATTATTGGGGAATAAATGATACAAGTGATTAAAATTTGGTAAAATATTATACAACTAAATGTTATCAGCAGCGGTATTGTTATAATGCTAACTTTGCCACTTACTACCTGTGGATCATTTGGATGAACCACTTACTCTCTAAAGGACTTTGTTTCCTCATCTGTAAAATGATTTTGTGTATATAATTCCTAATTCCATTCTAGTTATAAATTCCACAACCCCAATGTGATTTATAAGATATTGTGCAAAGCACTGTGGTAGAGACTCACATTTTTTTTTTCCAATATAGGGTCTTAGTAAGGGACTTAAGTCTTTTATTATGAATAGACATCTACTTTACCAGGAAATAACTACTATGTTCCAGAGAGATCTTGGAAAAGTATCAGAGGAATTCTGAGCAGTTCATATGGTAAATAGGGTAGAACATGAGAAGAGGAGCAGTAGAAAGGGAAAATTAAAAGATGTATGAGTGATAGACCGTGGAAAATCAAAATCAGAATCTACTTCCTTCTGATACATTATTCTCCTGCTCAAAGACCACCAGTAGTTTCCCACTGCCTACCATATAAAATTTTAAACTTTATTTTAAGAAAATTAATCTCCTAATGGTGTGAAAGATAAATTAATTGGGGGATAGCCAGCCACTGGGGAAACCAGACATGGTAACCCACATGAGGCCTCAAATTCATTTTATACTTGAGTTTCCTATTCCACATCCTATGGTCAGTCAGTCAACAAGCAAATTTTTTTTGTACTGGGGATACAAAGAAAACACAGGCCTTGCTCTCAGGAAACTCACAATCTAATAGAGAAGACATCTAAAGAACCATGTAACTAAACAATACATATAGAATAATTGATGGGAAAAAAAAATGAGAGGAAAGGCACTAAGTAGGAGAAAGGGTAGAGAGTAGGATGATAGGAAAGATTCTTGCAGAATGGTGTAGTTTGAGCTGAATATTGAAGAAAGACAGAGAAACCAGAATACTTAGAGCAAGGAAGGTAGGTGATTAGGATGATTTAGTGTTTTAAATATATGTCTAAGTTGTTTTTGATCCCAGATGACTCAGTCATGAAAAAAGGGTAGAGAATATACTCCAAGGTAAGCTTACTTTTCTAGAGGTCTGTAGATTCTCCTTATATAGTTGCTTCTTCAAATATGCATAGAAGAACTCTTCCATGTATTCCATCAGCATTCTTTATTGTCCCTCCTCCCTCACAAGGAAAAAAAACACACACACACACAAATCAAAAAGCAGAATTGACCAAATGGAAAAGAAAGGAAAAAAAAATTTAAAAGTTATAATTAGACAAATGGAAGCTTATGGTTCTATGAGACATCCAGAATCAAACAAATTTTTTAAAAATGAAAACAGTGGAAGAAAATGTAAAATGCCTCATGGGAAAAACAACTGACTTGGAAAAGATACTCAAGAGATAAAATAACTGAATTATTATATTACCCAAAAACCATAATCAAAAGAGGACCTGGCCAGCATCTTTCAAGAAATCATCAAGGAAAACTACCCTCATGTCCTGGAACCAGAAGGCAAAAAAGGCATTATAAGAATTCATTGATTACCTCAGCACAGAGATACCAACATAACAATTCCAAGGAACAAAAAATAAAAAAATTCAACTATCAGGTCAAGGGGAAAAGTATTACAAGTGACCAGAAAGAAACAAATCAAATTTTAGAGAGTCACAATCAGCATCACACAGGACTTGGAAGCTTCCACCTTGAAGGGTAGGAGATCATGGAACATGGCATTCTAGAACATAAAGGAGCTAAGACTGCAACTTTGAATCACCTACTCACCAAAATTAAGATTAATACACCAATAAAAATTTAATTCAATGAAATGGAAAGATTCCAAGCTTTCACAGGAAGAAAAACAAAAAAAAATTACCTCTAACATCAAGACATAAGAGCAGCATAAACAGGTAGAAGAGGAAAAGAAAACATAAGTTATTCAATAAACCTAAAGTACTTACATCCCTACATTGGAAGATGATACTTGTAATTCTTTAAAAAAAATTATCACAAGTTGTATAGCTAAAAGGAATATACAGAAGGTGCAAGTATAAGGTGAATTTGAGGGAATGTCATAAAAAACTAAGGAATACAATGGATACAGAAAGAAGAGAGAGGTAGAATGGGGGTAAATTCTTTCATGTGGGGAGGATTCTAGGAATATGATGGAATAGGTCAGAAAATTCCAATCTCTCCAGATTTCCCAACAAAACAAGACAAAGCAATACATCAGGGTGAATAGTGAGTGGTAAAAATAAACAAAAGTTGGTCCAGAATAGTAATCCTCCTTGAACAAATGGAGAAGAATGGAAGAAAAATCCCATGACTAAGGGGAAGTGTAAATATGTCCAGGTTAGTTCCACTTAAACAAGAAGAGGTAAGCTCTGGGGCTAGCTGGGGTGGGAGATAGCCTCTGCCCCAGCTACAGGAATCTTGATAAAATGATACAAACATAATTAATAAAATTTTCCTCAAGTGTTAGAAGAAGAGGGGAGAGTAGAAATAACAAAAACTGATTGCCACTGGAAAGAGATCATACAAAGAAAACTTACACTAATATCATAGCTAAATTCCCAAACTCCCAGCTCAAAGAGAAAATCTTATGAAAAACAAGAAAAAACAATGCAAATATTGCAAAGCCACAAATCAAAGCACACAAGACCTAGCAGAAGCTAGTAGAAGATTGGAGGTCTTGCAACACTATATATTGCAGAGCAAAAGAACTTGGGTTTTGGCTAAAAATATTACACCCACAAAGTTAAGCATAATCCTGAATGGAAAAAAAAAGATATTTAATGAATTGCCAGACTTTCAGTATTTTATTTCTAAAAGACCTAAACTTAATAGAAAATTTGGCATGCAAGACCCAAGAGAAAAATAATGTAAACATAAAAGACTAATTAAAAGTGGACTGAATAAGGACAGATTGTTAGTTTTTTTTTAATAAGGAATTGTAAGCTATATGTCAAAACTTGTAATTAGTAATATGATAGTTCAAAAGAAAGGCTGCAGTAGAGCTGAATATGATGTGATTGAAAAATTAATACCATTTTTAAAAGTAAAGAGAGTAAATATTTTACAAAATGAGATGTAAGAAGAATTGATGTAGAGGAATTAGTTGGGAGAAGAGGGCTGGCAGTTCTGGAACACTATTCTTATCAAGAATGGGTTAAAGAGGCAACAACACGCATAAGATTCAGGAAGAAAGAAGGTATAACAGCAAGCACCCTAGCATACCCAGGATGGCTGCTAGGATAAGTTCTTTTATCTGCTTTTCTAAAAGAAAGCAACTCAAAAAGGATTGACAATCTTATTTTAATCAAACATATACATCATTTACTTAGTTCAGAGGAAAATATTAGTACCCTGAACTTCAGAGAAAATACTAGCAGAAAATAAAGAAGAAAAATACAAAAAGATAAAATAACACAGTTCAACACACAGGGCTTCTAGCTTCCTGACCATTAATATATGCATAGTTAATTATGAGAGAAAGAAGCACCAAAATCTGGGTTTTCAAAGCTGAGGGGCTCAATGGTTACCCAGAATCTCATCTGGTCAAATCACACAATTCTTCCCATAAGTAAGCCCCAAAGAAAAACCTCACTTCAGAGTATATATACCCTCCTTCAGGGTCAGAGGATATCACAACATTCATGAATCACTGTCTAATTACAAAGTAATAAAAGGTGTGGACCTTTTTGAAAAACAAGCAAGCTTCTCTAGTTAGGCTCCAAGTGAGGCCCTTTAAGGTGCAGGGAAGATTTTCAAATTCCATAGGCCTATTAAAGGAGAGGGAAAAACTTCAAACTCCCTTTCCACTACAGAAGGTAAAGGGGATAGGGAGAGGATAAAGCAAAGGAGAGGAGCTTTTAGAGGGAACCCTATCCACATCAAATCTGGGTAAAAGAAAGAACCAAATATATACTTGTAAGGGAATGAAAGTTTTCAAAGCTAATAAAGAAATAAGAGGTGAGGGTTTAAGATAAGGGTAGTGGATAGAAGGATATTTAGACTAATGGGAATGGGATAAAGATATATGTGTGTGTATACACACATGCACCAGCATACATATATACACATATACATACATACAAATATATTTATTCATACATAAATGCATGCGTATGTGTGTGTGTATCTTCTACATTCCAATAGAAACAAAAGGGTAAGGGTGGGTGGGAGAGGATAAGGGAGGGATCTTTGGTGAAAGAGTAAGTTATGTAATAGGAAAAAAGTAGAGAAGTCAGGAGGATAGGAAATAAGAAATACACAAAAAATTAAAGATCAGGAGGAGAATTTATTAAGAAAAAAACAAGAGTAGTAATGGTCTTAGACAAAGTCAAAGCTAAAATATTCTTGTTGCAGTTATAAACTGATTCAACCAGTCTGGAGAGCAATTTGGAACTTTTCCCAAAGAGCAACTAAACTGTACATTGTGATCCTGTAATACCACTACTAGAGCTGTATCACAAATAGATCATAGGAAAGCAGAAAAAACCTCCATGTGCAAAAATATTTATGTCAGTAATTTTGTAGTGGGATAATATTGGAAATTGAGGGGATGCCCATCAACTGGGAAATGAATGAATAAACTGTGGTATTTGTATGTAATGGATAATTATTTTGCAATAAGAAATGATGAAGAAACAGATTTCACAAAATCCTGGAAAGACTTATACAAATTGATGCAAAATAAAATGAGCAGAAGCAGGAGAAAAGTCCACACAATATGAGCAACACTGCAGGAAGATCAACTACAAGTAACTCATCACTTCTCAGCAACACAATGATCCAAGACAGGTACAAAGTACTCACATAGGAAAATGCTATCCATATCCAGATAAAGAACTGATGGACTCTGAATGTAAACTGAAGCATTATTTTTCACTTCTTTCTCATGTTTTTCTCCCTTTTGATCTGTTTCTTCTTTTACAACTGTGACTAATATGGTACTACTTTTACATGATAGCACATATATAAATTATATCAAATTGCCTACCATTTGAAAGGAGAATGGAGGAAAAGAGAAAAATTTGGAACTCAAAATCTTGTAAAATGAATGCTAACAATTTTCTTGACATGTAACTGGGTACAAATTAAATACTATTTTAAAATTAAAAAAAAACTTCCCCCATCTGCATTACATATCAAAATTTATGAATGACCATCCTAAAAGGCAGAAATAAGCATCTCCTAATCACTTACATGTTCTGGGTACTGTGTTATTTTCTGGGGATATAAATCCAAGCAAAAAGGAAAAAAAATGTTCAACTATCTTTGTCCACCCAAAGCTCATATTTTAATTAGAAGTATATAATATACAAAAGTGAACGGAAACACTGTGAGAAGGGGAAAGGTACCTACACCAAGGTATGATGCTGAACTTCACAGAGCCAGATTTAGAACTGGGAGAGGAATGGAAATTCAGACTGATTGACCTAAGCCTCTCACCAAAATGGAGCCCCCAGGGAAACTCACGAAAATGAGAAGGGAGCTGGAGAGTGGAGAGATGTTCCTAGGTGAGAGGATTCCATGTACTGAAGGCAGTCCCAGGATGGAAAGGTAGTTGAATCACTGGTAAATTTTGTTGACTCCTTTACTCTTATGCATGATTGCTTAAAATTACTTTTTTACATATTTGGATTAGTACCCCTCCTACTATAGAGGCAATGTGATGTGAATAGAGAGAAACCTTGGCGTCAGGAAGATCTGGATTCAAGTCTTACCTGTGACAAATATTGCATATATGTTCCTGAACAAAGCATTTAGCTTTTCAGTGGTCAAGGAAACTTAGTAAGATTAAGTTGCATAGAAGGTGATGACATATAAAAGAAATTTCCTAATTTAGGATGTATCCTATACTGATGAAATCACTAGTTCAATCTCCATTCTCTACATATGAAAAAATAGCAATGTTTCTGAAGCTATATAGGAATGATCAAGTATGACATAACCTGATGAAAAGCAGTCATTGGTTTATTTTGACAAAGGAAAATAAAGTTGAAGATCATGGAAGTGCAAACAGTGGCAACCAGTAGATAACAATGCACAAATAAAGCAATTCCATAAAAAAAAGAATAGAATATGTGATTTCAGAGTGATTCCTAACCAAGATACAAGGTGGACTGCTCAAGTTGTAGGTGCAAAAGCAATCAATAGAAATCCCAGGTATCCACACAATTAAAAGAAACCTAGATGACCCTCGGAATACTTCAAAGACATTCTATGGTATATTTACAGGAGAATGAGTACAAAATAGAAAAGAATGAAAGGTCAGTGATGGGGATTACTATCTATTCTTAGAAGTACTACTAACATAAAATTAAAGATTTGTTGAAGTATCAAAAGTAATATGTAGGATATAATTTTAAAGATAGACTAAATTGGTAGCTGGATGAATTAAGAAAGAAAACTTGGAAAGGGTGAGGTGGATTAGTCAATGCAACCATCTAAGCTGGAGGAATAAGTTAGTTAAGAAGAATTTAGTGTTAGGGTCAAATTGTGTAAGCAGTTACATTTTGCCAGACATATGCTAAACACTGGAGAACAAAGTAAAGAATAAACAAAAAGTAGAGAGATAAAAAATAAATGAGTAAATTAATTATTTAATTAATTAAAAATAAATACACATATGAATAAATAGATAAGACAGCATTAATAGTACATAAATTCAGGTGGGGTACCTTCTAATGGGGTAGAGAGTGTGTATGTCCACATAAGATATATGCATCTTAAATGGGAGGTGATCATCCTTTACTCTGGAAGAAGCCCAATGACATCAGCAGTGTTATGTCTTGACTTGCAAGGGAATTGAATTTAAGTGAAGCAAAACTGCACAAAAATGAACATATGATGGAAAATCCTGATAACTTTCTGCTCATTTCACAAAATGTTGGAAATTCACCAAGAATTATTCCCTGGTATTGAAGAAAACTGTGAGTAAAAGTTTTCCCCCCACTGTTTTCAGAATAAAAAAAAGTAGTAGATTTATAAGGCTGCCACGGTCTTCTATATCTCTAGCACCTCCTGGGGGTAAGTTAGGAATATTTTCTGCAGAAAATATCCACATGACATGGGCAAGGTCACTCTTTCTTTCCTCACTGGAGTTTTTCATAATTTCTTCAACCTGTGATTTCAAGTACTTATCCCAGTCTGAATCTTCTTTCATTGCCTCATCTAAGACCTTAGAAGCATTTGAAAAACAAACTAGCACAATACTCATGTTATCTCAATTTCCTTTATGTAAACAAGTGTCCACAACCTAGTTTCACACTTTTTCCAGATCATCAGATACCTCCTCTAGATTTAACAAATTCATAGAGCTCCTCATTGTTATAACATCCCAGATCCCATCACAAGCCAAGATGATAAATTCATCCTCTTCTGCTCTTAAAATTTCATAAACGTCAAGCTTTAGAAAAAAACATTTTTCTTTTTTTTCCCCTAGGATCCTTGCCCTCCACACATCTGTAACCTTTGCCCCCTAGAGCTCGAGAAACTGCTAATGAACCATATACTTGCTGTATCATTACACTGCCTTCTGCATTTTGGATTCGCTCCTTTTCCATTGGATTGCAAGCTTTGTTATCCTAGGATGAAAAGCAGACGTATCCATTCACATGAATCTCCACTTTTGATAAAGTAGATATGTTCAGGTGAAATCCTAATTCTCACTGAATTTGAGTCACTCCTGGCCATCCCATTTCTGAGATCTGAAAAGTTATCCATGTATTCATCAATTTTCAAGAAGCCAATTCTGATTCCTCTCTTAACGTTTTTCCACTGAAGGTTCAACAGCAGATACAGGTTTTGTTGCTGCCCTAAAACCTTCATTATTAGTAATATGCCCTAACAAGTGTGTTGAACGATAATTTACCACTTGAGATCCAGCATGACTATTATAAACAGCAAAAAGTGACCAGCTTTCCAGGCATGAGCATTTCCTACAACGCTGTGTGACCATCTCCCTTCTCCGCTCTCCATCTTTGCATGCTGCTTAGACCAGCCAGAAGGCCAATCATCTCAGTCTGGGATTTATTGAAAAATGTACCGATGTTTAGTACTGAATCTGAGGCGGGAGGACAGAGAGGTCCCTCGGGTTTCGCTCCGGCCCCGCATAGAGTTCCGCGCCACCCCGCGGCCCTTAACCCCAGGATCCGAAATGAGGCGCGGCTCCTCGCCTTCCCTGCTTCTTCCTCTGCCCCGGCTTCGGCCCACCCCGTTGTCTCAACGGCTGTTTACACCGTCTGGCCCCTCACACCGCAACCGCCGCTTCCTCCTTCCCTACACTTCAGCACTGTAGCTGCTGCTGCTACCGCATCCTCCTCTGTCCCGGCCTCATCTCTCTGGGGCATCTTCCAACCACTGAGAACCTCCAGGGGGTGGGGGTGAAATGGTTGAACTTGTGCTGTAAGAAAATCACTTTCTTGGTTGAATGAAGAATGGATTGGAGCAGGGAGAGTTAAGGCAGACTGACCCTTAGCAGGCTACTACAATAATCCAGGTAGGCGATGATGAAAGCCTTAGATTCAGATGGCAATTTAAGAGAAGAGAAGGGAATATATTCCAGGGATGTTGCAGAGGTGAAATAACTTACCTTGGCAACAAGTTCGATATGAGCATGAGAGATAGTAAACTTAGTAATCCAGGGGGACTTATTTAATTGTAAGTTTTAATTTTTTTTTTTCACAATCCAGCTTTCTCTTTATTAAAGTACAGGATTCCCAACCCTCAAACCCTCCCTGGATCCCCTTCCCCCCAGCCCCAGTCCAAGGCACCAGAACCCCAGAGCACAAGCAGAGGGGCAGGGAGAGCTTAATAAATAAGGGACACC
Source organism: Petaurus breviceps papuanus (assembly GCF_028583685.1). NCBI lineage: Eukaryota > Metazoa > Chordata > Mammalia > Diprotodontia > Petauridae > Petaurus > Petaurus breviceps. The sequence goes on along the minus strand of NW_027185697.1, from coordinate 3,967,576 downwards.
CCTAAGTGTGAGGTCTAGTCACCCCTATAACACAGTGGAACCTTGGGGGGCTGCCCCATTTTAGGGGAGACCCAGTTTCAGAGTGATGGGGGAAAGCTAAGTGAAGCTGCCTCCCCCACCCTCCCAGCTGCTTTAGGAGCCAAGCAAGTAGTGTGGGAAAGGCAGCCCTGGCCCTGACAAGGGGAGGGGGTCTGGCCTCTACCTCCTCCCCTGTCCTGCCAGGGAGGATTAGAAACTGGGAGGGGGAGGCCAGATCTGGGCAGAGAGAGGTGACCCTCCCTGAGTGAAGCTCAGGGGATTCAGCTTGGGATTAGAGCATGGCCCATGCCCATCCTCACCCTTGGGAAGGTGTCTTTTTCTCTCCTTCCCTTCTTCCTCCCCCGCAGCTGGGGAGGAGACACTGAATGGGTAATGACTGGAGACTTGGGGGGGAAGCCACAGTCTGGTAGTAGGGGAAACTGAGGCTGGGCCCAGGACAGAGGATCAGAGATGAGACATCAGCCTGCACACCAGAGGGTCTTTATCAGTCACCTGGGGCGGTGTCCGCGTCTCCCTCCCAGCCTCCCCAGCCTTCAGCAGCCCTGCACCCCACCTGAGGGTGTGGGGGGTCCCTCAGGAATGTCTATGAGTTTCTCCCGGTTCTCCTCTTGGGAGCCTCGCTGCCCCCCCCCCCCCTCGCGGCGGATTGTGATGCTGAGGGACTGGGAGGATGGTGTGCTTGGCAGCAATAGTGAAGGAGGGATAGCAGGGAATTAATGTGCTCTGTTTGGGATGGTTGTTTGCCCTTTATTTTTGAAGAGCACCAATGACATTATGGGGTCTTGGCTTGAGCACAAATTGTATTTTAAGAGAAGCAAAGTAGCACAAAGTCATCAGCCTCACTTTCTCTTCCAGAGTCATCAACGTACAGTGGCAAGAGAAAAGTCGGGACTACTGGGAATGGCCCTGGATGCAGTGAATGACCTTGCCATCTTGGATGTCTACCCAAGCTTTAAGCACTCCACAGAGGCTGCTTCAGTCACCTTCATGGCTATTGGATCAAATTATTCTTATATGGCATTTCACAGGGGCAAGGACTCAGGTAGAAATTTCTCTAACTCACTGACAGTTTGGGGCTTGTCAGTTACCCTCTACCTGTTCTGTCTGCTGAGATGGTTTCAACAGAGTATGGTCACTATACAGGCTGTAGCTTCTTGGAGTCATGGCAGGGAACTGGATGAAAGGTGGATAAGTAGCCCTGAAAAGGGGTCACCAAACTTTCACATCAGAGATGCTAGTCCTCCCCAAACAACCCCTATGTTTGGGATATGATTAATGTAAGATGTCTACTTGCTATCTAATTTAAGATGTCTCAGAAACATTTGGAAGTGCAAGATGGAAGGTCAGCAGAGAAGTTGGAATATAATAGGTCAATTTGAGAATCATCAGCATAGACGTGGCAATTACCATCTATGTGTTCTGGTAAGAATACCAACTGAAGTATTATAGAGAGAAGAGGACCCAGGAGAGGACCTTGAGAGACAAATATTGTTGGAGGTCATTGTCTGGATGAGGGCACTACAAAAGGATCTGAACAGGAATGGTCAGATCAGTAGGGGGAGAAAGAGTAGACACTGGTGAGATTTAAGTAGAGTCTTGAAGGATGCTAGAGAAGCCAGCATGTGGAACTAAGGACGGGGAGCATTCTAGGAATAAGGGACAACACAGTGAAAATCCCAACTCAGGAGATGGCAATTCATTTAATTGGAACAGCATGAAGGACAGTGTTACTTATAGAATGCCTTCATGAGAGAAAAATGTAAGAATTCTGGAAAGATAGGAAAGTTTCTGGTTTTCAATGACCTTAAAAGATAAGAAAATGTTATATTTGATCCTACAGTTAAATGTGAGTCAGTAGAGTTTATAGAATATATTAATGACATGATTAGACCTGGGAATATCACTTTAGCAACTGAATAGACAGTAAACTGGAGCAGGAAGAGATCTGAGACAGGGGGTGCAATAAAGGGTTATTTCGCTGTTCCAGGCTAGAAAAGAACATATAAGAGAAATGATGTGAAGGCAAAATTGATATGACTTTGAAATAGATTGTATGTGTAATTTGAGTACAGATAAAGAATCAAAGATGACACAGGTTGTGAGGTTTGGTGTCTGCAAGGATCTTGGTGATATCAGAAAACAGGGACATTTGGAAGAGAATATTTTTTACAGATATTTGGCTCAATGGTCAAATTCCCTTTGTGAGTGAACAATCATAGATTATTTCCTAAAAAGCCAAGTATAAAGTTTAGAAATGTTCCCTTTGGTCTGATCTATGTGAGCACCCAATACAGAATAATTTTCTGATATTTTACTCTGAGCAAATTGGTTTATTATACTATGCCATTTCCCTTCATTTCTATTCTGAAGACACAGCCCACGTCAATCTCAAAAATATTGGAATATATGTTTTTCAGTTCAACCTCGTAGAGGGAGAAACAGTATACCTGTTTGCAAAATATGTTTTTTTTTTTTTCTGCATCACTTTAAATGGTGAAATTTTAAAATACTCTTGTTATTCTCATTTTTATACCTGGCTAATTTAGTATTTCTTTAATTCTAAAGAAAAATAAAAAGAAATATTTCTTTTGATAGACTGATTCCCTTACTTAGACTCAACAACTGTTATTTAATTGCAGAGCTATCTCAGAGATATGGAGGGAGTAATGAAATCAATGACTAAAATTTACAATATGATTTCTAACATAGTGGTTGTTGACACATGAAGCTTAAATCATTACTTCAATTAGTCTGTGAGCTCACACATGGTTGTCCAACTTTGCACGATGCCAATAATAAACCTGCCCATGATTTTTCTTCTTGCCTACTTCTTGTCCATGCTTTCCTATGATTCCTGAGGGGGGGGAAATGTTCCAAAGCCCTTTTACAAGGCTTTTTATGTGTGTCTATCAATATCATACACAAGCTACCTGTCCTTTATCCATTCTAGCTTGCTACACAGCTGGCCCATCTCCTTTTCTCATCACACATTTTCCAAAGGGTAATAAAGTGATTGAGTGTTTAGAGCATTGGGATGAAATCAGGTAGAATGTGAGTTTAATTTGACCAAAGACACTTACTAGTTGTGTTATCCTGGGAAGGTGGATTAATTACTTCCTTACTCAATTTCTTTATCTATAAAATACAGATAATAATATCATTTATATATCAGGGTGATTGCAAGTCTCAAATGAGATAATATGTGAAAAGAGCTTTTCACAAATTTTAGTAGTAAATAGTAAATATTTGTCTTCTATCCCCTTCAACTCAGGATTTTTAGTTGATAATAAGCAGAATTCAGGGTCATAGTGACTACTCCAATACACACAGGCTGTTAGGCTCTGGACAAGTCCCATAAGTTCTCAGGTTTCCAGAAACCCTCTAATACTACAAGTTACTGATAAATTATCAATCTTTATTTGTGAAAGTAATTTCTATATATGGGAAATATAATTTCATTGTATCTCAATCATGAATTTGAAATATTTTTCAATTTGAAATATTTCTAAATCATGAAATTTTGAAACTTAAAATAATTAGTTTCTGTGCAAATTTATAAATTCTGACATGGCATTGCTTGACATTCTTCAAGGGGTGTGTGATATACCCACTTTTGTCCTCCTTCCCATGATACAAAATGCAGGCTATATTTGTTGGAAATGCCAACTTGCAAAAGCAAAATCACAATTGATACTAAATATATGATATCAAAAGAAATTTATTAGGGGGAAATACAAAGGAATTGATAAGTTCTGACCAGAAATGAACTCTGCCCTTCTTGAGGAAGAAGGAGAGAATAATACAAAAGTCAAGCAAGTTTCATACATTAGTTTGGTGCAGACACTCCCTTCACAGGTTTGACTGTTTCATTCTCTCCTGGGCACACCTTCCCATTATCATATATTATTACTAATGAATCTCTAATTCTTTTAGATTATATATATATAATACATGAGGTTCATTAAGCAAGCAAAGTAATAACCCTGGAATACTGACCCCCTCACCAGTTTAACCTAGATATGTCCTTATCTGGGCCTGCGGGTACCAAAGCTGCCATCTGCCTTCTAATTGGTAAAATCCACCTGCTGTTACCAGCTTCTTTTTATTTTACATTATTTCACTTTTATATTATCTAAGAGTTCCATGGGAACTGGGAATCCAACTTCTTATGAAGGCTACTGCCTCAACTCTTTACAAGGGTACTGTCTGGTCTGCTAACTTTATTTTTTTCAGTAACCTCATTTCAGCAATTTTTTTTCCATCCTGTGGAAACTTAACCCGCTGCCATGTTTCACATATTTAACCTCTTCTATGATATTATGTATCATTTTAAAACACCTACTATGTGCTAGGCACTGTCAAATTTCGGGCGATATAAAAAGAGGCAAAAAAAAGTCCTTGCCATCAATAAGCCTACCATGAAATGCAGAAAATAAGGAGCAAACAAGGGTTATAATACATGCATGCATAATACATTCAAAAATGAAATTTGCATATGAATTCATCTCTGGATCTTACTTTCTATGTAGGATGCACTACAGCATTGCAGTATACTGGATAGGGCATACGTCTCAGATACAAGAAGATAGATGTTCATGTCCCAACTCTGACATATATTCACTCTGAATAGCTGGACAGTTCACCTACCATCTCAGTTTAATAGAGAGTTTTTCAAAATTATAAGTTGCAGAAAACTTTCATTAGTAGTAAGAGTTCCCACATCTGATAATTCTCTGTAGCCTGAGTCCATTCTCTACCTCTTTGCCTATCCTTATGTATGTATATTATGCTTTTTTTTTTTTTACCAAAAAAGTATATTAGTAATATACTTCTTGTAACTTCCTAATTTTACTTTTATCAGAAGAATGTAAGTATTAACGTGGTCCATTTTCTCTAAAACGCATGTACCATTTGGCATCCTAATGTAGATGAAAGAACTGAATCTTCCAAAATGGCATTTCTTTGAAGTCAGCAAACATGGGTGAACATTAACTGTGCAAGGAATTGCTATAATATAATGATAAATAAGGAGCATCCTCTGCCTTCATTGACCTCTTAGTCTAGAAGCAGATGTTTTCAGAAATAATGCTTTCATAATGAAGAGGAGAAAAAGGCAGTAAAACACACAAAAATCTGACACTTTGTTGAGATAAGGCATAAAATTTATATATGAACTAGAGGAAACATTATTTTTATTAATTTAGCTTCAAAATTTCTCCATATCTTGGGGTGGCCAGGTGGCTCAGTGAGTAAGACACTGGCTCCAGTGTCGGGATGACCTGGGGATCAAATCTGAGCTCAGATACTTAGCACCAACCCAGAAAAAACTGGCTGTTTAACCTTGAGCAAGCTACTTAACCCTTATTGCTTTAAAAAAAAATTCTCCATATCTTGGCCCTCTTCCCCATCCATTAAGAGGCAAAAAATACTATATCTGTATATATCCATCTACACACACATACAAGCACACACTCATATACACATATATACATATACATATACATATGCATACATACATGTATGAAGTCATGCAAAGCATATTTCCACATTAGCCATGTTCTTAAAAAAGAAAGACAAAGGAAAAAATATGCTTTAATCTAAACTCTGAATCTCTCGGTTCTCTTTTTGGAGGTGGATATCATTTTACATCATATATGGAGGTGTGATGGATCATTGTATTGATCAGAGTTAATAAGTTTTTCACAGTTAATTATATTTACAATATTGCTATTGCTTTATCCATTGCAATCTTGCTTCTGGTGGCTTCATTCTTCATCAGTTTACTTCCTCAGTTCATATGTCTTCCCAGATTTTTCTAAAATCATCCCCTTCATCATTTTTATAGCAAAATAGTAGTTTATCATATTCATATGCCATAATTTATGCAACCATTTCCCAACTTATGTACATCTTCTCAATTTCTAATTCTTTGCCACAGCAAACAGAGTTACAATAAATATTTTTGTTAATATGGGCATTTTTTTCCTTTCTTTGATTTTCTTTAGGGCATAGATCTAGTAGTGGTATTGGGGGGTCAAAAAAAAAGAGCTATTTTATAGCCCTGTGGGCATAATTGTCCTCAAGAACAATTGGACCAGTTCACAGCTCTGTCAATAGTGCATTAGTGTACCTACTTTCCTTCTTCTCCTCCAACACATCACTTTTTTTTAAATTTCCTGTGATATTAGCTCATCTGATATATATGAAATGGTGTATGAGATACTTCAGAATTGTTTTGATATTTATCTAGCTATTAGTCATTTACTATATGTTTTATACATCTATTAATAAATCTGATTTCTTCTTCTAAAAACTACTTATTCGTATCTGTTGATGATATATCAATTGGGGAATGGCTTTAGAAAGAACAATGTTAATCTATATACATACGAAAAAAGGAATCTTTTTTTTTATTTTTAGAGGCAGGGAAAAGTCAAGACAATTGGGGTTAAGTGACTTGCTCATAGTCACATAGCTTATTAAACCAGAATTAAACTCAGGACCTCCTGACTTCAGGGCCGGTGTCTGTTCACTGCCTTAGCTAGTTGCCCCCAAAAGGAATCTTTATAAAGACCATATGGCTGAGGTGGAAGAACATAGAATTTAGAAAGGAAATACCAATGTGATTTAAAGTAAACAACTTCCTTTTGACACAGTTCTCTGTGACAGTGTTATTTTGGAGATGCAATTAGGTCATGCAAAAAATGATGATACCTCAAAGTTAGATAACACTTTAAGGTTTGCAAAGACTGTCTTTTTCTATTGTTTTATTAGACTCTCATAAGAACTCCATATGGCAAATTCTATTATAAAATGGAATTTGCATATAAAGAACCTGAGAATCAGATAAGGAATGTAAATTTTGACTGGATATTCCAATTGTTTGAACCCAAGATATGTAGAGAATCTCTATCTATATGGATATTTTTTGTAATGAGAGAAAGAGGAATAGAGAAAGATAGAGAGAGGGAGAGAGAGAGAGAGAGTTTTATATTGATTGAGCATGTGAATTCTTTAAAAGTATTGTTTAGACAAATGATTTTATAAATCTTATGACTTCCTCCAGATATCAATGTGTTAAGAATCAAATCTGACATAGATCTAACAATTACATTTTGATGCAGCTGATATTCAAATAATTTAAAATGCAATAAGACAATGTATGAATGAAAAGAGAGTCATAACCAATGAACACTCTCTCTACATCAAAGTGAAACCATGCCAAGCATTTTTCTGAGCTTTTCTGAATAGAAATAAGTATTCACCCAAGATGAAATTAGAGTAAAATTTCAAATATATGACCTTTACCAATATGTCTTATGGAATTTCATAAGCAAAAATAATTTGAAAGGGTATAAGCTTGGAACATGTCAATATGAATGGAAAACAAGCTTACAAGCTTTTAGAAAAGGATGAGGAGAAAATGAACAAATGGAGATATAAACATGATAAAATATGAGTGCATCCGATTAGAGAACAATGCCTCAGAGATTGACATGTCAAGTATTATTTAACATTCAGTTCAACATATATTTGTTAAATATTTGCTATGTTTTAGATACTTGTCCATGCAGAACTTTCCCTTCCCCTACCCAATCTGTCTTCCATATAGCTTCCAGAGTAACTATCCTAAGATATAGGATCACAGTTTTAGCTAGTCAACAAATCTTTTTCAAGTGTATGCTATGTCTCAGGCACTGTGCTAACTTCTTGGAATACAGTGAAAGGCCAAAAAAAAATATGGGCCCTGATCTCAAGAACTTCACATTCTAAGGAACGAGAAAACATGGAAATAACCAAATATATGTAAAATATATGCCATGTAGAAATTTCATATGGGAGGCACTAAAATGGAAAAAGGGAGGTTGTTCCCAGAAAGATCTCTCTTAAAAGATGAGAATTAGGAAACCAGGAGAAAGAGACAATGAGAAAGAACATTCCAGTGACGGGGTTTAGCCATTACAAAAACATACAACCTGGGGATGAATTGTGCATGAGCAAGTGGGTCATTAGTCAGGTCATTCAATACATTGTGTAGGTTTAAGAGACTGTATAGGTAGAGAGGGACTAAGTTAATCTAAATGTTGTACAGATAATTTTCCTTTTGATCTAAAATGGAAGTGTCCATAAAGATCATTGACCTGTTGAGAGAGGGTAGAGAGATATAGCTAGACCTGTACTTTGAGAAAAAAAAAATCACTTTGAAACCTGATTGGAGAATGAATTGGAGTACAAAGAGATTAGAAGCAGTGGGGTCAATTGGGATGCTATCTCAATAGTCTAGACATGAGATAAACTGGAAGGGACCTTGGAAGGCACTTAGGCCAACCCCTAAATTTCACAAATAATGAGGTAAGGTACAGATGTGATATGAACACTTATCTAAGTTCACACAGGTGGGAAGACACAGAAATAAGATCTGAACTAAGGTTCCTGATTCCAATCTTTCTACTGTTACATGAAAATGGCATAGAAAGAAAATTCAATTCAGGTAACCTTAATGGACCTTAATGGTAATCTTAACTCTTCTATTTACTGGATAAAGAATCTTGGATAAGTAAATTTCTTCTCTGTAGGACTAAGTTCCCTTATGAAGGTATAAAATTCAAATGTATACCTTATGATGGTATAAAATTCAAAAAAAAAAAAACCTTTAAAACGTCTTCCTGAAAATGGTGGAATAAGACAGGGTACCTACCCAAGTTCACCTATAAAAAGCATAAAATAGCACCAAATAACAGTAAAAATGAATTCTGGATTGACAGAAATAACAAAAAAAGAGAACAAAGAAAAATAAATTTTCTACCCCATGACAAATTAAAAGGTTGATAGGAAAGATCTGCCTCATTTCAGTAAAAGGAGAGCACAGTCCAGTATAAGTGATGTGCAGGGAAGAGAGTAGCAGGAGTCCATGAGACCTGGAACAGGTCACTGAAAAGATCCTGCAGCCCTGACACAGGAGACAGATATGAAGTATGCAGATAAATAGCCTGTCCATTTAGCCCCAGCAAAGCAGGCTAGAGGCCAAGCCCCAGGTCACCATAAAAGAAGCTTGGGATAGTGCCCTGGCCAACCTACGAATAGAACCCAACGTTACAAGTCACAAAATAGGTTAACAAGCCAAGGGGAAAAATGTAAAAATAACCTTACTATTCAAAGATACAGTGGTGACAGGGAAGATGAACCAAACTCAGAAGAGGGTAACAATGTGCAAAACTCTACACCTAAAAACTTAAAGAAAATGTGGATTGGTCTCAGGATAAAAAGGGACTTCAGAAGAGCTCAAAAGAATTTTAAAAATCAAATAAGAGATGCAAAATAAAATTGATAAAATAAATAAGAGTTATGGAAGAAAATGATGAAAAAAGTAAACATCTTGATAAAGGAAGCACAAAAAATGAAAAAAAAAAGTTGTACAGAAATTCACTGAAGAAAACAATTGCTTATGAAGTAGAAGTGGTCTTATGGGTAAGGATATAAAAAGTCTAACTAAAGAAAATAATTTCTTTTTTTTTCCATTTTTCAAATGATTTATTAACTTCTGATTTACATCATTCATTTCCACCAGATTTTGAGTTACAAATTTTCTCCCCGTTTTTCCCCTACCCACCACCCGAAAATAGCAGTCCCACAGGATATCCCCTCCTCCAATCTGCTGTCTCCCATATTTTCTCCCATACCCCTTTTGACTTTTCCAGTGGATATCTAGGCCCCAATGCCTGTATATCTTATGTCCCAATTACATGTAAAACAGTATTAATAATAATAATAATATATTTGAATATTTGATTTAAAAAGTTTGAATTCCAGATTTATTCCGTTCCTCCCTTGTCACCCACCCCTACTGGGAAGATAAGCAGTTCAGTATAGGTCGTACATGTATGGCTAATGCAAAACAGTAACATAGTAGATATATTGTAAAAGACTAACTATATTTCCCTCCCTCCTATCACACCTCCCACTTCTTCTATTCTCTGCTTTGATCCCATCCCTTTTCAAAAGTGGGTGCTTTCAACTCCCCCCCCCCAGCCTGCCCTCCCTTCCATTATCCCCACTCTCATCCCCTTCCCCCCCTACTCTCCTGGAAGGTGAGATACTCTATTTAGTGTGTATTTCACTCCCTCCTCAAGCCAGATTCAATGGGAATAAGGTTGACGCATTCCCTTTTGCCTTCCTATTCTTCCCCTAGGTTTTTTTTTTTTCTATACCTTCTGTCTTGGAGATTCAACTGTTTTGCTTGCATAGTGAGTATATTTTCTCTTAATTGTTTTTTCTTCTCTTCTTGTGGATAGTACTTCACTTCTATATATTTGCATTTTGAATCTATTCTTTTTTGTTTCTTTAATGAGGCTTACAAATGCAAATTCCAGTTTCTCTATTCTCATTACTTTTTGCTATGAAGCTAATAAATTTGTTCTAATAATTCTCATTTCTCTTTTGAACAACTTAAGAACAGCATGTTGTGGTTCCACATTCTCATCAAATTCCATGTGGTCTCCTACCTCATTAAGTGTTGGATCATTTACCTTTCTTTTCTGTTTTTATGCATAGGTGCCTGAATTCATTTACTACATCTTGAGGCCATATTTCCTTCAATTGCTACTTTTTTTTCTGTTAATTTTTCTGTTTGTGCACAAGGTCTTCAAGTTTCTTTCTTCTTGAAATTTTTGCTAATTCAAGCCCCTCTCCCCCAACTTATTTTTTTCTACCATTCAGTTTCTGACTCCCTCCCCTCTGATTGTGGTTTCCTTTTTAGTTGGATCTCAAAGCATCACAGCCGCCTCCCACACTGGGCAATTCACAGTTCATCAATTTAGTTCTGTGGCCCCAGTGACATTTATTATTTTTTCAAATGTTGGAATTTACAATTTAAGCTGAAGAACAGATTATGGGGGATGGTGGGCAAGAAAGGAGCCAGGGAGCAGAAAGCCTCTCATCTGTGTCTGCTCCAGACAGGGTTTATCCTGACTTCTGAGCCTTGGTCCAGGGCACTCAAGGAAGCACATGCTAAAATGAGGTTCCAGGGGTACAGTTTGAGGAAAACACCAGGGGTGGCCAGAGTTAGACATCCAGCCAGAGATGGGGGCTGGGATTCTCCTTGCATCAGCAGTATCACTTCCTTTTGGAAACTGAGGCCTAGTGATAAGTTCCATCACACATATTTCTTATAAAATATTCTTGTAGTTAAAGTCTTTGTGCTAAACAATTCTTTCATCACCTTTCTAACTTCTTATACTTTGCTTCTACTTTCATTGAATATGCATCCAACTTGTAAGCTGCCTGCTGGAGAGCAGCTACCTGCTCCTCAATTAAAGTGATCTGATCCAGATAAGGCTTAAGGGTGGCATATTTCTTGTTTAAGTCCTTTAGGTTTCTATGTATGTTTACTGCAATATCCTTCATTTCTAGATACTTCAAGCTAGTCAGTTTGTTCATATTTTCCAGAAGTTTATAATCTTCACTGGTGGCTGTCAGCTTGCCCATCAGGTATGTGGCCATTTTGGATAACATGTCCTGGAACAGCCCCATGATGTCTGCCTCAGTGGCTTCATGGCCTCCTTGGCTGTCTCCACCATGGCATGATCTAGGCTGGGGAAGGGAAGAAGGAGAAAGGATAGAGGGAAGGATGGGGAGGGGGAGGAGGAAAGAAAAGGGGGAGAGGGAGAGGTAAAGGGAAGGTAAAGGGGACAAGGAAGGGGGAAAAGGGGAAGGGTGAGCAGGTGGAGAGGGAGATTAAGGGAGAGACCCCCAGTGAATTTTAAATGGTCACAAGTAACCCCTATTTGATACTGTACTCTATCTCTCAGGCCTAGTGGACTACTACATATTTCTTCCTCTCCAACATATGATATCTTTTCTTTTCTTTGTACCTCCATTTCTTGACCTGGCACTTGCAGATAAGAATTTTTTAAAGTCTGTTTTCCAAGATATTTGCTGTTCAGAGATTTTTAGTTCATGTGTTACAGGAATGTCTGCCCTAGTGCTGGTTTTACTGGTTCTATGAAGTTGGTTCAGATCCATATTTGCTAGTGCTATGGAGTTGTCTACCTCAAATGACAATTCCAAGTTTTGTTGCATTGGTGCTACAATGTTGCGGCTTTCAGGAGGTTTTTGCTCCTGAAGATCTGTGGTCAGCTGGCAATCTATCATAGCTTGGATAAATTTCCAAAGCCTAGAGTTGAGATCTCCATAACACTGGAAGGAGAATGGAAAACAAATGAGAACAAGGGGGAAAATGTTCTTGAAAGGAAAAATAATACATTAGAACATGAGGAACAAAACTTCACACAAAGAAAAACAAATGGCTATGTTGCCTCTTTTTATTCCACCATTTTTACTACCAGCTCTAGGATTGTAAAACTGAGAGGAAAGAGTCCCCAGAGACAGCTAAGTAGCACATCGTATAGTATTCTAGGCTTAGGATAAGGAAGTCTCTAGTCCAAACACTACATATTATTCTTTCTAGTTATATGACTATGGGCAAGTCACTTGACTTCTTCATGCCTCGTTTCCCTTATTTAAAGTGAAGGGGTAATACTTGAAGGTCTTTAAGATCTCTTCTAGATCTAAGTCTATGATCATATAATGTACAAAGTTCAAATTACCTCCAAAGTAAATATCACAGGATCAGACGTTCCAGATGAATTGGAAATGAATCATAGAAATAACAAGAATTATAGGAATTTGCGACTGTTGAAATGGATCATGAAATTCTAGGTTTACCTAGGTTTTATTTCTGAACCAATGAAATGGGCCAAATATTTAGCTAAGGAATCAGTTTCTCAAGAGTCAACTTTAATGACTACATGATGGGGTCAGTGGAAGCATATAGAAGTGCACTTTGGCCAATCTAACAATGACATACAGCCATATACTAAGTGGGTTGTATTCACTGTATATAATCTGTAACCCTGTGGATTTCTTCATTGTGAGGGTTACTAATTGAAGGAGGGTCACCATCTGTTCTGGGTCTTGAGAGGAAACAAATAAATGGCCTTAAAGTCAAACAGAAGGTACGGTGCACTTACTTGGAATTATCTAGAGCCACTCTCACTGGCATCCACCTGTGTCAGCTTTTAGGCTTTGGGGCTTTTGGCTGCCCTGGACAGCAATAAATGACTCACAGAAGTCATCTTTATCGAAAGCACATGGAAAGCACGCATTTGGTACTTTGCTTTAATATCATTTTCTCAAAAAATCAGTTATATTATAGCATTCAACTATCTTCAGATGTCCATACAAACAAAATCATTTTGTTCTTGTTATAAGGCATGGGACTCATCTAATATAATCCCTTGATTTTAAATATGTAGAAACAGATTCTGAGATGTTAAGTGACTTGCTAGTAATCACACAGATAAAAAGTTATGGAGTTAAGCTTTAATCCAAGGGCCTCTGACTTAACTACTTTTTAACTGATATAATGTAACTACCCAAACATAGTTAGGAAGGCCCTTAAAAATTATTGATAATTCATTCATCTTGTCTCCTGTTTGTGTTATATTATGCATATTTATTTTTAAACTCAGCAATACTTTCTTATCATCTGGTATGGTATTGTAGAGTCAGTCATTGGAAGTTTTTTTGCCAAGATTATATGATTGATAATTCTGATGTCTGTGAAATAAAGAAAGGTGAAATCAAAACATATTTTCAAAGAAATTAAGAATCCTCATGGAGAGAAACATGCATAGAAATTTGTTTGTTTGTTTGTTTTAGAGGAGGGTCTTAGAGATAATGTATGCCAGGCCTCACTAGGGAAGAATTCAACTAAGGTATTATCCATGGGAGAAGACAACTGGTTTATTCCTTCAATCACTAGATTTTAAATTCATTTATTTTACTGAAAAACTGTAATTGCAATAATCTCCCTCTAAATTTCAGCACCCAGGGACAAAATTCCTGTCTTTCTGCCTTAGTTATAGCTGTGTCTTTTTATTATGTGAGACAGAGATACTGATTTCTCCCAACTAATTCAGTAAGCTAGGACAGTGAAATGAGTTCCAATCAAGGGTATTGAACTTGAGATAAGCAAACAAGTGAGTTTCCAATGTAGTCCCAGGTACAAATTAGCCTCTAAACTAAGCCAAGGGATTTGCTCATTTAAAGAATTATGAATTATTGAGAAATGCTTTGGGCTAAATTGGCAAAGAGTGCATGTTAAGTGTGCAATCAGGGACTTTGTCACACAAAATTACAGCAAAGAGAATTATTTTCAGAAACTAAATTGAAGGACTCGTTGCAATTGAACAGTATCACACAGGATCTGTCTGCTGCTAATAGCTCTCTAAGCATTAAATCTCAAAGTAGGCCTAAAATCAAGAAATTTGGGAGTGGTCTAGAAGGAATCTTGGAATTTACTTCCATTTGACATTTTGGTGCAATGAATGTGAAACATCCTGTATAATTTAAGTTCCTTTAAGATAAAGTCAGATGCCTGTCTTTGTATCCCCAAGGCCAAGCACAGGTCCTGTCATACGGCAGACATTTAATAAGGATTTGTTGATTGGTTCACTTATGAATGAAGATTAGACAACCAAAATATTGATTAAAAGTTCTCTGTGTCAAACCCTATGCTGATTTAAGGGGGTAAAACTAGAGTTATAGGAATATTATCCTTGTTCCCCAAGGATCTTACATTCATATAGGTGGAGATGCTACATATGGAAGATTTCAACTCTAGATTAGGTGGAGAAGGCCAGTGATTCTTACGGTAAAGATGCTAGGTAGTTAACGTTATGTGAAGGTCTACAGGAAGCAGTGTCTGGGAACATCATAAAGTTTGGTGGTCCTAATGCAAAAAATGTGGTGAGACTGTGAGTCACAAGGGTTCTGCGGTTCACTAGGCTCTTAGAAGTCTTGTATTTACTAGCTTCATTCATTAAGGCCTAGGCAAGGGAAACAAGTTGGGAGGATGCCACATATAACTTGCTAATGCCACCTTTCTCAGGGCCTTAGTTAGCACCTTCTCATGTTGAAATGCCATTTCCTAAATGGAGACCTTACCTAGTCCTCTGTTGTTAGTGCCTCACTCACGCTAATTATTTTCTCTTCATTTGGTGTATATTTTGAATTAATTTATACATGTACATTTTATGTCCCCATTATATGGTAAGTTCCATGAAGCAGTGAGTGTGACCTTTTTTCTTTCTTTTTTCTACATTCAGCAAAGTAAATTGAACAGTGTGATGGTTAATAAATGCTTGTTTATTGGTTGCTTATTCAAATTGGTAAAATGTATTTTATTTTTATTTTATGGAATAAAACAATCATTTCCATAACACAGTACAATTAAAAAGGTGGTTGCACATAAAATGGGAAATCTACTATGTACAAGTTGTTATTCCTTCCAAATATGTATTTTTATGTAAATGTAAATGTAAACCATGTAAATTTATGTTCCCTTTTTCCATTCCTCCCCCTTGTCATAGTGATGACTAACATTAGATATAAACAGGTAGATATAAAGACAGATAGATAGATAGATAGACAGACAGACAGACAGTCAGACAGACAGACAGACAGACAGACAGACAGACAGATAGATAGATAGATAGATAGATAGATAGATAGATAGATAGATAGATAGATAGATGTAGATATGTAGATAGACAGGTAGGTAAATAGATAGATAGACAGATAGATAGATAATGATTTAGAGCATTTTTTTCACGTGATTATAACTTGTTTCAATTTCTTCATTGGAAAAGTGCATGTTCATATCCTTTGAGTATTTGTCAATTGGGGAATGACTTGCTTTGTTATAGATTTGACTATATATATATATATATATATATATACACACACACACTTTTTTTTAAGCAATCCAGGTTAAGTAACTTGCTTAAGGTTACACGTCTAGTTATTTTTTTTTTTGTGGGTGCCAAGTATCTAAGGCTGGAACAGAACCCAGATCTCCCAACGCTGGGGCTGGCAGTCTGACTGACTGCAGCACCTGGCTGCCCCTAAGCAACTGGGGTTAAGTAACCTGCTCAAGTTTACATGGCCAGTTATTTTGTGTGGGTGTTAAGTATCTGAGCCTGGAACTGATCCCAGGTCTCCCGACTCTGGGGCGGGCCGCTCTTGAAAAAATATATTTTATATATGACATCTTTATCTGATAAAGTGACTATAATTCTTCCCCAATTTTCTACTTTCCTTCTGATCTTAGGTACGTTCTTCTTCTTTGTGCCAATCTTTTTTTTTTAATTTTAATACAATAAAAAGGATCTATTTTTGTAAAGCCACACATGAGTAGCTTTCTAGAGCACTTCTGTTGTGAATGGCTTTCAAGGTTCTGATTACATAGTATAGTGAACACTCTATCAAATAACAAATAAGACCAAAACATTCATAGAAAATCAAGGTACAGCATTCACAATGTTACAATTCATCACAGAAAAACAAAATGCAGCATTCACAATGACTTATCACTAAAATGGCCACATAGTTTTCACCAAAGTGGTCACAATACTTTTCAACAAATTACAATCAATTAGTAACTCAATCATTCATTCATCCTTAAGGAGGCTTGCCTTCTTAAAAGCACAAAATACAAAAGATAAAGTACTCCACCCCTGGTTAGTTTATTCGTTTAATCAATCACAGAGACCTTACTTCAATCACAAATAAATTAGAAATCCATCAGTTACTACACAACAGAAAATTACACAATTCAGCAGACAGGGTTTCCAGCTATCTGGTCATTACAGCCATACCTGGTTAGTTACTAGAGAGGGAAGCACCAACATCTAGGTTTTTCCAAAGTGGGGGGGGGGAGGAGAACTCAACAACTGCTCAGAGTATCATCTGGCCAAATCACACAACTTTTCCCAAAGTGAGTCCAAAAGCAAAACCTCACAGCAGGGTCAATCATTGCTCAGACAATTTCATGTCACTATTCAGTATCCAAGGAGAGATATTTTTATCTTTATAACAGGCAGGTAGCTCCAACCTGAATCCACCAAACTGCCACTTGGGTTCAAGGGCAGACAGCTCCCAGCTCCTTGTCCAGCTCTCTGTGCAGTTCCTTTTCCACACTGAAGTTCACAGTGTCTATTCTACCTTAAATCCTTCACAATCTCTATTTCTGGGAAGTCAAGGCTTAACAAAGACACAAAGAGATGAAGTACTGACACCACAGTCATGCTTCCTCTGGCAGCTCTGGCTGGCCCTTGGAAGTCTTCAGTAGTTTGTCTGGCATTCGGAAGTCCCCAGGAGCTTGGCTGGCCCTGAGAAGAAGTTCCACCACCACAAGTTCCCAGGAAATTCAGACTTTCCCAGCTGGAGTTCTTCCTTATATACAGTATTGCTCCTCCCTTTTGAGCCCCTTACTGTTATGTCAGCAACAGGGGTTCCCTGTTCAACCCATTCCTGTTATATCAGCAACCATTGGTAAAATGGTAACAGTTTCTTTAACAAAGGCTTAATTTGAAACTAGGTATTAAGTGCCTCTTATCTTTCCAATAGAAAGGGTTATTCAAATTCCATCACCATTAAAGTTTTACACCTAACTTTGCTTGCTATCTCTTAATTATTCATAAATTGTTAACTTATCTCGAAGTCTGATAAGCAATGTGTTCAGTTTTCTAATTTTCTTATAAAATCTCTCTTTATATCTAGGTCATGTCTCCATTTTGACCATATCTTTGCAAATGGCATACAATATTGGTCTGTGCCCAGTTTCTGCCATACTACTTAACAGTTTTCCCAACATTTTTTTTTACCAAATATTGAATTCTTATCCCCAAATCTTAAGTTTTTACACTTGTCAAATACAAGATTATGCTTATTTGCTGATCTAAAGTGTATGTCTAATCTATTCTATTGATCTGCCTTTCTATTTCTTAGTCAGCATCAGATAATTTTGATAATTATTGCCTTATACATTAGTTTAAGATCTGGTAGTGACAAACCTGCTTCCTTTGCATTTCTTTTCATTATTTCCTTTGATATTTATGACTTTTTAAGTTTTTTTTCCAAATGAATTTTATTATCATTTTTCTAAGTCATTAAAATTTTTTTGGCAATTTAATTGGGATGGATTGAAATTAATAAATTAGTTTAGGTAAAATAACCATTTTTATTATATTGGTACTGCCTACCCATGAACAATTAATATTTCTCAAGCTATTTAAATCTAATTTTATTTGACTAACATTTTAATAATGTTGTTTATATAGCTTTGTCTGGTTTACTTTCAGGTATTTTATACTATCTAGAGTTAATTTAAGTGAGGTATTATTTTAACTGTCATTTCTCACAGAGTTTTGTTGTAATGTATAGGAATGCTGATGATTTCTGTGCATTTACATTATATCCTGCTATTTTACTAAAATTATTGTTTCAAATAACTTTTTAACTGAGTATTAGGGATTTCCCTAATATATCATCAAATTGTCTGCAAAAAGAGATAGTTTTATTACCTCACTCCCAATTCTGATTTCTTGTTTATTCAAGTTGATGAAAATTGTTGGTTTTGTGAATAAAATCAAGTAAACAAATTTAAAAGAACAAACAGAAATATTTTGATGAACTTATGTTGATATACCAGTAAAAATGACAGATTTATTTTAATCTCAAACTACATTATCTTTTTTTTCTGCAATCAGTTAAATTTATTATGTATTCATCCAAATTAAGCCTGTATAAATCATCAAATTGGTCACCTAAGGTTATTTTCATTTTTTTTTCAATTTTGGTTTTGATGCTGCTGAATAATGCCAATATGGCCCAATATATGCTTATCAATAAAGAGTGTTATCATGGTATTATAAATTTGAGAAAGTACTTTCATAAGATATGATGTTTTTATTATAATTATATCACAAGTATCTTCATTTTACAAAATGTGAAATAGAGGTCTAGAGGGGTTTAGTGACATCTCTAAAATTACACATACAACTAGTTATTGCAGAGTAAATTCTCCTGTTTGGTCATCTTTTTCTTTTGCTTAATTAGTGATCAATATCTCCTTTGATCTATAATTTCCTTAGCCTTTATTATTGAGTTAATTCAGAGTCAGTAGCATTCCCCATTCAAAAGGCAGTTCTAAAAGTAAGGAAAGATTAGGAATTTTGCTCATGGTTAATCCCTTTTTTTTTCTTTGAAAAGTCATGAAAACACTAGAAGAAGTAAGTCAGAATATCACCATTTTCAGGAAGCTTATATAATTTTGGAGGACAACACATAAAACAACGCTGACAATCAAGGGGGAAAGACTACAGGGGCAATTGGAGAAAAAATTCAGAGAATTAGGGAATAACTCGGAGAAGAACTGTATTATTTCTGGCTTGGGTTCCCTCTATAAAATGGAGATTCTGGCAGGAAACAGCTAATCAGAGGAAGAGGTAACAGTTCAGGAGGGTACTTCCAGCAGGAAAAATCCAGAGTAAAGTAAGCTTCTAAGGTGAAGAAATTTCTGGAGTAGTTTAGAAAAAAAGTAGAGAGATAAGATTGCTCGCTAGAAGGGAATGAAAAATCATGAAATGAGTGAAACAATTGAGCTTTATATCTAGGTAGAAAATTTTATATTTTTATTATTTTATTTTTCCCTGATAAATTAAAAAAACAATTTCTAACATTTGTTTTTGAAATTTTGATTTCCAAATTTCCCCCAATCATTCCATTTCTCCACACTTCTCCTCCCCACCATTGAGAAGGCAAGTATATATATATATGTGTGTGTGTGTGTATGTATATGTATATATGTATGTGTATGTATGTATGTGTATATGTGTATATGCTATGCATGTGTAGTCATGCAAAACGTATCCATAATCATTCTGTGAAAGAAAAAAGACCCAAAAAAGAAACTCAAGAAAAATAAAGTGAAAATTAAAGTATGTTTCAATCTCTATTCAGACACCATCAGTTCATTTACTAGGGATGAATAGCATTTTTCATCATAATTCTTTCAGAATTGCCTTGGAGCATTTTATTGCTGAATATAGCGAAGTCATTGAAAGCTGATTATCTTACAATATTGCTGCTATTTTATGTACAGCATTTCACTTTGCATCAGTCCATGGAAGTCTTTCTATAAGTTTTTCTGAGAGCATCCTGCTCATTATTTCCCTCCCCTCCCCCCATTGAGTATTTTATTTTTTCCACTTATATGTAAAAATAATTTTCAACATTCACTTTTATAAGACTTTGAGATTTAATTTGTTTTTCTCCCACCACCCTCCCCAAGGGAGCATGGAATCTGATGTAGACTACACATGTACAATCCTATTAGACATATTTCTACATTAGTCATGTTGTGAAGGAAGAATCAGAACAGAAGGGAAAAACAAGAACTGTATTTTCCTCCATACTATCCCACAGTCCCTTTTATTCTTTACTCTCTTTCTCTTTTCACCACATCCCTTTTCAAAAGTCTATTGCTTCTGACTACTGAACCCCCTATCCTGCCCTACCTTCTATCATACCCCCTCTCATACTTATCCCCTAACTTCCTAATTTCCTGTAGGGTAGGATAGATTTCTATACCCAAGAGCATGTGTATGTTATTCCCTTTTTGAGCCAATTCTGATAAGACGAAGGTTCACTCCCTCCCCCCTTACTCCACCCCCCCAAGCTTTTTCTTGCCTCTTTTATATGAGATAATTTATGCCCCATTCTATCTCTCCCAATACGTTCCTCTCTCAACCCTTAATTTTATTTTGTAGTTGTCATCCCATAATATTCAAACCACACGTCTGCCCTATGCCTATATATATATATTTATACATATATATACATACATACATATATATATATATATATATATATATATATATATTTCTTTTTACTACCCTGAAACTTTGGTCTTTTCATCAAGAATGCTTGAATGTCCTCTATCTCATTGAAAATTCATTTTCCCCCAAAGGCTTTTGTTCATTTTTGCTGGGTAGGTGATTCTTGGTTGTACTTCTAACTCCTTTGCCCACCAGAATAGCATAGTCCAAGGTCTCTGATGATTTAACATAGAAGCTGCTAAAACTTGCTTTATCCTGACTGTGGCTCCACCATACTTGAATTGTTTCTTTCTGGCTGCCTGCAATATTTTCTCCTCTATCCAGGACCTCTGGAATTTGGCTATAATATCCCTAGGAGTATTCATTTTGCCATTGCTTTCTTGAGGTGATCAATGGAGTTTTTCAATTTCTATTTTATCTCTGGTTCTAGAATTTTAGGGCTGTTTTCCTTGAAAATTTCTTGAAAGATGATATCCAGGCTCTTTTTTTATCATGGTTTCAGGTGGTCTAATAATTTTTAAATTTTATGTCCTTGGTTTGTTTTCCAGGTCAGTTTTTTTTTTCCAATGAGATATTTCACCACCATCTTCTACTTTTTCATTCTTTTAGTTTTGTTTTATCATTTCTTGATGTCTCATAAAGTCTTTAGTTTTCCATTTGCTCCATTCTGGGAATTATTTTCTTCAGTGATCTTTTGTACCTACTTTGCCACTTGGCCAAATCTGCTTTTTACGTAATTCTTCTCCTCACTGTTTTTTGTACCTCTTAGCTTATTTGGAATAGTCTATGTTTAGGATGTTTTATTCATTCAATACTTTTTGGGTCTCCTTTATCAAATTGTTGACCCTTTTTATGATTTTCTTGTATCACTCTCATTTCTCTTCCTAATTTTTCCTCTGACTTTCTTACTTGATTTTCAAAAATCTTTTTAAGCTTTCCCATGGCCTGTGACCAATTTCCATTTTTCTTGTAGGCTTTGAGTGTAGACACCTTGACCTTGTTATCTTCTGAGTGTGCATTTTGCTCTTCCCCATCATCATAGTAATCTTCCATACTAATAGTCCCCCCTTTTGTTTGCTCATTTTCCTAGCCTATTTCTTAACTTTTGACTTTTTTTTTCTTAAAGTTGGGCTCTGCTGCCACAGTGGAGCTTGCACTTTCCCAAGCTTCAGGGAATTGGTGCAGCTGTTTTCTGATTCCTAGGGACTTGTAAGTTTTCCATTCTTCCAAGGTGGTATGATATAAGGAGAGGTGTTTAATACTCTCCTGGCATGCATTGTGGTCTGTCAGTGAACACAAGTATCCTTTTTTTTGTCCTGAAACTGTGAAAAGATTCCTTCCCTCCGCTGTGGTCACATGCTCTGCTGTACTAGTGCTTCTCTTTTCCCTGGGACTGCCACCCAGGACTGCTACCCAAAACTGAGTATGGGCCAAGCAACAGAGTTCTACCTCAGTGCTAGCAAAAAGACCCCTCTAATCTCTTTCTGTGTGGTTCAACCCTTTTTCTGTCTGTGGGCTGAGAGCTCAGGAAGCATCTGCTCCCACTACCACTGATGATTCAGTCCCCCCCTAGACTTACTCCTTGTTTCCTGGGACCTGGACTATGCTGGCATGGCCTGTGCTGGACTATACTCCACTCCCACCCAGGTGCAGCAGACCTTTCCTGGTGATCTTCCAAGTTGTCATGGGCTGGAAATTTGTTTCAATTCATGTTTTTGTGGTTCCTGCAGCTCTAGAATTTGTTTAGTTATTTTTAAAGCTATCTGGAGGGCTTCAAGGGAGAACTCCAGTGATTCCCTGCTTCTACTCTGCCATCTTGTCTTAGCCTCCACTAGGTAGATATTTTGAAAATTAGTTATAGGAGAAAACTACAAGATGGTTTCTGTCTCCAGAGTTCTTTTTACTAAATTTTGTTACTCCTACTAAAAAAATTAAGACCTTTAAGCATTCATTCAATGAATTAGTTACATGTAGAGAGTATTTATGTTTCCTTTTAGTAGGTTTCTTTTCTCATTCTTAATACTAGTGTAAGAATACAAAAGTCAATTACCCAACAAGTATATATTAAGAAACTTCTATTTGGGGGTGGCAAGGTGGAGCAGTGAATAGAGCACTGGCCCTGGAGTCAGGAGGACTTGAGTTCAAATCTGGCCTCGGACACTTAATACTTACTAGGCCTGTGACCTTGGGCAAATCACCTAACCCCTATTACCCCTCCCAAAATGAGCATCTACTATTTGCCAGTTACTCTTTTAAAGCCTGAGGGTGCAAAGAAGGGGGAAGAATATGTTACCTGTCCCTGTCTTGGGGAAGGCCACAATCTCTGAGGAAATAAAACAAAACAGTGAAAACTGAAGGATGGCCGAAAGATGATAAAATTCAGAAAAGTTCAACTGGATTAGAAAATATTAGATGGTTGCCATGAGAATACTCCTTAAAGGATAATCTGGGAAGAGTTCTCTAATATCCACCTTCCATCCTCTCCAATGAGACAGAGGGAAGGTCCTCCATGGCAGGGACAACTGAGGAAGTCTTAATTTCAAACCCAATGTGATCATTTGGCATAATGAAACTGAATATACATATATATGCATATACATGCTAATGTATGTATTCAAATTGATGAGAACCAGTAGTACATTTATGTATACATATATAGACACACACAGTGTTTAATTACACACCAGCTTGTAATATAGATATGACATTAATTATTATTCTAACCTAATTAAGAAACTTTAAGTAAGAACGGTGATTTTTGCTCATCTTCACACAAGTTGTCAGAAATATGATTCACATTGAAGACTTCTTGAGAACTTTGGACACTATATGTTGTCCAAGTCTCAGGTGTTGAACACTTTTCATATCTGAACTAAGGACCAATTTAAATTTAAATTTTACATTAATCACCTACCATGTTGCTGAGAGAGAGAGAGAGAAAGACAGAGAGACCGAGAAGAATCTTATATAACAATTTGTTTAATTTATGGATGAGAGCATAATATATGTGTGTGCACATATGTTCATACTTTTTTAAGGAAACCAGAAACATTGGGTGAATCCATTTATACCGAAGTAATCAAATAGAGTCTCTGAACCCTTTGATTTTCAAGTCATATTTCACAACGCAGGTGGGATCATGTCTATATCTGGCCATCTTTAGTGATATTTGTCCATACTCTCTCATTATTTTACCACAAAATATTCAACAGAATTTCTGGACATTTTTCCCCACATTCTCTTTACATAGACAAACTAGCAGTGAATCACACCAACTTTCCCTTTGTATCCCATTGACTCAAAAATGTATACAGTCCATCTTTCTATCATATAATTCTATGGTGACATCTTTTATTCCTTCACAATTTCTTTTTGGTTATAGCCTATAGCCCCAAAACACCCATCACATGGCTCACCATAGCCTTCAGTATAATCGTTTTAATTATTCAGAGGGAATTGTATTCTGTACTTCTTTCCCATATGACAGTCCTAGTAGTAAACATTACAAAAATGTTAGGATCTTAGTTTCCTTGCTT
>NW_027185697.1:3920760-3938260 GCF_028583685.1 Petaurus breviceps papuanus | reverse complement strand
AGAATCTTAAGAACTAACCCTGCTGGCATGTGAAAGGAACACAACTGTTTGGTACTTTGAGCATTCCTTGGCATTGCCCTACTTCAAGACTGGGACAATAACAGATCTATTCCAAATTAGTGGTCACTGTTGAGTTTTCAAATTTGCAAAGGCCCCTCTACCATGAGAAAGAAATAATTCAGGAGCAAAATGACTTATTAGGTCCCTATTATTAGTCTTTGTAGGGGGGGAGGATAAGGGAGACATTTTGATGGGTAGTGGTTACATGGTAAAGGTAAGCAGTCATACATAAGTAGAACTGATGACCTAATAAGTGGTATCTTAATTTCTCATAATATATATGCAGGAAGACATATATTATGCTGATATGTTTAATGCTTTTTATTTCTGAGTGGTGTGTGTGTGGGGGGGGTGGCAGAGAGGAAGTATAATATATCTGGAAGAAGCATTATATATTACCCTCAATAAATATGAAGCTGATTAGGGTAAAATAATTACAGATAATGAATAGGTGGTAATATAAATGATGACTAAAATCAAGTGTTTTAACATTTATTTTTGTTTCGTTGCTGTTGTTGTTGATGATGATGATGAGCATGTTGATGCCCTTTTCCCTGGAAGCTTTTAAGATACTAGAATTGAAGATGGTAGGATAAAGGTCCATAGAATTATGCTAGAGTCTATCTCCTAAGAACTAGAGAAACTGAGGCAACATGCTCTTCTTTGGGCCACTTTTACTTGATGAGATTTATTCATTTTTCCTAACAATGAGCCATATAGCTTTCTACATTTCTGACTGCTTGCTCCTGGTTGTACCCTCTGAGACCAAGCATAACAAGAATGGTGTATCTTGCCCTTGACAGACAGTTATTGTATCTTCCTCTGAAACCTAAACAGTACAGTTCATCAACCTAATTTTCCTATTATATGATTTCTAGTTACCTCACCATCCTAGTTACTACCTTCCAAATGGAATTCAATTTATTAATGTCCTCCCTCAAATGCAGTGCTCATAATGGAACCATACTACTCTAGGAATGTGGCCTGATCAAAGTGGAAACAGTGGGATTTTCATTTAAATCATTCTCATTACTGTGCACACTAAAATTGCATTAACCTTTCTGTGTAACAAAGATAGGGCCTTGGGGACTAAAACTAATCAAGAACAGTTAGATTTAGTCTTACTATATGTTATCTTAGTTTTCACATCCCTGTTATTCAATTGTGATCTTTCTTTCCCAGTCGAAGCTCATTTTCTCAAAACATGGAAGAGCAAAAACAAATGAGAAGCAAGATTTAATTAGTTATTTTTACCCCATCATATATTATCGTCATCCCATCCACATTGAATAACATTTCTAATTCTTCTTTAGACCATCTTCCTTATACAATACAGCTTAAAAAACATCTTTATCGTATTCTTTTCTTTGTCATCACACTCAAATCATTGAGTTTCTTTAAAAAAAAATGGAACAATGACAACCGGCTTTATTAAATTTCTATTACCTGCCCAAGTATTGTGTGTACTTTGCAACTAAAATCTAAGTTATTTGACATGTACCTGGTGCATTCACATAAGTCTTTAAAAAATATTACCCTTTTGTTGTTTATGTTCGTTACTCATATTTGTTTCTTGAGAGCCTGACTATCTTCTCCAATAAAATCTGAAGACAAGCAATGTAAGTGAAAAGGGAAAAAAATAAAAAAGAGACCAGGAAGAAGAAAACAATAACAATTGAAGGCTTTTATATCAAAATTACCAGACTTGGACCCAAGGAATAGATGCATAATAAATGAATCTGCATAGATATGCACATGTGTGCATGTTTGTATGTATGTACACATATGTTTATGTATGTGTAAGTGCATGTATACATATATGTATGTGTTTTGTGTCCTTTATATATCTGTGCATTTTTAATTTGAAGAACTTTGCTCCCTTTTATAATAAAATTTGATTCTAAAGAAGAGGATAAGGGGGTTATGTAATGGGAAATAGAAATGATATGAAAGGAAAATTTATAAATATAAATTCATTTTTCATATGATCTACAAAATTTGATGAAAAAAGACTGTTAAATGTTCTTGACCCTTATCTGTTTTATTAGACTCAATTTTCCCTAGTTAGCCACTTCTCTTCTCATCTTTGTTTCAATACTATTGTCATGCAAATGATTATAAAAGGTATATAATCA
The DNA here is from genome assembly GCF_028583685.1 of Petaurus breviceps papuanus. Lineage (NCBI taxonomy): Eukaryota > Metazoa > Chordata > Mammalia > Diprotodontia > Petauridae > Petaurus > Petaurus breviceps. The sequence goes on along the minus strand of NW_027185697.1, from coordinate 3,936,065 downwards.
AAATTATCTACTGTTATGGGAATGGCATTGCCACTGATGTAATGTAATGTTCATGTAATAGGTAAGTGCTGCTAAATAACACTATCACAACACAGATGCCTGGCATTAAAACCTATTATGATTGAGCAGATTTGGAACTCATATGAATGGGATCCTTCTATAAATAAAGTTAGTTGAACACTTTCATTTATATTAATTATTTTATATCATATATTATATGGTATAATATATCATGATATAATAAATATTAGATATATATTTTAATAAAATATGATACAATGTCCTATGATATGATATGGCATGATATGATATGATATGGCATGTCATGGTATAACATAGGATAACATTCTCTTCATTCTCTCTTTTGTTTTGATAACTAAGGAATGTCCAAAAAATATCCACAGGGTGGCTAGGTGGCACAGTGAATAGAGCACCAGCCCTGGAGTCAGGATGCCCTGAGTTCAAATGTGACTATAGGCACTTAACACAAAAACTATCTGTGAGACCATGGGCAAGTCACTTAACCCCAATTGCCCTACCCTCCCTCCTCCAAAAAGCTGAAATAAATAAATAAACATGAAAAAAATCCACCTTCTCTTAATACTATTATTACATCAATAATCAATTTTGTCCAGATCACATAATATTAATGTTCTAGGAGACAAGATTCAGAATGGGTATGAGCTCAGCGGGCAGCTTGTTCACACACCCAACACACACACACACACACATCTCTATGGAAAGAGGGTAAGATACCTTCTTGTGGCTCTTCTTTGGTGTCTTACATGCTCACTATACTTATACAACCTTCAGTGTTATTATTTCTATTTATGGTCTAATACTTGATATCTGATAAGCTTTTCTGGTGTTTTTTATTACTCAGATAAAACATTTACTTTTAATTTGTTTTCTATACCTGTATGAACATTTCCTATTAAACCTAATATCTACCAGGTTATTCCAAGTTTTCTGAGAAGTTCTTGTCACATTCTGAGTGCTTAGGTAATTTATCTCTTCAGGAAAATTGAACATTTTTTTCATTCAATTATTTCTACTTCTTCTTTGTCTATTCCATTGATCCATTTTTTTATTCATTAAGCAGTACCAAATAGTTTTGATGATTATTGCTTCGAAATATGTTTGATATCTGAGTGTTATTCCCTCTTGATTTCTACTTTTTTCAATTTTTCCATTCTTTCTCCTGAACTTTTAGTTATTTTTTTTCTGTCTTCCAAGTGAATTCATTTAGTAGTTTGTCTCTCTAACGAATCCCTTTTTTATTTTGATTGGCACATCACTAAATCTGTAAATTAACTTTGGAAATGATGTTCAAAGAGGTCATCTAGAGAGTCATTCAGTCAACAAGCTTTTATTCAGCTCTTAATATTCATCAGGAACTATACTAAATGCTAGGAATACCAACTGAAACAGAAAAAAATAATAATAACAATGGTCCATTCCTTCCAGCTAGCATTCTTATGAGAAACATAATAAATAAAAGACAGCTGAAAGTCTGGAGGGAATGGAGGTACCCAGTTGTAAGTAAGGTAAATTTTTATGTGTGTAAAGGGAATTTTTGTTATTATATCTTAGAGTTCAGTTTCTCAGGATCCATAGACATAATGATCTCTTATTCCCAGGTATTAGATATGAGTTCCCACAGTTATGGTTTAAAACATCTCCATCCTGCTTGCACAGCATTATATAATGATAAAAAATATGAACATCCACTGGTACTGTGCAGTGAGATGCAGGGATGGGGTGAATTAAATTGTAATGCTATTGTTGGCAATATGGCTTCTTTGTCTGTTGCCCCTATAAAACAGGTAGTCAGTGGTCAGTGAATGAGGAACGTTAGAGTTGAATGTACGAATGCTGTGTGTGCCTCAGCTGGCCTCCACTGAAGCTTAGAGGGAACCTTAGGGTTGGGTGCACAGAAGCTGTGTGTGCCTTGATCAGTCCCAATCAAGGCTTGGGGGGAATCTCTGTTTGTATCAACTGGTCCCCATTAAGGCTTGAGGGGATTTAGGGGATGCACAGGTAGTACCTGGCTTTATTGACTCTATCGAGAAGTAGGAGTAGTTGCCCCACACCACCCTTCTCCCCTGCCCTGCAAGAAGAGTGATTAGGGAATGTAGTAATAATGTGTCCTCCCATTATCAGAAATCCTCTTCTGAGAGACTAGACTAGAATAAATTAAGTTTACTAACCCCTTCTTAGTGATTTTCCTGTCTGACCAGATCAAGAGTGAACCTGTGTTGGGACGGCCAGGTGGCTCAGATAGTTAGACCATCTGCTCCAGTGTTGGGATGACCTGGGGATCGAATCCGGGCTCCGACACACAGCACCACACCCAGAAATAACTGGCCTCATAACCTTGAGCAAGTTACTTAACCCCAATTGCTCATTAAAAAAAAAGAGTGAACCTGTGGTAGCAGCTATCCTGTGTGCTGGGTTCATTTGTCTTACACAGTGCCGAATCAGGTAAAGAAATTCAGACTTCTGCCTTCTGACAAATAAATGAAATCATTGCTGGTCTGGCGTTCTCCTAAAATGAAACAACTATACAAGAAGAGAGAAAATCAGAGAAAAAAAGAGGATTCTGGGAAGATGGTTGAGTAAGTCAGAAATTTCCAGGCTCTCCCAATTACCTCCACAGAGAAAATCATCATGAAATGAACATAGAACAGCAAAATAAAGGGCTAAAGCAGTTGTCTGCCTAAGACATCTTGAGAGGCCTTCAGAGAATACTCTATAGGCTGAGGTTTGGTTGAGTAAAGAATAAACACCTGCAAGCCAACTTCACTGAATCAATAAATTGTGGGCCCTGAGGAAATGAGACTAGGCTTCAAGAAATTTTATTTCAACTTGAACATCATTCACAGCCTCAGAAACTTTTACCTCATGAACATTTACCTCACAAACTTTCATTTAAAGAATAGCAGAGGCTGAGTCAGATAAGATTGATGGACCCCATCTGCTGTTTCCAGAAGTCAGGACTAGTAGTGCTGATCAGTCTGACCCAGGGGTGTGGCTATGGGGGAAGAGGAACGAACACATGTTTGGTGAGTGCAGTACCACAGGAACAAGAACATTTTTGAGAGTGTTGTTAAGGACTAAATGTGGTTTAGGAGAGGAGGAGTCCCTGAGGTTAAATCTTCAGACAGAATGAAGAAAATAATAAGGAGGAACTGAGAACTAGGGCAACATTACCTACCCACAACTTGGGATTAAAACACATAATCATAATTATATATAATTTATTATAGAATTATTATATTACATGTAATTATAGTCATGATGATGATATTAAGCTGCTAAAAATAAGACAAATTATAAATAAAAATGAATATCAAAGGAAAAAGAACCCAAACATTAATAACTACTTTGATATAAATGAGGATCTGAGTTCATATTCAGAGGAAAGGTTAAAAAGAGTTAAGGTTAAAAAGAACCACTCCTGCTTTAAAGAGTATCATCCAATTATTATAAACTCCCTCCAGACTCTTGAATTAACTTAAAAAGAAATTTAAAAAATCAAATAAGAGAGACCAAGGAAATAGTAAAAAAAAAATGAAAGCAATCCAATAAAATTATGAAAAAAGAAAGTTAATTAGGAAAGGAGATACATTCTTAAAATTTATTTATTTACTTTTAGTTTACAACACTCAGTTCCACAATCCCTTGAGTTACAAATTTCCTCCCCATCCCCCCCACCATGGTGGCAAGGAATCCCATATAGGTTCTACAAATATCTTTGCATTAAACATTAGTCGTTGTAAAGAAGAATTATAATCAGTGGGGTGAACAATGAGAAAGAAGGAATGAAACAAAACAAAACATAAAAGAGCAAGATCAAATAGTTTGCTTCAATCTGCATTCAGACTCTACTTCTTTTCTCTGGATGTGGATGTCCCTTCCCATCATGAGGCTTTTGCAGTTGTCTTATAACCTTACATTGCTGAAAGGAGACCAGTCTACCAAAGTTAGTGGTCACAGATATGATGTGTCTGTAATTGTGTACAAAGTTCTCCTGGTTCTGCTTTCCTGACTCAGCATCAGTTTATATAAGTCTAGGGGTAGGGGGTTAGGTGGTGCAGTGAATAGAGCACTGGCCCTGGAGTCAGGAGCACCTGAGTTCAAATCCAGCTTCAGACACTTAACATTTACTAGCCGTGTGACCTTGGGCAAGTCATTTAATACCAATTGTCCTGCTTTCCCCCCTCCAAAAAGGAAAAAAAATATCTCTACAGGACATTATAAAGTCCATCTGCTCCTCATTTCTTATAACACAACAGTATTCCATTACATTCATATACCACAATTTGTTTAACCATTCCCCAATTGATTGGCATCCCGTAGATTTCCAATTCTTTGCTACCACAAAAGGAGCTGCTATAAATATTTTTGTACATGATTCCTCCTCCCATTTGTATGATCTCTTTGGGATACAGCCCTAGAAGTATTGCTGGTATTGCTGGGTTTTGACCCTGCACTTTTTCATAGCCTTTTGGGCATAGTTCCAAATTGCCCTCCAGAATGGTTGGTCACAACTCTACCAACAATGCATTAGTGTTTCAATTTTTCCACATCCTCTACAGAATTTATCATTTTCCTGTTTTGTCATCTTAGCCAATCGGTCCAGTGGGTTGTGGTACCTCAGAGTTCTTTTGATTTGCATTTCTCTAATCAATAGTGATTTAGAGCACTTTTTGTCATATGCTTATAGACAAGGATATACAAAATCTTAAAGAAGAAAATAATGTCTTGAATTGGGCAAGTGGAATTGAATGACATTATGACACCAAGACATACTAAAACTAGAAAAATATAAGAGAATATGAAACATATTTAAAAACAACTGATCAATAGAGGAGAAAGAAAATGAGAATTGGTGGCCTTCTTGAAAGTTATGACAAAAAAGTATCTGGATACAATATTACAACAAATTATTAAAAACAGTTGCTCTGACCTTCTAGAACAAGAAAGTAAAGTAGAAATAGAAAGAATCCACTGAGCAGCACGTTAAAGATATCCTAGGAAGAACACTTACAGGAATGTTAAAACCAAGTTTCAAAATTCCCAGATTAAAAAGAAAATATTGCAAGCACCAAGATAAAACAAAACAATTTAACATCTGTGGAAAAAGGATTAGGATTTCACAAGACCCAGCAGCTTCTGCACTAAAAGACTATCGGTCTTAGAGGATAACATTTCAAAGAACAAAGGAACTTGGATTGAATCCAAGAATAACCTGTCTGGCATAGATGAATATGAATGAAAATAATTACTTTTGATGAACTGACTTTCAGGAATTTTTGACAAAAGACCAGAACCTAAAAGGAAAATTTGATATGAAAAATTCAGAAGAAATATTAAAAAATCATTAATGACCATAAGACACTGATTAAGGTCAATCCATTTACCTATGGTATATGAAAATATTATTAATATTAGTAATTGTTATTAGTAATCGTGTTCTTAAGACTATTACCATTACTAAAATACTTTGAAAGAAAGGTTGGAGCTGAGCTGTGCATGATGAGGTGATTCTAAAGGGAGGAAAAAGTTAAAAGGAGAAATTATGAAAACAGGGTTTGAAAGAAAGAATTAATATAGAGGAAGCAGGTGGGGGTAGAGAGTTGGTAATACTGACCTCTAACTCTCGTCTGGATTGAAGAAGAAACAACACATACATCTAAAGAGGTTTAGAAATCTTCTGAATTTCTAGAGATGTGAGAAAACCATAGAAGACAATGGAAAGACTTTTAGAAGGGCATATAAATGGAGATTAGGGAGTTGGGGTGAATAGAGAAGGTGGGATTTTAGAGGGTTAGCTAAAATGAGAATTAAGAGGGTAAGGGAAGGAGATAAATCAACAGGAATAGGGTAAAAAGAGAGGCTGAGAAAGAAAAGTGAATAAAAATAAGACTTAGGGAAACTGAAAAATAGTAATTATAAGCTTGAATGTGAATCAGAAAAAAATGACAAAATTCATTTGAAAAACTAAAAGTCAAGAATATCAAAGGAAATAATGAAAATATGCAAATTAAGGTTAACAATACTTACTAGATCTTAAACTGTATTATAAAGCAATAACTATCAAAACTATCTTGTACTACATTGAAAACAGAAAAAAAATAGATAAATGGAATAGAACAGACATATAAGTTACAGTAGTGAATACACAAAATAATCTTATATTTGAGAAGAGCAAAGACTTAATATTTTAAATAAGAATTCATTATTTGTTAAAAAAAACTCTTTGGGAAAACTGGAAAGCAGTAATACAGAAACTAGGCACAGACAAATACTTTATACCATTTATCAAGATAAAGCAAACATGGAAAAATGATGTAGATATAAAGAGTTTTTATGAGAAAATTTCAAAAAATTACATTTTTGTACAAATAAAACAAATGTAGCCAATAGAAGAAAAAAAGCACAATACTGAGAGATGGTGGATTATTTAGACAGTTTATCTGAAAAAGGTCTCATATCTAAAATATATGAAGAACTTTTTCTAAGAAATATGAATTCAAGTCATTCCCCAATTGATAAATGGGCAAAGGATACCAGGTAGTTTTTCAAAGAAGAAATAAAAATTTATAGTCATGTGAAAAAAAATTCTCCAAATCATTACTGATTAGAGAAAGGTAAATTAAAGCAGACTTGAGATAACATTTTACACCTACCATATTAGGTTAAGTGGTAGAAGAGGGAAAGGACAAATGTTGGAGGGGATGTGGAAAAATTGGAACACTACTTCAGTGTTTTTGTAATTGTTTGCTTATCCAATCATTTTGGAGTGCAAACTGGAATTATGTCCAATGTGCTATTAAACTACCTTTTGACTGAGGAATACCACTACTTAGTCTATTTCCAAAGATAATTAGTGGGAAAGGAAAAGAACCTATATGTTGTAAAATATTTATGGCAGCTTTGTTGTGGCAAAGTACTAGAAATTGTAGGGGTGGCCATCAATTGCAGAATGGATGAATGATTTGTGGTATGTGATTTTGATGGAATCCTACTGTACTATAAGGAATGATGAGTTCAATGATATTAGAAAAAAATGGACATGAAAAAATGAAGGTGAAATGAGCAGAACCAAGGGAACCCTGTATACAGTAACAGCAATATTGTTTGAAGAAGAACAAGACTATTATAAATACCTAAATTAACTGTGAAGAAGAAGAAATATGAATAAAGGTACCATCTACATCCAGGAAAGAACTAGTAAATAGAAAGAAGTTCAGAATAGTTTTACATACCTATACCTATTTTTATCTAATGGTAGCCATCTCTAGGGTAAGGGTTGGTAAAAAGGGGAAAAAATACATAACAATTTTATTGTACATTTGAAAGGAATCGCAAGTTGTGCATAGAAGATTTGAAGTTTCATGTGCGGTCCTCTTTTTTACTGTACTATGTTCTGAAAATGCGTTTTTTATTTCATAAGTTAAAAATAAAAGAAAAACAAAAGAGAAACAAAAAACAGGGGAAGATTAAAGGAGTGTAGGGTGCTTTCAAGGTGTGCATTTTAGGGATAAAGGGATTTTTCAGGGTGAAATAAAAGGACATAAAACAACCAACATAGGATTTGTAACTTTCCATTTTGACATAATATCATTCGACAGCAAAAGAGAGAGATGTGCATTCTATTATTATTTTGTTAGTAATTAATAATATTGAATACAGATTGCCATTGTGTTTGATCTGAGATTAGGTTTTTTGATTGTTGAGTTCTGTTACATTGCTGTTATTAAAAATATTTCTTCTATTGCTCCTGATTTCTTTGTTCCACATCAGTTCATACAAATTTCATGATATTTCTTTAAATTCTTCAAATTCATCATTCCTCATGGATTCTCCATTATATTTAAATATCACAAGCTTTATTTTTTTAAATTTTTGCATAATTTATGGTAAATATTTTTCCTCTAACTTTTTTTTACTATTGCAAATTGTGTTTACACATATTTAAGTAATATGGATCATTTATTTCTATCATTGATCTCCATGGGATATAAACCTAGTAGAAGGGTCCCTAGGGATAAAGGGATGAATAGTTTAAAAGAATATATTTCATTTGTTGTTGTTTTAGTTTTGCTTTTTGGAGGGAAGAAGGTATGGCAATTGTGATTAAGTGACTAGCCCAAGGTCACATTGATACTTTTTTTTTTTTAATGTGAAGTATCTAAGGCCATGTTGAACTCAGGTCCTCTTGACTCCAGAGCTGGTTCTTTATTCTTTGTGTCACTTAGCCACCCCTATTTCTTATATAATTACAAATTATGTTCGAGAATGTTGCCACTTCTCCAGGCATACATAAATGTCTTCTTATAGTTCTTGTAAAATTTATATGTCCTAGCTTTTATTATCAATTATAACTCCTAGCTATAAAAGGGCATTTACATAGTCTTATTAAATGGTTTTGAAGATTTCAATATGGTTGATGATAATTTGCTTTTACTTTCATAGCTGTTTCCTCACATCCATTGAATATCTATCTATTGTTAAGTATTGATTTTCATCAATTCCCAAAAGAGCTTAAACATTAGGCATTTTTCAGAACTGTTTCTATGAAGCAATTTCTGCAAACCATATTGTTTTCTTCTTCTAGGTTTTTGTTTTTTTATAACTTTCTCATCTTCTTCATGCCAGGTTCAGATTTCTTTACCACCTACATGTTTGAACGTTACCATCTGACATTTTTAATATTCAGATAATCACCTGAAATTGATTCTTATGTATGATATAAACTACTTGTTTGGGGATTTAGGGGCTTCAGAAGGAGAAATTACTGTAGCAGAAATTAAAGGAGCTCAATTTCATGTCACCTTAGTGACAGGAAATATGTAGACTAGAGAAGTCTTCAGGCAGGTGTGATAGTTTTCTTCCAGTATTTAAAAAGATGTCATAATAGAGGGATTGGATTTGTTTCATTTTACTTTTTTTTGTTTTTTTTCATCATGAATAATAAAGAAACAATAGGTGAAAATTACAAAGCAATACATTTAGACTTTATGTAAAAAAAAAAAAACTAAAAAAACTAAAAATAAACAGGACTCCAAAATAAAACCTCCTTATAAGTAAAGCTATCCAGAAGTAGAATGGACTTCTTGCCATTCAATTGAAAGTCACAATTCAATGACTGCCTGAGTCCCCCTCCCATGTATAATATAGAAAGAATTTGTTGCTATTCCACAATGGGTTGCTCTGTTTTCCCTATATCCCCAAGTTCATGGCTATTATCTAAGTTTATATCTTGACCATCTCTCATGTAGACGAATGCAGTATTTGGCTGCTTTGATTTTCTCCAATTTCGAATTTACCCTCTCACCAGCTACCAAAGGGATTTTCTTAAAATTCAGATAGATCCATGTCATTTAAAATCTCGATTAAATTAATTCTAATGACTTTCCATTGTATCTCATAAACTACAAATGTCTTTGCTCATAACTTAAAGACCTGCAAATTCTCCAAACTATAGTTCATGCCTTATCACATATCATATTACTCCAGTTCATACACTCTACATTTCTGTCAATTTATCCCCATAATAGGACCTTCCAGATATCATAGCTGTTCACTCATCCTATCTCTCTTTCCTATCTGGCATGTTCTCCCTCCTCATCTCTGTCTCTTAAACTCTAGATCCTTCATGATTCTTTTCAAATGCCACCTTCTATAACAGAGTTTTCTATCTCTCAATCCTGCCCCTTGATCTCAATACTAGCCTTTTCTTCTAAGATTCTATTGAATCTGCTTCAGTGTAATTTTATATATGTAAGTATATACATGTCACCTGTCCCTCAGTTTCTTCTTCACATTCCAAGTTATTAGGACATTACTATGTAGAGTCTATGGTTATTTTTCTCTCTTCTATTCCTCCATGTTTTGGCTATTACTCATATATTCGAGTCTTAGGGAAATGTGAGTACTTTTTTTTCCCTTGTGATTTCCATTCAGATCGCTTCAAATTTATTAAATGCCTATTATGTGCCAGGTATTGTGCAAAAATTTTGCATAATAAATAAGAAAATGAAAATCCCTGCCTCAAAGGAGCTTACAATATAATAGGGGAAGTAAACATAAAAGAGGGAGCTAAAAAAGTGAGAGGCAAAATAAGTAACAAAATTCATTTGGAAGAATAAATGGTCCAGAATATCAAGGGAATTAATGAAAAGAAATGCTAGGGAAGGTGGACTAGCTATACCAGATTCAATCTGTATTATAAAGCAGCAGTTATCAAAACTACTTGGTACTGGCTGAGGAATAGAGGAGTGGTGGATCAATGGAATAGATTAGGCACACAAGATTCAGAAGTCAATGACTATAGTAATCTATTGTTTGATAAACCTCCAGACCCGGGTTTTCAGGATAAGAACTCACTATTTGACAAGAACTGCTGGGAAAACTGGAATATAGTATGGCAGAACCTGGGCATAGAACATTATCTAACACCATATACCAAAATCAAGTCTAAATGGGTGCATGATCTAGGTATAAAGGTTGATACTGTAAGCAGTCTCCTAAAACAAGGAAGAGTTTACCTATCAGACTTGTGGAGAGGGAAAGACTTTATGACTAAACGAATTATAGAACATTATAAAATGTAAAATGGATAATTTTGACTACATGAAATTAAAAAGTTTCTGTACAAACAAAGCCAATGTAACCAAGATTAAGAGGGAGGTGGGAAATTGGGAAAGAATCTTTATAACCTATGTCTCTGACAAAGGACTCATTTCTAAAATATACAGAGAATTGAGTCAAATTTATAAGAATACAAGTCATTCCCCAATTGATAAATGGTCAAAGGATATGAACAGGCAATTTTCAGAGAAAGAAATTAAAGCTATCTATAAGCCCATGAAGAAATGCTCTAATTCACTATTGATTAGAGAATGCAAATCAAAACAACTCTGAGTTACCACATCTCGCCAGTCAGATTGGCTAAGATGACAAAACAGGAAAATGACAAATGCTAAAGAGGATGTGGGCAAATTGGAACACTAATGAATTTCTTGTGGAGTTGTGAACTGATCCAGCCTTTCTGGAGAGCAATCTGGAATTATGCCCAAAGGGCTATAAATACTTTCATACCCTTTGATCCACCAATACCACTCCTAGGGTTATATCCCAAAGCAATCATAGAAATGAAAGAAAGACCCATATGTACAAAAATGTTTATAGCAGCTCTTTTTGTGGTAGCAAAGAATTGGAGATTAAGGGGGTGCCCATTAATTGGGGAATGGCTGAACAAGTTGTGGTATATGCATGTTATGGAATACTATTGTGCTATAAGAAACGACGAGCAGACGATCTTCATATTTACCTGGAGAGGCTTATACGAACTGATGCTGAGTGAGAAGAGTAGAACCAGGAGAAATTTGTACACAATTACAGACCCAACGTATGTGTGATGACCAACTTTGATAGACTGGACTCTTCTCAGCATTGCGGTGATATAAGTCAATCCCAAAAGACTCATGATGGAGAGATCTATGTGCATCCAGAGAAAGAACTAGAAAGAACTAAGTTTATATCCAGGTGGAAGCAAAATACCTGATATTTTTCCTTTTCTTATTGGGTTTTATTTCCTCTTTAACATTTTACATTCCAGCTGGTACAATCCGTCCTTATAACCTGACTAATGTATAATGTGAAAGTATTTACAGATCCTATACTTGACTGTAAGCCACCATGTGGGGGGGAAGGGAGGGAAGGGGACAAAATGTGAAACTCAAGGAATTGTGGAATTGAATCCTGTAAACTAAAATTAAACAAACAAATTAATAAAAAAATGATGTGGATTAAAAAAAAGTGAGAGGCAACAGAAGGTACCCTGTGTGGAAGAATGATGTTCTGTAAAGTCCCCATCAAGCTGAGCTGCTGAAGTAAAGTGGATAGTTAGCTTTAAAGGTGAGAACCCAATCCTCTATAAAATAATGCTTTGGTAGGATGTCAGCCCTGCAGCTTCTAACCAGAGTGGAGTGAGGCTGAAAGATTTGAGAAGGTGTTTGGTATAAAAAGTTGTATGGTCATTTAGGTAGTATAGTGGACAGAGTGCCAGACCTGGAGTCAGGAAGACCTGAGATCAAGTCCAGAAGACATATATTAGCTGTTGACCCGGAACAAATAATTAAACTCTACTTTGGTTTTCCCATTTTTTTTTTAAGCAATAGGGGTTAAGTAACTTGCTCAAGGTTACACGGCCAGTTATTTCTGGGTGTGGTACTGAGTATCTGAGCCCGGATTTGATCCAGGTCATCCCAACACTGGAGCTGGTGCTCTTACTCGCTGAGCCACCTGGCCACCCCTGGTTTCCCCATCTTTTAAAAAATAGCTGGAAAAGAAAATAAAAAAAGCACTCCAGTATTTTTGCCAAGAAAACCCCACATGAGGGGCATAAAGAATTGAGCAGAATTAAAAAAACAAACAAACATCCAAAGCTAGTCAATCAGAGTAAAAATTAAGAAGAACTACTGATGGAAAGTAGAGAGGTTTTTTTTTTATTTATTCATTGTTTCATTGTTGATTTTATAGAATATCTCTGTAAAATAGTGATATATTCAAAGGCAGGAAAATTTGGTTCCAACAGTCTTAATCCAATATTTCCACGTGGTATTGAGGTAGCCACAGTTTCTCAAAGACTATTCCCATGAAGCAAAATGTCTGCTGTTTTCATCATGCTATAAGTGCTTTGAAGATAATCAGTCTAACATGGCACTATTTTAGATCTCCTGGTATGAGCCAAAGTAAAGAGATATATATCACCATTGCTCTGGACACCAGATAATGGCTCCTTTGGCCATGACAACCTATAAAAGATGCAAAATAAAATAAAATGTCTTTCACTTTTCTCTGTCTCTCTTCTGATTCGGCAGAGAGAATGATAAGATGATGAAAAAAAGAGGTGCAGAAGGTGCTAAGAATGACACCAGTTTTGAAGCTAGAATTATTCTTTAATTAAGTTTAAATTAATTTCATTTTTAGTTTAACTTATGGTCTTTGTTTAGTGACAAACAAACAGACAATATTACAGTTAGGAGAGGTGTTTTCATTTTATATGGTAATATGATGTGAAATATCCTTTTTATTTCATGGGAAAGATTTTTTATAATTTCAAATTTTACCAAAAGTAATAAAAAAATCTACAAAAAGGATAAAATGAATTGTATAATTCTTGATTTTTTTGACTAATGAAACTAGAGAAAAAATGATATTGTATATATTAAATTTTTATTCTACCTATATTCCTGTATTTCAAGCAACTAACATCATGCCTGGTGTGTTGTAGTCAGTCAATAAGTGCTTGTTTACCTGCATGATTTATTATTATGTGCATATTAGTTATTGGTTCTCCTTGGAGAGGCAAATAAAGAAGGTAATATAGGTGTTTATAATTAACATCTTAATGGAAAAGGAAATGCTATCATCCTTTCATGGTGCTATTGGTCATTTTACATTGAACTCTAAATAATAACCATTTACAAAGCAACCATAATAAAGACAATTAGATCACATTTAGTGATATCTGATTCAGAAAATTAAGTGTAGATAAATTTCATTAAGAGATCAAAAAAAGGACGGCCAGGTAGCACAGCGGGTAAGAGCACTGGCTCCAGTGTCAGGATGACCTGGGGATCGAATCCCGGTCTCAGACACTTAGCACCCACCTAGAAACACCTGGCAGTGTAACCTTGAGCAAGTTACTCAACCCCAATTCCTTAGGGGAGGCCAAGTGGCTCAGCAAGTAAGAGCACCAGCTCCAGTATCGGGATGACCTGGGGATCAAATCTGGGCTCAGATACTTAGCACCACACCCAGATATAACTGGCCGTGTAACCTTGAGCAAGTTACTTAACCCTGATTGTTTTAAAGAGAGAGAGAGAGAGAGAGAGAGAGAGAGAGATCAAAAAGTCCTTCCTGAACGAAACATCACATATTTTGATAGTCTATGACTTAAATGAAAATATATAAAGGGCAAAGAGTTAATCCTTTGCTGGGCAAAATATGGTTCAGAAGATAACTAAAGCAAATTCAGAAAACTAACATCAGTAGATGTTCCATACCTATAAATTAGGAAAAATGGATTGAAGAAAAGAATGAGAGGATGCTCGAAAATCAGGGTACCAAATAATATCATAAACTTCAAACTGATTATATTTTAACATGTTTGAAATAACTGGATCTGTATTTTTTTTAATCTACTGCTTGGATACTGATGATATGTGTACACATATGTATATGCATGTGTATATATAAACACATATACATGTTTTTAGAATAAATAAATCAATGTCAATTAAGCAGAAATAAAAAATGAAAGAATGTATAATTAAAGAAGAAATGAATTCTCTACTTAAAGATCTATTGATTCTGGATAGAGGGAAATTACATATATACATGCATTGTGTACGTGTACATAGAAACACACGTGTCTGTGTATTGGATGTATATGTATATATAAAATATGTCATTGGCAGAGATGATCACTATTTGCTTCTGAATCCTAAATTATGTAATTCATAAACACATACTATGTCATTCATATGCACATATGCCTATGTGGAGAAAAAATGACTATTTTTATATGTGTCTTTGCCAGTCATAAATTTATGGCGACCAAAAGCAACACTATTTTACAATGTAAATATATATGTATAATATCAGAGAAGTTAACAATAGATTATCATGAGCAATAGTGCTTCACTAAAAGAAGCAATGAATGTAGAAATATATATATATATATATATATATATATATATATATATATATATATATTCAATTAATCCAGATAATAAAATTCTTCTTTTTTGGAATTGTTAACTGAAACAAAACTTATATTTGCCTCTTTTACTTTTGCTTGCTTCTATTTTTGTCTCCCAGGGTTCAGGCAGAACAACCCCAATTCTTCTTCTAAGTGAAAATCATTCAATAATATGACAGCAAGGCAGTTTGGTGCCTCAGTAGATAGAATGCTAGACCTGGAGTTAAAATGACTTGATTTCAAATCTGAACTCAGATATTTACTAGATTTATGACTCTGAGTAAATCAATCATCTATCTGCTTCAGTTTTCTCAACTATAAAATCACCACATTCATAACATATAACTCCCAGGATTGTTGTGAGGATCAAATAGTTGTAAATGCCCTAACACAATACTGGGCATATATTAAACAGCATATAAAATCATCATCATCATCATCATCATCATCATCATCATCATCATCATCAATCATCATCTTCTTCTTCTTCTTCTTCTTCTTCTTCTTCTTCTTCTTCTTCTTC
>NW_027185697.1:3893923-3920750 GCF_028583685.1 Petaurus breviceps papuanus | reverse complement strand
TCTTCTTCTTCTTCTTCTTCTTCTTCTTCTTCTTCTTCTTCTTCTTCTTCTTCTTCTTCTTCTTCTTCTTCTTCTTCTTCTCCTCCTCCTCCTCCTCCTCCTCCTCCTTCTTCTTCTTCTTCTTCCCAAATCATAAGACACATTCATCTCTTCTTACAAAGCATTCAAAGTCCTTTAACCATTCTTAACAATTAATGATTCCCAGAATTTGCACCATTCTTATTCCTCTCTTTGTATGTTCTCTATGCTACCAATCTCTTTTCAAAAATGGGGACTATTAACTAAACACACACTCCAGTTGTGATGTGACCCGGAAGGAATTCAGTAGGAATACTACCATCCATATACTGTACATTATTTTTTTCTATTAATGTAGATTAATACTTAGAATGCATTAACTTTTTTGATCACTAAGACATGCTGTTAAGGCACAGTGGCCTAGAAATTCACTAAAACCCCTGCTGTTTAGGTTTGTTCTCTATTTTTAAACTTGTGCAATGCATTGTAATTATATCAATTAAATTTCAATTTATTATATTTAGCCAAGTGTTCTCATCACTCAATATTCAAAATATTTTTGAATCAAAAATCCAACTTATTGGATTATAGTCCCTTCTAGCTTTATAACAGTTGCCATTTAACAAAGATAAGACCTTTGCCTTTGTTACAATTACTAATAAATGTGTTAAAAATGAAGGTGCCTTCCATTAAAGATCTACATATTGATGTAGTTCTATTATTGGCTAATCTTAGCATTCAACAATTTACTTATTTCTAAATACTGCTATGGTTTTTTCTCCAAAATCCATTTAACGTTTTCCATAAGAACATCATGTGATTTGGTGAAATTATTTGCTTAGCTATAAAATCAAAGTCATTTTCTTGATGGAATAGCTTTGTATTTCCCTAAATAAAGCCACACAAAGGTAGTGTATTATGACTTCACAATGAAACTACAACTGCATCGTATGTGTGCACCTTTATTTTCTAAATGTTTACTAAGCTACTTACTATTTACATACTCTACGATTTTGTCCAAGGTTGAAAATTAAATTCAGCAATATACAATGTATGTACTCTTCTTTTCTCTCTGTCTCTTTCAAACTTCATGTTCCGATTACCTACCAAAAGCTATCCCGTCTGTCTTCTTTTTCATTAGATTGTTATAATGTCAAAATATTGTCACAGAGTGAGTTATCAGTAGAACTGGTATTAGATTCCAACCCTTTGAATAACCACTCCCATTATACAGATATTAATCTATCATGAACAATAGATCCATCAAGGGTCAAGATACTTTAAAAATATATATCAGAATTCACTTCAACTCAGGATTCATGTAATGGAAATGCAAAGTTAAAGATCTTCCCTGCCCCTAGGCTAAAGTGCACCTGGAGCCTGGGGTGGGAGGCTTGTTTTTCAGTTGATACTTCTTGATTGGCCAGTGAGTCAATAAGGTTGTTACATTCTCTGAGCCAGGAGAAGGCTATATAAGCCCTGATGTGTAGCTTTGTTTTGGGACTCACTTTGAGAAGTGTTCTGTGATTTGATCTGAATTCTGGGAAGCCGTTGTTGAGAGTCTCCCGGCTTTGAAAAACCCAGATGTGGAAACCCAGATGTTGACTGGGTATGGATGTAATGGTTGGACAGTTTGGAAAGCTGTCTACTTGATCTGTTAATGTCTTGATAATTCTGTCTGTATATTTTGAAGTTTGGGGTGCTGACCTTTTTCCCCTGAACAAGGTAAACGATATATGTCTGACTGATTAAAGTAAGCTTGTCAACCCATTTTGAGTTGCTTTCCTTTAACAAAGCAGATCCAAGAACCTGTGTGAGCAGGCACCTTGGGGACACTGGGGTGCTTGCTGCTACAATTCACTAAGGAAATTAGTATTCCATTGTCAGCCCATTTCAAAGATGGGGAGGAAAGTCAGGATTTCAAGGCACAAATCATCGCAATATATCAACAAATGAGTTTAATGATCATCAGAGGGAAAACACACCTGAAGATAAACAATCATAGAAATGGTATCTGATGATGGAAAACATTTAATTAAGCTGATATGAAGAAAAGGAGCCTAAGTGTGTGACAAAGCAAGTTTTTTTTTTTAAGTCTGCTAAAAGTTTCTTTCTTTTCCTGATGTTATTCTCATGTAAACCTCTAGACTAGTTGTGGAAAATGGACTTCATGGGGACCAGGTGTTTGAAAGTAATGGAAAAATATGCACTATGGCAATTTATAAGAAGTCGGATCTTGTTTGAATAAGGAGAAAGTAATGCAAAGTTAATCGTATTAAGAAAAGTGAAAATTTAAACAGGACCTATTATGAATCAGATGAGATCATACTGTGTAAGTGCAAAGTAGATGAAGACAGTGCAAAAAAATTTCAATCATGATGAGAAGAAAAAGTGCCCACCTCGATATGGAAATTTGTCTGATTATAGACCTAACTAACCATATCTGAGTAACAACAATGCTTGGATGAGAGATAACTACTGAAAATTAAACTCTACAACAGAGGAACAGAGAGAGCTTCATATGATTGCTCCAAACCTTCCATATTGCTGGAATTTATATCCTCATTATTTAGGGGAGAAATCTCTTTCCGACCTTATTCCTTCACTTTGAGACTTACTTCACAAATTGGTGCTTATTCATCCATCTTGGCTCCGATGAACCAGTGAGTCAAAGTTCACACTTCTCCAGCAGAGGACATCTCTCCAATTAAAAAAGAAAGTATTGTAAATTTTGAGAAGTTATTTCAGCACTAAAGAACAAAAAGTATTAGGCAAAGAGTTTGTCTTTTTTTTTTCCCTAAATCCGTACTGTACTTAAGGACACAGGCAAGCTTTGGCCAGATAACCAGTGCTGCTCAAGTATCACCACTAGACTCCTTGGAGTTTCTTTTCTAACTGCTGGTGAAAGGGAATACGGTAGGGACACTGATTAGCCAAATGATTGGAAAACAGAAATGCCTTGTGTAGCTCCACTAGGAAGAAGAGAAAGAAGATGACAGAAAGAGTTAGAGAGATAAGTAGAGCATATCTGGTCCTGATTTCCCAATATAACTCTAATTCTTTAAGATATTTAACAGAGGCAGCCTAGAATGAAGGGAAAAAATGCTGCATTTGATTCCATAACTCTTGAGTTAAATTCTGACTCTGGTCATCCTTTTTCTACCTATGTATCCAAGATCAAGCCACTTCTTTGGCTCTCAGAGTGTTCACTTGTAAGCCTTTCAGTGGCTGGACTAGATGACCTAAAAGTTCCTTTCTATCTTGAGATCCATGACATTGGATTCCCATGAATACAGAGGAACATTTTTCCTG
Source organism: Petaurus breviceps papuanus (assembly GCF_028583685.1). Taxonomy (NCBI): domain Eukaryota; kingdom Metazoa; phylum Chordata; class Mammalia; order Diprotodontia; family Petauridae; genus Petaurus; species Petaurus breviceps. The sequence goes on along the minus strand of NW_027185697.1, from coordinate 3,917,420 downwards.
ATGTAGAAACTGAGGTGCCTGATTCTTATGTTTATTCAGAACATCAAATGAGATAAATTATGTATAGCATTTTTGGAAAATATAAAGTAATATGAATATTATTTATATTATTAATAACACAAGTAGGGTAAAATAAATGAGTTTGTCCTTCATACTAAACACATACATGCAGATAAAGTGTGGCAATCATTTGACAGCAATGCAATGTGGCTAGAGGATTCCTGCAGATGTATGACAAGAGAAAGAAAGAATTAATAATCATTTTTAGATGATTTCCTAACAGGTAAAAATGTATCCTTAGAAGAAGCCTTGCTGCTCTATTAGCATTCCAATTCAACCTGACGCTCTGTCTCAGTGTTTGCCTATCATCCCCCAGCTGTTTAGCCATGAATCACATGAAGATTAATTGAGAGAGTTGAAGGTGATATTAGCAGGTACACTCCTGTCTAACTGAATATGTCCCATCTTTAATGTAGATAAAGGGAGTCTACATCTATGGGGGTTTAAGCAATTCTTTATAATACTTCCCCTTACTATGGAAAGACACCAGTACATCAATAGGTTATAGTCTATATGGGCATATATATGTATCCATTTGACCAAAGGTATGTAATAAATGAAAGTAGTAATTATGAAGAATCAATTCTGAGCATAGTTATGCAGAATATATAAAATCATATCCCTGTTGAAATCAGTTCTCTTTCCTTCTCTACCATTCACTGTCATCAGAGGGAGAAAGATAAAAACTTCAAGTATAAATTACTTAGAATTATCCTCTGAGAATTCAATTTGACATAGCAGAGAAGTCAATATACAATTGTTCATCTGGAAAAAAAAAACATCTGAGTTTCAGTGTATTAAAAGCTAAATAAAAGTCCCCAACAGGATATGATATAGGGAAAGGGACTAGACAAGTCATTTAATTGATAGAGTAAACTCCCAAGTAAAGAAATTCCTACTTTTTAAAATTAAAAAAAATCTTTTTTTTTTTTTACTTTTAAGTCATTTTATAAATTGACCTCATCAGAATTTTTTTTTACATTTTACTGCACTCCACAATAGAGAAATACTGCTGATTTTTCTTGCATACGACATTCCATCTCACTTTTCACTGGTTATTCCACAGGCTGCAATGATTTCACTTCTTTTCCCTGCTTCTTTGTTTATCTAACATTCTTCAATACTTTGTTAAAAATATGACCTTCTGTAAGACGCCTTCCCTTCTCGCAAATGCTCTCTGAGATTATTGACAATTTACCCTGTATATTTTTCTTTTGTTCAAAATATTTACATGTTTCCTCCCCCAATACAATGTGAGTTCTTTAAGGGAAGAGACTGTTTTATCTCTTTAGTTATCCTCAGAGCTGAATACAGTTTCTGACACAGAATAAGGCCTTAATAAATCCATCTTGACTGAACTTGTAATGTTATTTATAACATTTAGAACTTCTTTACCAGAGTTAGACAACTGGTAAATGTCAAATTGGAACTTGACCACAGTTCTTTCTGGCTTGAAGGTAAGTTTTCTATTCATTAGAGCACCCTACCACTCTTTAGTATGTTAAAAGCAAAAATATAAGTTCCATTTAAATTGCATTAAATATCTATGATAATAACCTCATCATCTACTTTAGTGAGACCAAATCTTGAGTGCTATGTTTAGTCCTATGTACCATATTAATGAAGAATCATACTAGGCTAGAGAACACCCAGAGTAATGACCACAGATGCAGTAGGAAAAGAGAACATGTTTTGGAGTCAGAGGTTCTGAGTTCAAGTGGTGCCTTTGATGGTTACCCCCTCTATGACATAGAGAAAAATCTTATCCAATTCCCTAGAGTTTTGTTTCTTCACCTGTAAGATAGAAGGATGTACCAAAATGCCAATGAGTTCCCAACAAGCTCCACATCTATGATCATATTAAAAAGAATGGTAAAAGTTCTGAAGACAAAGTTATATGAGCATCCACTTATACAAGTAGGTTTAGCTTCAAGAAAAGAAGAAATCGGGGAAAGATAAGAGCTGCTTTCTTTTTTCTTTATTTTTTTTTTAAGCAATCAGTGTTAAGTAACTTGCTCAAGGTTACACGGCCAGTTATTTCTGGGCGTGGTGCTGAGTATCAGAGCCTGGATTCGATTCCCAGGTCATCCCGACACTGGAGACAGTGCTCTTACTCACTGAGCCACCTGGCCACCCCTAAGCATTTGGGGTTAAGTAACTTGCTCAAGGTTACATGGCCAGGTGTTTCTGGGTGGGTGCTAAGTGTCTGAGCCCGGGATTTGATCTCCAGGTCATCCTGACAATGGAGCGGGTGCTCTTACTCACTGTGCTACCTGGCCGCTGTAAGAGTTGTTTTCAATTATATGCAGGGCTGTTATGATAAAGAAGGTTTGATCTTGCTTTGCTTAGCATAATAAGTAAGTAGAGTCACAATCATGATTATTGAAAAAAAAACAGGGGAAAGTAACTAACTTCCTAATATTAAGAGTTTTCTAATAGTGAAATCAGGATAAGTGTTGTGGATTTCTTTTTATCAGAAGTTTTCAAGAAAGTTACTATGATTTCTTCAGGCATGTTATACAAATTCTTAACATGCCTATTGTTTTAGGTGGCCTTTGAGGTTTGTTTCATCTTTATGATTCTGAATTAATGGTACTATTTATTCATCACATTTAAGCTGGAAGTTATGTGACATTCTCGTTTTTAACAGCCGTACCTACACCATACCCAATTGGCATTTTTTGAAAAGGAGAGTTCACTTAATTGATTCTTCACATTTTGGGAGTGGTCATTTGTTCACTTCCTGATAGGTGCATATGGTATAAATTGGAAAAATTTGATACCTGTGCCATTAAAACTGAGGCAAAGTTGGTAACATGATATAGGACTACATTAAATTGCCTTAGAACATTCATATATAGGCACATGGGGTGTGTTGTATAGCAAGAATAATAAATATGTAACTAGATATGTAAGGCTATAAATACTTAGTTATCCTCTCCTACATACTACTTAGTTGCCTTTGGGTAGAAAATACAGGCTCTGGGCCTTACTTTTCTATTTTATAAAATAAGGAGCTTGAATTCAGTGGTCTCTTCAGCCCCTTAAGGATCCACAATACATGCCACATATTTGCCAAAGTTATTTTCAAAAAGCTCATGCATATTAATTTTTTTATTAAATTGTACTGTTTACCTCTTACCTCTATAATCAAATAATAACTTACCCTTTTGAACTTATTATACCTTTTCATCATTCACTCCTTTTATATTCCAAACAAACTTCTCTCATGGCTCACTAAACAAAGACTCTATACCAATGGACTGGCTATTACCTATTACTTTTACCTCTGCCTTATTTTAAATTTTGCTTTTTGGAGGGCAGCTGGGGTTAAGTGACTTGCCCAAGGTCTCATGGCTAGTTTTTGTGTTAAGTGTGTGAGGCCGGATTTGAACTCAGGTCATCTTGACTCCAGGGCCAGTGCTCTACTCAATGTGCCATTTTACTGAATCTCAAGTCTTCTTTAAAACTAACATCAGGTTCAATCTCTTGCATGAGGCTATTCTGAATTAACAACAACAATAAAAAGACCCGCAACATTTATATAGAGCTTACTATGCCAAAGGAATTATGCTAAGCGTTTTACAATGATTATGTCATGTGATACTCATAACTTTAGGATATAGGTGTTATTTCCCCACTTTTCATAGGATGTAACTGAGACAGAGAGGCTACATGACTTGTTCAGCATCACATAGCTTGTAAGAGTCTAAGGCTAAATTTGAACTCAAGTCTTCTTGATTCCAAGCTCTAAACTCTATCTATTGAACTTCCAAGTTGTTTGCTAGTATTTTCTCCCACTCAATACTATGATGTATTTCATTGAACTGGAGGGGTAGAGACAGAAATACAGAGAGACAAAGACAAAGAAACAGGCAGAGATGGGGCAGAGATGGCACACAGATTTACAAAAAGGCATCAGACATAGACAGAGGAAGAGTCACAGAGAGACAGAGATAGGCAGGCACTGACATAGAGAGAGAAGGGCACAGAGAAATATAGAAACATAAATAAATATTCAGAGGGAAAAATCAGAGACAGACAGTCACAGAGAAAGCCACCATGAGTGGGGAGTGACCTGGAATCAAGCATGCTTGCTATGGGCTTTTTGTCAACTGTATGAGCACACTTTTCAGAGATTGTGTTTGCCCACATTAGTGGAGGTAGGTTTTCATTTCTCTTCTTTATAGAATGCAAGTTACTTTAGAGTTGGGATAATTTCATTCTTTGCATTCCCAGAGACTAGCACATGAATTGGCACAAAGTGCTTGCTAAATGTTTATTCACTTATGGTTTAGCAAATATGATTTGATACATCAAATGACTCCTGTAGTTCTTTACAATAGAATGGAATAAATTCAAACAGTTTAAAGAGAAATTCTGGAATAATATTACCAAGATGATGATGATGATGGTGGTTGTGGTAGTGATAGTAAAGATTTATACCCCACAAAAACCTGGAGTGGCAGATGGTATTATCTCCATTTTAAAGATGAAGAAATACACTGAGAAAAATTAAATAACATACTTAATGAAGCATCAGAGTTCGAATTCAAACTTAGGTCCTCCTGATGCAGAATATCATGCATTATGTCATCTAGGCTCCAATATTCACAGTATCACTATAAGGATACATAGGTAAAAGGGATTATATAAAGTTCTTTGGGCAACAGCTGCCGATATGGCAAATACTTTATTATTGAATAGTTAATTGGATATGAAGTGATCAAAACAGAAGCCATTAAAATATATATTTTTCTATCTTTAGGGAATATCAAGAACTGCCCAAAGTCTTTTCACAGCAGCATTTGGGAAAAGAGACGTTACCAATTTTCAGTTGTGAAAGATCATCTTATTATGGATCTATTTGCTATGTAGAATCATAGATGGTCAGAGTCAAAAAAGACTTGAAATATCATCTAGTTCAACTCTTTAATTTTTCAGATGTGGAAACTAAGACCCAGTGATGGAAACAATTTGGCCAAGGTCACCAAGATACTTATTGGTAGTATCAGGACAGAAATCCAAATCTCCTAATGTCATATCCACTACACTACAAGTGTCATTGGCACTTGGGAAGACACAGAACATTTTTCCCCTTTAGTGTTTCTCTATTTAAGGAGAACATATATAACCACCATGATCTTCTAAAACACTTGCTATTACCATATTAGCATAATATTCTATACTGGGGCAGTTAGGTGGCACAGTGGATAGAGTGCCAGGCCCAGAGTCAGGAAGACCCATCTTCTGAGTTCAAATTTGACCTCAGATACTTTCTACTTATATGACACTGGACAAGTCATTTAACCCCATTTGCCTCACTTTTCTCATCTGTAAAATGAACTATAGAAGAAAGTGGCAAATTCCTCTAGTATCTTTGCCAATAAAATCCCAAATGGGGTCACAAAGAGTTGTATGTGACTAAAGCAATTAAATAACAAAAAATACCATTATGCTCACCAAATAATATTTATAAAAGCAATGAATATGCCTAAAATAATGTCTGCTGTTCTTCTAAGATATCTACAACCATAGGTGCATACATATCTTGCAGTGAAATTAGGAATTTATAAACATTAACTTACAGTTTGTCCACCTACCTTTATTTACTTTCTTCTTCCCCAAACCAGGTACATCAGGAGTCATTTGAATAAGCTAATTTACCCTAAGCTCATAGAGATTTTTATAAATGACCCATCCCATCAACAGGTATATTAAAGTCAAAACCAAAATTATTTAGAGAAGATGAAAATTATTAACACAAATGAATTAATCTCTAATGTAGAAGTGTAGTCATGAACCAACAACCAGTGAGGAAGCTATTGAGATACAAGACTTAATAGGCTGAATTCCCAGCATGCACCATGAAGCGGGCCACCTATTTAATTTATCAACTGGGCTGGCCCTGTATTGAAGAGTTCAGTCCTGCTTCTTTACAGATCTGCAAAACCCCATACTTCTGACCAGCTTTCCCCGCCACCCCTGAAAACAATATCCCCACAGCATGCATTGCTTTGCAAATGTTAATAACTCTGTCTAAGCAATCACACATTCTCTATTTAGGTGACAGGGTGATAATTAAAGCCACACAGGACAGTTTCCCAGCACTATTCAGAAGCTTAATAGCTAAGTTTTCCATCAGAAAGGCAGGTTTACAGATTACTAAATGTGGAAATGGCTTCACATTTTCATTTTGTTCTTTAAAAATAAGAAAATTGTAACCACTTTGTCAAGATTTCATGATTAATGACTCAATAAAGACTGCCATTCTAGTGGATAGGAACATTAAAAATATCCATTTAATGACGAATGAGCAGAGCTCCCCAATAGAGAAGGTTGTTGTTTAGTCATTTTAGAGCTCCTAATGCCCATCTAACCCAAAGTGCAAGGCAGTAACAATTTATTTTTCAGCTGATAAATAGCTCACTTCCAAAAATTTACTTAGGTATGAGAGGTAGGAACACACCTCTTCTTTTTTTGGCCATTAAGGTATAGTGGTAATATAACTTTCCTATAATAGGTTGGATGAAAATATAGAACAATCCAAAGTAAAAAAAGCAAACTACAAATATGATGGTCTCCTATTTGCATCCGACTTTGTGGTATGATAAGTTATTATCTAACAAAAAGTATTATAATTCCCATTTTAGACACGAGAAAAATGAGTCTCAGAGAGATTCATTTACTAATTCTTTACTTAGTAACAGTTTCATTGCTCAGATGAAGCACTTCTGATATTCAGGTGACCTGATATATTTAGGTCTATTGATCAGAACATTTATTCTGGAAACTTAGTCTGACATAATATAGTATGAGGCTTTTGATTTAATCAAGTTTCCATGTCAAAACAGAGGAAAAATTCATAATGATAGAGATCTTTAAAAAAAAGTTACATTCCCATCCCTATTTATTTTTTTTCACTTTTGATTATCTTAATTGAATAAAAAATGCTGAACTTTTATTCCTTATTATATACTTTCTATGTAATAGTGAAGGCAAACTTTTACATTGACTGAGGTCATTTTCACTGTTAAAAGTTGGTCATAAATGAAGCGTGTGGCCATTCTTCACCTATTCCAGGAATGAAGTATATGGAGTGTCTTGGGAGGACTAGCCCTTCTGGTATGAGGGTTGGTTCAAACCTTTTCAAGGCCGCTCATCCAAGTTTGATGTCCACCTGTCCCTTAACTCTCTCCTGTGATTCCAACAGGCTGTAGAATGCTCTGTGGCCCAGCAAAAGCATCTAAGCAGATGAGCTAAAGCAGGTTGAAGTGAACTAGTAGGCTTCAAAACCATCTGTGAGTTAGGGGAATGCATGTAAAGACCTTCCCCCAGGCAGAAGTTGCAAGTGAGAATATTATTTTTTAAAGCAATTGGGGTTAAGTAACTTGCTCAAGGTTACACGGCCAGGTGTTTCTGGTTGGGTAATAAGTGTCTGAGCCCAGATTTGATCCCCAGTTTCATCCCGACACTGGAGCGGGTACTCTTACTCACTGTGGTACCTGACCACCCCAAATGAGAATAATTTTGATCCAACAGTCATGAAGGTGGCTGAAGTAGGTACTATGGAGTGCTTAAAGAATGGTTAAATATCAAAAATTCCAAGGTCATCTACTGAACCCTGGATTTTTGTCACTTGAACTGACTTTTGTCTTGCCCCTGGACTTGGCTGACTCAAGAAAAAGAGAATTCGGCTGAAGGCTCAGAGCAAATCTACATCCTTTAAATCCAATTCATACACAAATGAAGACATCACTTTATGATGTCATAGATACTCTTTCAAAATAAAGGTGGAACAAAAAGGAAAAAATGAAGGGAATGGGACATTTATTATTATATATTTTTCAATATGAAGATTCAATGCCCAGGTATTTGCTCATTCATGACAGATGTTGTTCTTAAAAAAAAAAAATCTAAACAAAATGCTACAAATGGAAACTGACCTGGTGTCAGATCAATGTGAAGCTTTCCTGGAAATTCATTCGGCATTACAAAGAAACCATTGACAAATGATTTTACTGTATAGAAAACTTTTAATGATCACTCACTATAATAAAGAGAAAAAGTAAAGCATGACACCTTAAGATATTAGTTGAACAGTCAGTAGAATGAACCACTGGTCTAGAATCAGAATTTCTGACTCATGCTTTAGCCTCTTTGTAAGCATCATTTCTTCTCTAGTTCATATATTAGACTAGGATAATGACACATATAGCATCTACCTAAGAGGTCTGTCATGAAATACCAAAGAATCAATCCATTGCAGGCATTTTACAAATTATAAAGAATTATATTGATAGCAGTTAACATCATGATTGGTGAATGAAAGTGAATAACTTATTTTAGTCCTACATCTTCAAAATTGTTAAAAACAAATTTTATTTCTACCTTATAAGAATAACTGTGTGTCTTATATATGTATGTGTATATGTATACATGTATGTATATACATACATACATACCTATGTAGAGAGATGTGATATTTCAACTGCTACTAGCACAATATATATATATATATATATATATATATATATATTTAGGTTTTTGTGTGTATAAACACAAACAGCAATGCATATCTGCATCTATGGACATGGATGTGCATGTGAACATGTATGTGTACAGGGTTTGTGCCAGTACTATCACTATCATATATCTATTATCTATCTATCTTCTATTTGTCACCTATCTTTATTCATCTTTATATATCTGTAAACACATATACAGGAAAAACACTATGCTCATTAATTTATTTTTTATTATTTTTTAAGCAAAAGCATTATTAAATTCTAGTTTACGTCATTCATTTCCACAAGATGTTGAATTACAAATTTTTCCCCATTTTTCACCCTATCCACCACCCCAAAATAGCAATCCCAGCGGATATCCCCTCCTCCAATCTGTTCTCTCCCATATCTTCTACCATACCCCCTCTGAATTTCCAGTAAGGCATGGTGCATCACTATGCCCCAGTATCTGTATATCTTATTTCCCAGTTAAATGTAAAATAATATTAATAATAGTATACATACATATGTTAGTAAACATTTTATTTTAAAGCTTGGGATTACAGATTCATTCCCTTCCTCCCTTATCACCCACCATTACTGGGAAGATAAGCAATTCAATGTAGGTTGTAAATGTGTAGCTATGCAAAACATTTCTATTGTAGATATATTGTAAAAGAATGACTATATTTGCCTCCCTCCTATTCCACCCCCACTTTTTCTATTCTCACTTTGATTCTGTCCCTTTTCAAAAGTGAGTACTTCCAACTTCTCGCCCTGCCCCAGTGTGCCCTCCCGTCCATCACCCCCCGTCTCATCCACTTCCCCCTATTCTCCTTTAGGATGAGATACCCTATTTATTTTGTATGTCATTCCCTCCCTAAGCCAAATTCAATGAAAATAAGGTTGACCTATTCCCTTTTGTCTTCCTGTTCTTCCCTTCCATTGTGACCATTTTCCCTTGCCTCTTCTATACGAGATAGTTTACTCCATTCTGTCTCTCCCCATCTCCTCTCGTTATATTCCTCTCTCACCTCTTAATTTCACCTTTTAAGTATCATCTCTTCCTGTTAAATTGGTCCTGTGCCCTCTATCTATGTATACATATGCACATATATAATATATATGTGTGTGTGTGTATATATATGTATATATATATACACATACAAAAACACATACACATTTCTATTCCCTTCAACTATTCTCATACTGAGAAAAGTTTCCTACTATGTAATTATTGTTCTTTTTTTTTTTTTTGTAGGGATGTAAATAGTACAACTTTGGTAATTTCCTTATGATTTCTTTTACCTGTTTAACATCTCATTCTTCTCTTGCTTCTTGTATCTAAATGTCAAGTTTTCTACTCAACTCTGTTTTTTTTTTTCATCAACAATGCTTGGAAGTCCTCTATTCCACTGAATGATCATATTTTCCCCTGAAACATGATACTCAGTTTTGCTGGGTAGATGATTCTTGGTTTTAATCCCAGCTCCTTTGACCTCCAGAATATAATATTACAAGTCCTTTGATCCCTCAGAGTAAAAGTGGCCAGATCCCATGTTATCCAGATTGTGTTTCCACAATATTCAACTTGTTTCTTCCTGGCTGCTTCTAATATTTGCTATGCTTCCTTTGCCTGCTCATATTGCCACTCAATTACTTGACTCTTTGGCTTTTAGCCACAGTAGGACTCTACCACCAGACAGGGGAGCTTTGTCCTAAACTCTGGGTTTTCTCAGCTGTCAAAGGTGGGTGGGTTGGGAGCCCTTTCTGAAGCCTCTATACACTCTGGCAAGCTGGATACACACCCTAGGAGCTCTACCCTAGACCAAAATCCAGATCCAAGCAGGTTAAAGCAAGAGTGATTACCCCTCAGACTGGTTGTTTGGTTCCCCTACAATCTGCATGCCATGAGATGAAGCTTCCATGTGGTGGAGGCTGCATGGCTGCTGGGCCTCAGTGGTTTCTCACCCCGGGGGCAAAGTCCAACCACACTCCCAAAGTACAGGATATCAAAGTCCACACTGCACTGATCTCTCACTTTATCCTTAGCTTATATGGATTGATAATTCTGGAAACCACCACAGCTTCTGCTGATTTGAATTCCCTACAGGTGGGGACTGGTCAGGCCCACCCTGAGGCTGAAACTTCTGGCTTGAGTGGAGCTGGTTTCCGCTCTCAGAGTGCTGCACTGGCCACTTCCTGCCAGCAGCCTGCTGGGCTTTCCTCAGCGGTAGTTTAGCTACTCTCTGTCTTTTTTTGGGTTCTGTAGCTCCAAAGTTTGTTCAGAGTCACCTTTTACATGAAGCCCCATGGAAGTCCTGTTTCTACTATGCCATTTTGACTCTGCCCCCTATGCTCATTAATTTAAAACTTACTTTATCCCTTACTCCTCTGGGGGAGATAATGATATAATACCTGTTTGGTAAATACAGAAATGAACCCATGGAGAAGTGATTTATCCTTATTCACTAAGTTAATATTCATAATAATAGCTGATATAAATAGCCCTTTATAACTTTATAGTGTGTTTTTGAAAATAGGCTTGCATATATATATATATGCATATATATTCATATGTGTATGTGTATATACATATATATATATATTTATGCATACACATAACTGTAGGTCTTCTAAAGCAAGAGACAGAATGTATAGTGAATAGGGCACCAGGCATGAAGATAGGAAGACATCGGTTCAGAATCCTATTGATAGTGTGATTGATTGTATGTCCCCAGAGATTTACTTAAACTTTTAGTCTGTTTCTTCAGCTCTAAAATGAAGAGTTTGATCCTGATGGCATCTCAGCCCCTTTAAACACCCAAATCAATAATCCTTTGAGATACTTTGTTGACTACAAGCCTCCATATATATTTGAGCACTTGATAATGATAATGTGTTTATTATTTAATACAAAAAAAGCCTAACTATGTAAGAAACAGAGGGGATATACTCAATTCAATGTGATAGAAGAACAAAATGCATCAATGAAATAAATGATTTTTAAGTGCTCAATTATATTTCTTTTCTCTATTTTTGAAATGCAGGTTTCCCTCACTTCCACATCTTACAATTCTTTTCTTCTTTCAGTGCTCAAATCAGGTGTTACCACTTCTAGGAATTGTTCAATGATTACTCTCCACCTCCCCATGGACAGTATTACTTCCCTCTTGAATTTATCTTCAAAAACATAAATTTGTTATACAATTAGTCCCCCCTAATTACAATGTAGGCTCCTTGAGGTTAGAGACAAGCATTTTGTCTATAGTAGACACATGATAAATTTTAAATTTAATTGAAGGGGACCTAAGGACAGCAGAAAGAGAGATAAACAGTTGGTTGATTGTTGTCCTTCATTCTCAAAGAGACCCAAAATGACATCACTATGCTAAAGTAAAGTTTCAATGTGTCTGACTGTAGTTGATCAAATCGATAAGAGCTCAGAATGCCCTACGACAGGTCAGGCACAAATACTCCATGTGAACATTTGGGGTGGATATTCTAAATTTGTGGATCCTGAATTTCCTTTGACTCATTTCAATTCTGCTTTGCTCATAGAGCACAGCACCTTTTCTGATGTGGGCATGCCATGCTAAGAATTCCTGTGCCAGTATCTTTCATGTCACACAATCAATTCCAAAGTTCTTGAGTAAGACCTTGAAAGTGTGCTTTTGTAGCTTCTTTTGACCACCATGTGAACATTTGCCCTGTGTGAAATCTCCATAGAACAGTACTTTGGCATGCATACATTTTGTATTCAAACAGCATGGCTAACACATCAGAGTTGTGCTGTTTGAAGCAGAGTTTCAATGCCTGGCAGTTTAATTTGTGTAAGGACATCAGTGTATGGTGCCTGATCCTGTCAGGTGATCTTCAGAATCTTCCTAAGATAATTTTAGAAGAAGTGATTCAGTTTCCTGTCATAACTCTGGTAGACTCTCCAGGTTTCATTGCTACAATGAAGTCAGCACAACAGCTCTGTAGACCTTCCGTTTGGTAGTCAGTCTAATACCTCTTTTCTCCTATACTTTCCTTCGGAGCCTCCCAAACACTGAACTAGCTCTGGCAATGCATGTATCAACCTCATTATCAATATGTACGTCCCTGGAAAGTACACCACCAAGGTAAGTGAAATTATCCACAGCATTCAAAACATCCCCATTTCCTGTAACTGATGGTTCCACTTATGGATGGTGTGGTGGTGGCTGACAGAATATCTGTGTTTTCTTGGTGTTAATTCTTAGCCCAAGATTAGCACAAGCATCAGAGATCTGATCCATATTTTGTTGCATCCCACCTTCAGGGGCTAGACTCAATACATATTTGTAAACTGAACACCAACGATTCCTCCACTTAGGTATTGGCTTATAACCTTTTCAAATTGAAGCATTTGCGATCAATGAAGTAGCTAACCTTGATGCATATTCATCCTCATTTAAAACTCTTAGCAACATGAATGAAAACATCATGGTATAAAACATGGCAGCAAGCACACAGCCTTCTTTTTCCCCATCAGTGACTGTGAAGGCACAAGTCCTTTGTTCATTTTCAAGAACCTGGGCAAGAATGCTATCATGCAATTGATGTTCAATGCTAACAAACTTTTCTGGGCAATCAAATTTTGACTCAGTTTTTCATAAGCACTCATAACCAACAGCATCAAAGCCCTTGGTCCGATCTGTAAATGTTGTGTACAGACTTCAGTTCTGCTACTGTCATTTCTCCTGGAGTTGTTGGGCCGTAAACACCATATTGGTTGTTCCATGGCTGTTTCTGAAGCCACACTGCTATGGCTTGAAGAAGAATAAAGTTTCTCTATGTTCTGAATCCCAAATTTGTGAACTATTATCTTTTTACATGCACAGGACAAATCTCCTTGTTTCCCCATGAAACAGAGATCATCACATTGAGGTATAGTTTTTTAAAAACAACCCTTCCTACAAAGAAGACCTTGAGGCACAGGTAGGACAATTTTCCCTATTACTTAAATAATCAGTAGAATCAAAAGTAAGAAAAAATATATCTTTGGAGTTGACTTTCATTGCCCTGGAAGTGGATCAAGAATCATCAAGATATGTGTGTGTGTGTGTGTGTGTGTGTGTGTGTGTGTGTGTACACATGTGTCTATATCTAGAAAGAAATATAGATGATAGACAGACAGAAAGATAGAATGATAGATAGATAGTTAGATGAATAGATAGATAGATAGATAGATAGATAGATAGATAGAAAGATGATAGATAGATAGATAGATAGATAGATAGATAGATAGATAGATAGATAGATAGATAGATAGATAGATATTAGTTTCAATCTGCCAATCTTGGTATTAATAGGATAGAGCTACATGTTCTGATGTCAATTTTACCACACCCTAGCTAGAAAAAAAATACATCAAGGAGAGAAAAATTTTTAGTAGACAAATGTATAATTAGAATCACAGAACCAGAGGTTTAGAGCAAGAAAGATCCTTAGGACTCATGTATTCTACACATCTCCCTTTGCACATGGAGAAAATGTAGTCCCAATAGATGACAGGAATTACCAAAATTACACGGTCATTAGGCTATGGTTATAAAGTGTCAAAACCAGAATTTGAAGCAAGAACCTCTAAATACAAATCCAGTTTGTACCTTATTAGCTCTAGATTCACATCAATTCTTAAATATTTCCTTTTCCTAGGGAGGATTCTCATATTCTTTAATTCTTTTACCCATTTGATATTCATAATAATGTACTTCCCACATGCCCCATTCATTCAAGCCCTTAATATAAAAGGTGAGTGCTTTGTTAGCAAGATAAACCAAAGTATGCTAATTTATTAATGAGATGAGGTGTCAGAATCATAATATCCCATAATGTCAGAGCTAGAATTTACCCTTTGGATGAAACTGGGAAAATTAGAGCAAGAAAGTTGAATTGTCTTGATGGAGGCCATAAAGCTAATTAACAGCAGATATTAAAGCAGAACCAAGGTCTCCTGACTCCCAGTCTACAAAAGTTTCTCTTCTGTTTATCATTACTAGCACTTCTCAAAGGCAGAATAAGATACCTCTAATAAATTGACTCAAAGGATTAATGGGAACTTCAGGTGTGATATATTCTAACCTGCTTCCCTGTATACAGTTTCTTCATTCTCCAATCTATCCTATGCATAGCTACTGAAATAATTTGCCAGATAAATAAGACCATGCTTCTCACAATCTCTATAAACTTTAGTGATTTTTGTTTGCCTCTAGATAAAAATTTATTATTTATTCATTCATTTATTTGTGTATTTTTTCATTTATTAATTTATCTATCTACCCAGCTATTTGTCTCTTAGCTTATTGTTTTTTTGTATTCAAAATTTGAACAGAGCCAATTACTTGAAACTGATTAAACATTGCACCCTCTCATGTACTTTATGTAGGGGGAGCTAGATGGTGAAGTAAATAGAGTGTCATGCTGAAGTCAGGAAGACTTATTTTCCTGAGTTAAAACTTGACCTCAGACACTTACTGAACTGAACAAGTCATTTAACCTTGTTTGCCTCAGTTCCTCATTTGTAAGATTAGCTAGAGATAGAAATGGCAAAACACTCCAGTATCTTTGCCAAGTACAACTCAAATGGGGTTTTTAACATATATCATGTAACAAGCTCTCTTTCTCTGTCTGTCTCTCTGTCTCTGTCTCTCTCTGTCTCTGTCTCTCTCTCTGTCTCTCTCTCTCTGTCTCTCTCTCTCTCTCTTTCTCTCTCTCTCTTTCTCTCTCTCTGTCTCTCTCTGTCTTTCCCTCCCTTTCCCTCCCTCTCTCCCTTTCCCTCCTCTTCCTCTCTCTCCCCCCTCTCTCTGTCTCTGCCTCTCTGTCTGTCTGTCTGTCTATCTATCTATCTATCTATCTATCTATCTATCTATCTATCTATCTATCTATCTATCTGTCTCTGTCTCTCTCTCTGCCTCTCTCTCTATCTGTCTCTGTCTCTCTCTCTGCCTCTCTCTCTATCTGTCTCTCTCTCCACACACACACATACACATACACACACACACTCACGCCCTATGAGAGTAAGAAGTTTCTGTCTCATTTTCATAATTGCTCAGAATAGTGTCAGGCAAATAGTCAGTGTCTCATAAATGTTTAATTTCATAGATTTGAACTAAGGAGATATTTTCACTGAGGACTAGCAACTCATTTTCAAGAATACCACAGAGCTATTGACTGCTTAGCAACAACAATAATATTAGAACTAAAAATAACAATGATATTGATAATAGTCAACCTTTATATAATGCCTGCTATGCACCAATCACTCTGATAAGGATTTTACAGATACTATCTAATTTGATCCTCATAACAATCCTTAAAGGTAGGTACTACCATCATTTCCTATTTTATATTTGAGGAGCCTGATGCAGAGTTTAACTCATTTGTCAAAAATACAACTGCTATTGAGTATCTATGGTCAATTTGAACTCATGTGTTCCTTATTCTAGATACAACTCTGTTTTTACTTTGCAACCTGCCTGCCCCTATCTATATATCGCATACATAGACCCATTCACCAATGTATATTTAACTGATGATCAATTGGAGGGATGAACAAATTAGCAAATAAAAATTTATTGAGCAGTTGTTATGTGTCAGATATTGTGCTAAGTACATTATTGCTTTTTATTTTAGGATATTATATTTTAAACTTTTACAAATTCAAACTTTAAGTAACCTTCTGCCACCTCCTAAACTCCTGATATTTGACCACATAAGATACATTCTAAATTATTAAATGATACGACATATTTTAGGTTAAGTGATGTTGAATAGCATCATATAATACTGGAGTTTTCAAAGAACCAAAATTTACTAAACAGGGCATGGTAGATGTAATTAACCTGCAGTCTATCACCAACAAATAACTGGGTCAGATCAGATAAAAATCTCACATATGCCTGGGAAACAAGTTAGGTTGATAATTTAATAACAGAATGTGACAACTAAGATTTGACCTATCTGCTTCATTAGTATCATGTCATAGAATACAAAGAAGGTTCTAGAATATTACTGATGCCCTAGAAGAATGTAATGAAAGGACATGAACAAGAGCCATAAAGGATGAGAGGGCTTGAATAGTTAATATCTCCAGGGTAGAAAAAAATCCTGCATCAGTGGGATGCAAGATCCATCACATTATGCCAGAATTCTGTATACCCCACACAAAGCATCTGAGAAATAATAATTCCCATATTTACCATAGAGAAATATTCCATATTAGTCACCAGATGTATTTGGAGATGTGAGGATGAAGTCGGTTCTATATTTGAAGGTTTTATCCATGGAAAATATTGGAGAATTTCTGAGATAATTTCTAGATAGTAGGTCATGAGTTGGGAGCTAATGTGGAAAAATGGGTAGAAAAAGAAAGAAAATTATTTTTTAGGACAGGTATAAGTCTAAGGGAGCTTTGAATTTTTTTTCATACTGCTTTGGAAACATTGGTTTAAAATATTATTTTATTCTCTAGAAGGCTAATTTGGTTGTGAGAATGAAAACTAATATCAGAAACATTGAAGGTTTCCATCACTGAGAAAGGAATTTTTTTGAGGATATTTTAATGGTTGACATGAAAATGAAGTTGATATTTACTTAAAGTGAAGTAATTAACTATATTATTCCTAATTCACTATTTGTGTTCCACAGAAATAATCTTAGGGGTGGTTAGGTGGCGTAGTGAATAAAGGACCATCCCTGGATTTGAGAGGACCTGAGTTCAATTTGGCCTCAGACACTTAACACTTACTAACCATGTGACCTTGGGCAAGTCACTTAATCCCAATTGCCCTGCCTTCCCCCCTCCAAAAAGAAATAAAATCATCATCATCATCATCATCATCATCATCATCATCATCATCATCATCATCATCATCATCGTCGTCGTCGTCTTGGTATCTCCTCTGGCTCCATAGCTTTCATTAAAAATGTTTAGCAACTGCTTAGACTGAGTTTGATCAGAAGAGAGAAAAAGAAAAAAAATAGTAGCTGATATGAGCCAAACTTTTTTTTTCATGTTCCTAAAAGAAAATATGTTTATAGCTAGATAGGTCTAGTTTGTGCTAACATCACTCAAAACGAGTGACAGAAAACTAAAACAGTCACTTTCTCAACATTACTGGATTCATATTTATGGGAGCCCAAGCTATTCATCTTCAATTCCTCTACTGCTTAAGAAGTAAAATTGCATTTTTCTTTATTTACTATCATTTCCTCTAGAGTAAATTCACGGATCTTAAATAGTGGATGTGCCTAAGCAAGAGATACAAATATTATGGAAGGGCTAAATTATGTTTATATCTTGGTCATTTGTCAAAACTTAATAAAATGTAAAGAAATTTATTTTTCACAGAACACATGGTCTGGTAATTTAAGGAATTACATGGGTAAATGATGGTATGTATGTGATGACCAATAAATTAGGTTAGATAGAAATGGGATAAATTTCATTAGGTGAAATTATGAACAATAGAGCATCTCTCTCTCTCTCTCTCTCTCTCTCTCTCTCTCTCTCTCTCTCTCTCTCTCTCTCTCTCTCTCTCTCTCTCTCTCTCCCCTCTCTCTCTTTGCATGTATGTGGTGGGGTGTAAAGACATGATTATTCCCTATATTTACTTCCACCTTCCCATGCTTCTCTGTAACATGAGAGCAAAAAGGGCTTCTTTCCTAGTCAGAGGAAAAAAAATAAAACTCTATTAAATTATAGGAATAGTGAGATTTACCTTTTACTTCACATCAGACTTAACTAGGGAAAGGAAGAGGCAACAATATGGGTGGCAATGGGTAGAGTAGTCCTCACTATTCTCAGATAAACTCAGTGGAAAATTTTTCATTGGTAAAAGGCCATTAACAGTCTGACGTATTGAGCTATTGCTAAATATAAATATTTTTTCTCCACCCCCTATTTCTAGAATATTGGATCAAATATGGGAAGATAGAAAATTCAATAGTATTTCAGAAAAAAAGTGAAAGGATTAGATGGTCAGCAGCTGGGGAAAATTTCATGGATCTGGTAGAATTTAAACTCAGCCATAGAGGACATGGTTTCATTTGAAACCATGAAGAACAAACAGCCCAATGCAAAGCAGGATGATTGGGGATGAGAATGATATCTACGTGAAGCAATTAGAATAACAGGCTCAGCTAGATGACAGTACTGATTTTAGATGGAGCATGGGAGTTTAGGTGCCATGATATACACCCAATTATTGTTGGTATTCTCCTTTTGTTTTAAATATCAAATGTGCCATAATATTAATAAATGATAAGAACTCACATTTGTATAGCACCTTACTATTTATAAAATACACATATTGTTAAAGAGTTTCAATGATTCAGAAGTTCATGAGCTATTTTGTTGATCATCACATAAATTGTTCAAATATTTGATAGTTCATGGATTGGCTCAATGGTAAATACATCATATGCTATGTTCAGAGATCCCTGTTGGTGAATTAATTGGATAAAATAATCTTTGCATCCATTATTTCAGGCAAATTTAGTCTTATCTTAGTGGTCACGATCAGATGATCTTCCATGCATTCCAAAATTTGATGGGATAATATCTCCTAAAAAGCCTGGCTAGGAGATAATGATATATTTTGATTCATGAGTGGATATTTGCCTAGAAGTGTTTGAAGGTTATGAACACCCAGGAGGAAGAGTAATTCTTGATTGTGGGGAAGTGAATGATGAGTGCAATTAAAAACGACATATTTATTTTAATATCAGGAAGCAATTTCTAGACATTAAAATTTATTAGAAGGTAGAACAGTCTAAGGGAAGAACTGAAAGTCCATTTCTCGATTATTTAAAGCAAGACTAAAAAAATCATTGAAATGATATACATTACAATACAGCTCATTATGTATAGTCAAGCATAAGCTATATGAAGAAGGAATATCTGCATCGCAGTTGCTCTGGGAGAAAAAAAAAATCCCTTTGTACATTTTGTAGCTATGACTACATTTGCTTAGCTCTTGGTTGATACATATGTTTTTCCATCTGCTATCTGTCCGTTATACTAGATATTGGAAATCGAAGGAGGGTATTTGAAACCATAGAAAATTGATGACATCTTTCTCTTATTTCCTGAAGAAGCTATGAAGAGGGAAACAGAGAGAGAAAAGGAGAAGGTGAGGAAGAGGGAGAGAGAGACAGAGAGAGAAGGGGAGAAGGAGGAAAAGAAGAAAGGAGGGAGAGACAGAGAGAGAGGAAGGAAAGGAGAGTAGAAGAGAGAGTGAGAGAGAGTGAGGAAGAGAATAAGGAGAGAGAGGCAGAGGAAGGAGAAAAAAGTAGAAATGATCTGTTCAACTAAAATTTTCATATTTCTTAATCTTCAACCTCTAAAATATTAGAGCATTTTAGCAAGTTTTATCTTCTTAAATAACATACAGAGAAATTAAGTTCAATTAGAAATGATTAGCTAGTGACATTATGAATGTTCAGTATTGCATTTTTCATTACTACACCTCTATGTCTATGTTTGAAATGTTTAGATTCCTTTGCCGATCAATATCAGACAACCGTCTTTTATTCTTGTTTCTGACACGCTTTGAAACTATTAAAGTGATATAAAAATGTTCTTATTCCATAATTATATCTGCATCTTACAACTGCTACTGTTAGTATAACTGTGTTTTATTCCTCCATTTTACCAAGAAGTTAAATGATTTGCCCACGATCCAACAGGTAGTGAATGTAAGAGACGGGCATCAGTCCTAGATTTTTCTTGTCTAGGTGCAATGAACTGTCCCCAGCAACATTCTTTTCTAGCAAAGAGCAAACATCTTACCAATTAGAGTCTTCAGAATATAAAATGAGTTCCCTCAGGAGATACTGAGTTTCATGTGACTTGAAATCTTCATGTATAAATGCAAAATGCCCAAGTGTCCAGTAATACATTAGGGGGATTCTTGAGCAGATATGGAATGAACAAGAATTACCTCCAGATCCTGGCTAACTCTAGATTGTCTTTGTTTTCTGATGATGTTATTCCTCAATGGTCACTATATACTACATTCACTGTATTCACTGACTTTAATTGGCCATAGCTCAGGAATATAGAAAAACACGACAATGCTTGGTCTTTGAGACACTGGACTCCTACCGGAATCCCGACTTTGCTCTTAATACATATGAGATTCTGGATTTGTAAATTTCCTTCTATAAGTCTCAGTATTGTTTTATGTAAAATATAAAAATGATAATTAGATAACATACTATCTGAGGTGATTTTAAAGAAAACTCACTACAGAAATGGAAGTTGTCATCAATTCAATGGAAAACAACATACCAGCCCACCGTGTCCTCAGTGAGGCTTTAAGCTGCTAATGCAATGGTGTATTATATAAGTTTTAAAGAACAATTTTACATGTTCAATGTTGTAAGGTGTTTGAAAAGACTATGACTAGTAATGACAACCCCCCCCAATCAAAACTAAAAATAAAAATAACAATCATAGTAACGACGATGATTTTCGTTTTTTGATAGAGGCAGTTTTATCTTTGGGATAAAAACTAGCTTTGAAGCCAGAAAAACCTGGCTTCAATTCTAAACACTGACACTTAACTAATTATGTGGTTATAATTTGATTTTTTTCAGTTCTCTAGGCAATTGTCTAACATTATAAATTGCAGAAAAGGTGCCAACCTTTGTTGGTAAATGAAATGCTATTTTAACACAGCCACAATTTTGTTAATTATCAAATGTTTCTATAGAATTTCAGTTTTGGAGGTGGTGGAGTCAAGATGGTGGAGAAGAAACAGGACCTTCAAGCACCTCCAGCTCCCAACACCTCCAATTCATATAAAAGGGGACTCTGAACAAACTTTGGAGCTACAGAACCCACAAAATGTCACAGACAAGCTAACCTCCTAGTGAGGACAGCCTGACAGTCCAGCAGGTATCGGCCAGCGCAGCGCTCTGTGAGGCAACCCCAGCCCCGTGCAAGCCAGGGGATTTAGCCACGGGGGAGGGGGGGGGTGACCAGCCCCTGGCTAGAGGGACTTCAGATCACCCCCATGTCTATATCAGAGGGTATATGGGCATATGAATACATATGTTAATGTGTATATATATATATATATATATATATATATATATGTGTGTGTGTGTGTGTGTTTACAGGTATACATAGATAGAAGGCACAAGACCAAATTAATAGAATGACATACACACTAAACAGGGTATCTCACCCTACAGGAGAGTAGAGGGGAAAGGGATGAGAGTGGGGATGATGGAAGGGATGGTAGGATGAGGGAGGGGAGAGAAGTTGGAATCACCCACTTTTGAAAAGAGATGGGAACAAATTAGAGAATAGAACAAGTGGGAGGTGGGATAGGAGGGAAGGAAATATAGTCAGTATTTTACAATATATCTACTATGGTAATGTTTTGCATTAGCTACATATGTACAACCTATACTGAATTGCTTATCTTTCCAGTAAGGGTGGGTGACAAGGGAGGAAGGGAATGAATATGGAATTCTAGGTTTTAAAATCAAATGTAAATTATATATATATATATATATATATATTAGTATATTATTTATATATTTTATGTGTATACATATATATATATATATATGTCTATATAGGAGGACATTGGGTGTATCAATACATATGTGAATGTGTGTATATATGTGTACAGGTATACATAGATAGAGGGCACAGGAGCAATTTAATAGGAAGGGATGATACTTAAAATTTGAAATTAAGAGGTGAGAGAGGAATATAATGGGAGCAGATGGGGAAAGACAGAATGGGGTAACCTATCTCACAGAAGAGGCAAGGGAAAATGGTCACAATGGAGGGGAAGAACAGGAAGGCAAAAGGGAATGGGTCAATCTTATTCTCATTGAATTTGGCTTAGGGAGGGAATTACATACACGATAAATAGGGTATCTCACCCTACAGGAGAACAGGGGTGGGTAGATGAGATGGGGGATGATGGAAGGGAGAGCACTCTGGTGGGGAGAGAGGATGGAAGCACTCACTTTTGAAAAGGAACAGGATCAAAGTAGAGAATAGAACAAGTGGGGGTGGAATAGGAGAGAGGGAAATATAGTCAGTCTTTTACAATATATCCACAATGGAAATGTTTTGCATAGGTATACATTTACAACGTATATTGAATTGCTTATCTTCCCAGTAATGGTGGATGACAAGGGAGGAAAGGAATGAATCTAGAATTCCAAGCTTTAAAATTAAATGTTTTAAAAAAATGTGTGCGTGTGTATACTATTATTAATACTATTTTACATGTAATTGGGAAATAAGATATACAGGTCCTGGGGCATAGAGATCCACCATGCCCTACTGGAAAATCAGAGGGGGGATGGGAGAAAATATGGGCGAGAGCAGATTGGAGGAGGGGATATCCTGTGCGACTGCTATTTTGGGGTGGTGGGTAGGGAAATACCAGGGAGAAAATTTGTAACTCAAAATCTGGTGGAAATGAATGATGTCAATCAGAAGTTAATAAAGTATTTGAAAAAAAAATTCAGTATTGATGAATAGCTTTACATACAGTCTCCCATTTCACTCCAGAATGGCATACATGGAGTCAGAAAGGCCTGAGTTAAAATCATGTTACTATTCGTTGTGCTCTTAACCTTTTGAGCATTTTTATTTCTTCCCCATCAGTCTTCTCACCCTGGAACTACTTATTTGCTCCTCTCCTCTACTTAGTGATTTCTGTCTGGAACTTCCATTTGAACAAATCCCCAGTTAAGCCATCATTCTCATTTTTCTCCTGACATTATTTCTCATTCCCTGGAATTGACAGCTTTCCTTCTCCTTCTTACTTTTCAGTTCTGTTTCATGAAATTTTTTTTTCTCACCAAAATGTAAGGTTCTTGAGGGTAAAGTCTTTTTATGCTTTTACTTCTATTAAAAAAAAAAA